>NC_139666.1:1552486-1565105 GCF_951799395.1 Argentina silus
AGATGCGATGTTATTTCTTCAAATGCCACCTGTCCCCTCACATCCGGCACGTCGAATCCATAAATGAACTGATTTGGTTAACAGTAATAACCCGCAGTTTAGCTTCTTGATTGGCCCAGAAGGCACCGGGGGTGCGGCGTTGGAGTGCGAGTGGGCGGGGTGGTGAGCTGTCCAGCAGCCCTGGTTCCATGGTTGTGAATGCAGAGGGCTGTCGCTTGGATTAGGTGGGCGTTGTGTCCGCCTGCAGCGGGAGGGCTTTCTTCCACTTTGGCAGCGGAGTGAGTTATTTCGGCTTGAGAGCGGTGTGATGTGTGGCGCGGCACAACGATACCTGTTCATATCATCGGCGGCAATTTTTTAAAACAAGTGTCGGAGTTCGGAATAAGACAACTCTGTGGTTATCCAAGTGACACATGTTGCCGGACAAAGAACTGCGTAACGAGTTGTCCAAACTTTAGAGAGAGAGAAGAACAAGGTTTATCTGCAACCTGTTTTCAACTCCGACTCGGACCTCCAGACCAGAGACAGAATATTCATATGGACTTCATGTGAAAATCTTTGAGCACCAGAGGAAATTTACGCACGAGAGGAAAACAATATTTTTGCTTTCAAATGTCGTTTTTAGTCTGAGAGCCGGAGTGAAAGGTTTACTCTGGCTCCTATTAACGCCGAGGCACGGTCGACTTCACCTGTCATGCGGAATACAAACTGGTTGAATAGGAAATTGTTTCAGTAAAATGTTACAGAGCTGTTAAATTTGTTGGATCGTGACCTAAATGCAGAAAAGGAAATGAACTTTCAACCCAATAAATTGTAAACCTCGGTGAATGATTTACAATTCAGCCCAGAGAGACGTGGGTGTTGAGTCAACCTTCAGAAATCCGCACAAACTTTTCATCGATCCATCGGAGAACACAGTGTTACTTTATTTAAAACATTTTTCCGGGGACCCTTGCTGCATTTTTAATCATGGTTCCTTCGCAAGGTGCTCGTGCTGTTGGAACAAAATGCGCCTACGGTCTGGAATGAAACTTGCTCGTGATTTATAGAACAGAGGACCGAAGACATGCTGCTGGAGCAATTACCGTCTCCTTTTGGGATTTCATATTTCCGAGATGCAGTCATAAATTAAAGGGAGGCCTGAGCTGAGAAAATACTCAAGTCTACACACTGCAATTCCTGTCATTTTTCTACCTATACTTTCAACGGAAACATCTCCGCGTTCCCATGGCCACCCCGGTGAAACCCCCGCTGTGCGGTGTCGTCCGGTGGCTGCTCGCGCTGCTCCTCTCCCAGCTGCCCCGGCTCGCCCTCGCCGCCTCCAAGGACATAGTGTGCGAGCCCATCACGGTGCCCATGTGCAAGGGAATCGGCTACAACCTCACCTACATGCCCAACCAGTTCAACCATGACACCCAGGAGGAGGTGGGCCTGGAGGTCCACCAGTTCTGGCCCCTGGTGCGTATCCGCTGCTCCCCGGACCTGCTCTTCTTCCTGTGCAGCATGTACACCCCCATCTGTCTGCCGGACTACAAAAAGCCCCTCCCGCCCTGCCGGTCGGTGTGTGAGCGGGCCAAGAGAGGCTGTTCCCCGCTCATGACCCAGTACGGCTTTGAGTGGCCAGAGAGGATGAGCTGTGAGCAGCTGCCCCAGCTGGGGGACGAGACTCTGTGTATGGATCAGAACAGCAGCGAGACCACCACCCTCTCCCCGCCCTTCCCCAAACCCACCCCCAAAGGCACCCACCGCCGCAGGCCGCCCGCCCCCAAGCCCCCCGCCCCCCAAGAGTGCAGCCAGGAGTGCCGCTGCCGGGACCCCCTAGTGCCCATCCAGGAGGGCCACACCCTGGACAACCGGGTCCACACGGGCCCCCTGCCCAACTGCGCCCTGCCCTGCCACCAGCCCTACTTCTCCCAGGACGAGCACACCTTCACGGCCTTCTGGGTGGGCCTGTGGTCCGTCCTCTGCTTCGTCTCCACCCTCACCACCGTGGCCACCTTCCTCATCGACATGGAGCGCTTCCAGTACCCCGAGAGGCCCATCATCTTCCTGGCGGCCTGCTACCTGTTCGTGTCCCTGGGCTACATCATCCGTCTGGTGGCAGGGCACGAACGGGTGGCGTGCAGCGGCGCCGGGGACCAGCAGCACATCCTGTACGACACCACGGGCCCCGCCCTGTGCACGCTGGTCTTCCTGCTGGTCTACTTCTTCGGCATGGCCAGCTCCATCTGGTGGGTGGTGCTCTCCTTCACCTGGTTCCTGGCGGCCGGCATGAAGTGGGGCAACGAGGCCATCGCCGGCTACTCCCAGTACTTCCACCTGGCCGCCTGGCTCATCCCCAGCGTCAAGTCCATCGTGGTGCTGGCCCTGAGCTCCGTGGACGGGGACCCCGTGGCCGGGATCTGCTATGTGGGGAACCAGAGCCTGGAGAGCCTGCGGGGGTTCGTGCTGGCGCCCCTGGTGGTCTACCTCTTCACCGGCACCCTCTTCCTGCTGGCCGGCTTCGTGTCGTTGTTCCGAATCCGGAGCATCATCAAGCAGGGCGGGACGAAGACGGACAAGCTGGAGAAGCTGATGATCCGCATCGGCCTGTTCACGGTGCTCTACACGGTCCCCGCCACCATCGTGGTGGCGTGCCTGGTGTACGAGCAGCACTACCGGCCGGGCTGGGACCGCGCCCTGGCCTGCTCCTGCGAGTCGGAGCGCCGCCGCCTGGGCCTGGGGCCCGACTACGCCGTCTTCATGCTCAAGTACTTCATGTGCCTGGTGGTGGGCATCACCTCGGGGGTGTGGATCTGGTCAGGGAAGACCCTGGAGTCCTGGAGGAGGTTCGTGGCTCGCTGCTGCCCCTGCTGGGCTCAGAAGCCCGCCGCGCCCTCCTCCATGTACAGCGAGGCCAGCACGGCCCTCACAGCCCACGCCGGGGCGGCTCTGCCCCCAGGGTCCTACCACAAACCTGCCCCGCCCTCGCACGTGTGAACACGCCCCTAGAGGAACCCCCCCCCCCTAACGCACATGTGACCATGACACCCCCCCCCCCCCCTCCTCCTCCTGTCCTGTATTTGTGTGAAAAGTGCCTCATTTGGACGCTGGACAAGGTGGTGAGAGTGAGAACACACTGAAGTTCTCTAGGTGTGGGACAGGAGGAGGAAACCAAGTTATAACACAGGTTGTAAAAAAATAAAAATATGCATTGACCAACCTGCCCCACCTACAGTCCTGCTCTTCTCGGGACATGCAGAAGACGCACGTGTTATTTTACAAAGAAGAAGATTGGATAGAAGTCACAAAAAAAGAAAATTGGACCTCTGTTTGAACTCTGTGGTACTCCTGGTGCTTGTTGCTGCTTTGGTAAAGTACTCTAACCATTTTCCGCCTAGGAAAAGGCAATGTGTTTTAAAAGCCCCCAGAAGTCAGCCCAGCCCATGGACGGAAGTATACCCTGCACACCTGTACTCCTGTCTGTCTGTCTGTCTGTCTAGCTGGACCCAGGAAGTGGAGACTATTTATTCCTGTGTATATCCTGTACGTGTTCTAAAAAACTATGGCCTGAGCTGGCCGAATATAGGATCCCATCAGACAGGGTACAATGTGTATCTACACAGGGTTTTAATTGGGTGAAAACAGCTTGGGAACATATCTTCTCTTTGCTGTCCCCGGTGATTTGAATCATAATAGTGTGTGTGTGTGTGCGTGTGCGTGTGTTTCTTATCTGTGGTGTGTAAGGGCGTGTTTGTATCATTGGGTTTGTATACCGCTCTAGTTTAATCCAGTATGTACCAATGCACACAAGACCTTTCCTGGTAGTAGGCTTCTCTCTGGTGAACTGGTGTCTGTCTCTACACATTCTGTATTACGACAGAATCTCCAGTCTAGCTGTTGACCAGTTGCTGGAGCCTTATAACAGCCCCCAAAGAGGTATACAGATATGTTAAAAAAAACAAAAAAACAACAGAAAATAAAGTTATAAAGTGTCCCCTTTTCTGAACAACTGGAGTCAAATCACAATTGTAAAATTGTTGGAGCTGATCGTCTCTGAAAAAGTGTAGTATTTTTTTGAAATCATTGTCAAAAGTAGCCCCTAAAAGAAGCAAATGCACCATAACCATTGCAGTTTACTACTTGCAGTAGGATTGATATTGAACATGTTGTAAAAGGGTTTGGACAGAGAGACAGACGGCTGTCAGCTCAGTGCTGTTCTCCTGGACCTGCACCTGGCTGTCCTCCCTCAGAAGCCTGGTCTGTGGCTGTGGCCTGCCATTGTGCTTGACTCCCCCTAGTGGTCCACACATGTACTGTCCACACCATTGGTCCACCCACCATCCCTCATGCCTAAAGTACTGTACTGTATTCATCAATAAGCTAGACTGAACACTTGAATACAGTAGTCTGCAGAAACTATATTCATTCAGTGACTGTACTTGTGTTTTCTTCGGTCATGGGTTCACAACAGGGGGTAAAACTGCTTTGTTTATGGTTAACAACAATGGTCAAAAAAAAGAAAGAAAGAAAGATCAAAGCAGTTCTTACAAAGGCGACACAATGCGTGGGGTGGATACGGAGAATGTGGTGAACTCTTGATGCAGCGATAGTTCACCACACCTTGACCAGTCCTGTGCTTCATGGTGGTTGTACAAGTCCTGCTGTATGTTAGAAGTTGTGCTTCAATGTTTTTCATACCACATAATGTATGAATGGTCCAGAGTGTGTCTATATTTAATTTATTAGCTTGTATCCTGGCAGTCAGTGTGTGTGTGTGTGTGTGTGAGTGAGTGAGAGAGACCCCTGCTTTGGGATCATTCTGTAGATGAGTCTGGACTGCAGCTATGTTTGTACTTAATTCTCTCATAACATGAAATGTGTCATATCCATTGCTGAGATTTTAAAGAAAGATTTTTAGATATTTATAAAAATGCAGTTTTCTACTCTCATTTCATTTGTTTGACTGGTAGAGAATAAAACTGTGGCCCAATGAGAATGTGTCATTTTGTTTCACCAGTACATTTCACCATGCAGACATGCACCATCTGCATAGTCACACAGGTAACAGTTTAATTTAAAGTGCCATTTATAAATGGTTTATAACTAGTTTATAAACTGCAGTTTACTTGTTCATGAATCACTTATAGTCCACAGGTGTGTTATATGATTAGTGTTTATTTAAAATACTCTGCAAATGATTTCAATTTAAAAACAGACATTTCACAGCTAGTAGCCTACATAGTAAGCAAAAAAAACAACAAAAATAACAAAACAAAACTCAAGTCTCTTTTTTTCCTCTATGTAGTTTAGTTATTTTGGGCTGGGAGGAGGAGAGGCTGGGGGGGAGAGTCTGGGGGGAGAGGCTGGGGGAAGGTGGGTCTGCTCCCACAAACAGTCACTGTGAAGTAAGTTGGAGTGGGAGTGGTAGTGGTGGTGGTGGTGGGGGGGGGGGGGGGGGTATGGTCAGTTCTCCAGGTGGGTTTGGGTACGGAGGCGGGGCACAGGGGGGTACAGTCTCCGGAGAGGGGTGATTGGTTGGTTGGTTGGGCTGTAGAGGTCAGATCCTGCCATGGCCCTATGAGAGCACAGCGTTGGAGTGCCTGATGCCCACCAGGTTGTCAGCGCTGAAGGACCTCCTGATGGCCGTCCGGCACAGATCCTTGTACCTGTCCTCACACAGTCTGGAGATGGCCTGGACACACACAGACAGACAGACACACACACACACAAAATGAGTAATTGCCTAACTGGCCTGTTCTTTCACCCCTGACACCAAACAAGAGTTCCATTCTAACCCTCCCTCCCCACACCGGCCCAGTGTGACCAGTACCAGTGCCAGTACCTCCCCACACTGGCCCAGTATGACCAGTCCCCAGTCCCTCACCTCCAGTTTCTGGGCGCGTTGGTTGTTGAGGGGCTCCAGGGGGAAGCTGAGGCTGTTGGCGTCCGCCAGGGAGCGCAGGTCAAAGTAGTACTTGGCGTAAACACTGGCCGGGACGTTGATGTTGAACTGCAGCAGCTCCAGGAAGTGTCTCTCCATCTCGTTCCTGTGGGAGAGAGAGGAGAAACAGAGGGGAAACAGAGGGTAAACGCTAAGTGGGATGGTTAGGAAGGCCCAGACTAATCGGGATGGTTAGGAAGGCCCAGACTCTGACGTCAACCCCCCTGAAGTTGAGATTTCAAACGGTAAGGGTTAGGGCTAAAGTTAGGGTTCGGGAAGGGTTAGGGCTAGATTTAGGGTTCGGGAAGGGTTAGGGTTCGGTAAAGGTTATGGGTATAAGGTCAGGGTCAGGGGGTTATGGTAAGGTTAGGGTTAGGGTCAGGGGGTTATGGTAAGGGTAGGGTAGGGTCTAACGTAAACAGTGGGTTAGAATACACTGGCCAGGAGCTGAAGAAGTTTCCCCGGCTGAGACCCGGATCTACAGCCGGGATCAGATCCTCCTCCCATGTCTGAACCATGAGGGCCAAACAGCACTAAAGACATGCTGATCCACCAAGGGTCCAGGAGGAGCTGCATCCTCCACCCTGCGTCTGGGTCGCACACCGGCCGTCAGAGGCCATTCATCTAATCAACAGCAAATGGGAGCGAAAAAACCCCTCTTTCCTCTCCCCCCAGCGCCACAAGGGGAGGGAGGGGGGGGGGAGGGGATGCATGAAGGGCCATTCACTCGGACGGTCCATTAGTCGACCAGACCGGCTCTCAGACAGAGTATCATGTTAGAGAGACATATCGCTGGAGATATCACTGCCCTCCTACAGACAGACCTCATCATCATCATCATCATCATCATCATCACTGCCATGTAAGAGCTCTGAGCCCGTCTCCACGGAGACAGCATCCAGGATGCTTTGTGGGAAAGAGAAGGAGAGGATGGAGGGTGGATGGAGGATGGGGGGAGGAGGGGGGAGGGGGGGGCTGGTCTCCCGGGGCAACTAATGGAGCGGGCGAGAGCTGGGGCCATTATGTAGGAGCGCTGAGAGCACTCGAGCTCTCCCCCCCCCTCCATCCCTCCCTCCCCTCCCTCCCCCCCCCCAGCCTAGCCATGCTCACAAAGAGCACTTCAATGGAGGGGATGAAAATAGACCAGAGAGCACAGGGCGGGGAGTAGGGCTCATACATACAACACACACAAACACACACAAACACACACACAAACACACACACCCACAGGCATGTAACATCCACCTAACCCTAGACCACTCTGAAGGCTAACAGAATGAGGGCCACTGGTAAGGAGCAGCCCACTGATTGCTTTCAGATTGCCTCCTGTACACAGCCTACCTGGCTCTGTGTGTGAGAGTGTGTGTGTGAGAGTGTCTGTCTGTCTGTGTGTGTGTGAGAGAGTGTCCGTCTGTGTGTGTGCGTCTCTGTCTGTGTGTGTGTGTGTGTGTGTGAGAGAGTGTGTGAGTGAGTGAGTGAGTGAGTGTGTGTGTGTGTGTGTGAGTGAGTGAGTGAGTGAGTGAGTGAGTGTGTGTGTGTGTCTGGGCTGTGGTTAGGGTGGAGGACAGTGCTAGCAGCACACAGCTTGTCTGGAGAACAACCCCTCCACCCTCCTCCCTGTTCCATGTGTTTGGACCACATGTCTACAGTGAGAGGTGTGTGTGTGTGTGTGTTTGTGTGTCTCCGGTGTGTGTGTCTCCAGTGTGTGTGTGTGTGTGTGTGTGTCTCCACTCACATGTCCTCTACAGTGATGTCCTTGAGGATCTGACAGTAGTCTATGTTCCAGACCGCCTGGTCGTCCCAGACCTTGGAGGCCAGCAGGATGGCCCCCAGCACCACGCGCTTCCAGTTGCAGGGGCAGATGTCAATCTCAGCGTAGGTCAGCAGCCTCTCCAGGTACACCTGGGGGGCCGGGTTAGGACATCAGTCAGTCATTCATTTATTCATTCATATCTTTTAATTTAAGTCATGTAGCAGACGCTTTTTTCCAAAACGACTTACAATAACTACATTTGTCCCAGGGTGTAACCCTGAAGAAATGAGTCATGCCTGATTCATTCATTCATTGATTGATTCATCACCACATCTTTGTCACGCTCTCTAAAATGACTGTAATCAGATTACATGAATGAAGTTCTATTCACTAGCCTTGTAATAATAGTACATTGCCCGTTTGTTTTCTTGTAAGACATTGCCGCCCTCTAGTGGTCAGGTAGTTTAAATGCAGGGTAATACAACAGATAAGCAGTCAATACATAATTGATCTATTCTGTATGCATCAACATATTCAAGAGATTATATATATATATATATATATATATATATATATATATATATACACACACACACACACACACACACACACACACACACACACACACACACACACACACACACACACACACAGTACCAGTCAAAAGTTTGGACACACCTTCTCATTCAATGGTTTTTCTTTATTTTTATTATTTTCTACATTGTAGATTAATATTGAAGACATCAAAACTATGAACACATATGGAATTATGTAGTAAACAAAAAAGTGTTAAACAAACCAGAATGTGTTTTATATTTTAGATTCTTCAATTAGTAACGATTGGATGAGTAACGATTGGACGGCTCACCAGCGTGACGATGGCGCACTCTGCAGTGAGCTGGGCGGCGCTGAACAGAGTTCTGACGAACCGGTAGATGAGTTTGTGCTCAGGGTCCGTACGGGAGTAGTCCTCCGGGACCTGCTCTCTCTGCAGTGGTGGGGGGAAAGGCTGTTTCACACACACGTCACATCCAACACACACACACACACGGTTCTGGAGAACAGTGTTTCTTCCTACCAAGACAGATTAAACACAGTAACACGTTCATCCAACATGACTCCCACCCGCCTGGGGATACAGGTCCCCGCGCTGCAACACTTCACGCTACCGTCAAAGCTTTGTGGCCTTCGCCAATCACACCCTGATTACTGCCTCGACGCTGTGTTCTTACACTAACGTGGTGTAACGCTATGTTTCTGGGCTGTGTGAACCTCATCTTCCTCCCCGAGGACAATAGAGTACCCATCTATCTATCTATCTATCCATCTATCCATCTATCTATCTATCCATCTCTCTCTCTCTCTCTCTGTCTTGAGTTTGTCCATCAAACCAAGCTATGGTCCATTCCCACTGCTGTGCTGTGTTATGCTATAGTATGGAGAGTTGCAGTGTAAGGTCTAGGGGTTGGGGGGGGGGGCTGGGGTTTAAACCAGCTATTGATTGAGATAATGGCTGACACACCAGTACAGTACAGCCGCTGCAGACCTTTGTTGATGTAAACCAATATCAGCAGCTGCTCTCTTCAGACCATACAGGACATACAAGCTCATCCACTTCCTGTAAACCCAGAGTGCATCGTGGCAAAAATGTCTTGTATTTTTTCAACACATCATTTCCTACTATCCTGCTTATGTTTGGGTGTTTTTCTGCAGTGGGCTGGGACTGAAGTTGGATCCATTCTAGAAATCATAGTTCGATATTACAAAATTGATAGTTATTTCCTGTGTGAAGAGATGGATTGATGAGCTTTTGAGAGGGTAGGACAGCCCTTGCCCGGCCTACGGCCCTTCCCTACGGCCCTTCCTCAAACCCCATACCTTCCTTCCTCCTCTCCTTCATCCGGAGGAGAAGCTAGATCTTTAAATCTTCTCCTCTGATGCATTTTGAGTAAGAAGCGATTGGCAGACGGAGAAGGATGAGGATGACAGGAATAACAGCTGAGAAAAGGCAGCAGACCCTCTCCTGCGTGACTGGACCCTCCCTCTCCTGCGTGACTGGACCCTCCCTCTCCTGCGTGACTGGACCCTCCCTCTCCTGCGTGACTGGACCCTCCCTCTCCTGCGTGACCCCGCCTGGTTCTCTGGTGGTCTCTGGAGGAACAGCACACTCACTGATAAGGGGTGCAACTTCTCATCGAATATGTCCAGCGACCTGTCTGAGTCCCTGAAAGAGAAGGAGAAGTTAGTGTACACCCCCATGGTCATCCAATGGACTGTCCCACTCCCACACACACACGGTAATATGACACACAATGCAACAACGAACACCAACACCAATGGTGAACACATGCACAAAGTGAGTGAAGTCAAACGATTCCACATACCTGTTCTTAATGTGGTAGTATATTGCTAATGTAACACTGGAAGAGGAAAACAGAGACAGAATAGAGTTCATTAGTGTTTCAAAATGGCACAACACTTCAGCTCAACCTCACTGTGTTGGGGCGGGGGGGGCGGGGGGCGGGGGGCGGTCAGAGGTTATACCCACCATTTTATTGTGCTTTTCAAGTTAGGTTGGCTGACCGTGCTGTCGTCTATGAAGATAGTGGAGCAGGAGCTGTACTTCTTGGAGAGAGGCCCGGGAGACGTCTGCTGACGGACAGAGACACAAGACGTGAGGCTCCCGCTGACACACACACGGACACGGACACACACACACACACACACGGACACACACACACACACACACACACACACACGGACACACACACGGACACACACACGGACACACACACGGACACACACACGGACACACACACGGACACACACACGGACACACACACACACACACACACACACACACACACACACACACACACACACACACACACAGAGCCAGCACAGTTTGGTTCGGGTCAGCCCTGTAATGTGTAAAGCCCTGGAGTGTATGATCCAGTCAGGCCCTATTGTAGGGCTGTGTGTGTGTGTGGTTAGCCACAAGCCATAAGTACCACCGTCGAGTGTGCTACACACAGTTTGTCCAGAGGCCACGAAAACACAACCTTGTATTTGACCGGGTGAAAAGGTCGGCTTAGTTTACTCAGTGAGGTCAGAGGTCAACGGGTCGTGAGTCTACACACGGGTCATGAGAGCGAAGCAGCCATAATCCCCAAACCCTCTGGTGGAATCCAATAACAACTGACCAATCAGCTCCCAGGGAGAGGCAGGGGAGCGGACCGCCAACGGATCAGACAGACCGCCGTCTACGTGTGAGTGTCACCACGTTGTCCCCTGTGAGAAGGTGGTGACCTCTGTTCTCCCTGGAGGAGGATCAGACAGACCGCCGTCTACGTGTGAGTGTCACCACGTTGTCCCCTGTGAGAAGGTGGTGACCTCTGTTCTCCCTGGAGGAGGATCAGACAGACCGCCGTCTACGTGTGAGTGTCACCACGTTGTCCCCTGTGAGAAGGTGGTCACCTCTGTTCTCCCTGGAGGAGGATCAGACAGACCGCCGTCTACGTGTGAGTGTCACCACGTTGTCCCCTGTGAGAAGGTGGTCACCTCTGTTCTCCCTGGAGGAGGCGACCCACGGTGGACCACAGTAAAGCAGAGGGCCGTGACGCCGGCGGCGGCGCCGGAGGCGGAGGAGGAGGCGGAGGAGGAGGCGGTGGGAGAGCAACGCTGAAGCAACGTCTGGGTACTTACATGACTGACGTGGTTGATGTGGTTGCTTTTCCTCCTGTCTCGTACTGCAAGGACAAGGGATGGGCCCATGTCATTTACATCACATCACATTACATTACATCACATCACATTACATTACATTAATGGCATTTGGCAGACGCCTTTATCCAAAGCGACTTACAACAAATACATTTGTTTAAGTGAGTGATTCATCTATCCATCAGTCATCATAGGATAAAGTAATCAGTGCTCAGACCAGGGGCCATTGGCAGTCGTAATGCCAGAAGGTGTGCGTGTGCGTGTGCGTATGTGTGTGTGTGACTAAGAACCTGAAAAGCCGATCATACAGAAGTCATGGGTACTCTGTGTGGTGTGTGTGTGTGACTAAGAACCTGAAAAGCCGATCATACAGAAGTCATGGGTACTCTGTGTGGTGTGTGTGTGTGACTAAGAACCTGAAAAGCCGATCATACAGAAGTCATGGGTACTCTGTGTGGTGTGTGACTAAGAGCCGATCACACAGAAGTCATGGGTACTCTGTGTGGTGTGTGTGTGTGACTAAGAGCCGATCATACAGAAGTCATGGGTACTCTGTGTGGTGTGTGTGTGTGACTAAGAGCCGATCATACAGAAGTCATGGGTACTCTGTGTGGTGTGTGTGTGTGACTAAGAGCCGATCATACAGAAGTCATGGGTACTCTGTGTGGTGTGTGTGTGTGACTAAGAGCCGATCATACAGAAGTCATGGGTACTCTGTGTGGTGTGTGTGTGTGACTAAGAGCCGATCATACAGAAGTCATGGGTACTCTGTGTGGTGTGTGACTAAGAGCCGATCATACAGAAGTCATGGGTACTCTGTGTGGTGTGTGACTAAGAGCCGATCATACAGAAGTCATGGGTACTCTGTGTGGTGTGTGACTAAGAGCCGATCATACAGAAGTCATGGGTACTCTGTGTGGTGTGTGACGATGACTCACCGTCTGTCTGCGACTTGCTGAGGAAGATGGTACTGGCACGGGCGTGGTCCGATGGGTTGGACTCATGACCCGGTTCTGAAACACACACACACACACACACACACACACACACACACAGAAACACAGGTGGTTAGGGTTGGGGGGTAGGAAGGAGACCATGTGACATTCCAGACTCCAGGGTGGGGTTGTTGATGTTCTGTCCCTTCAACCACTGCAGTCATGTCCCACTCCCCTCTCTCCCCTCACTCCCCTCTCCCCCCTCACTCCCCTCTCTCTCCCCTC
>NC_139666.1:1565305-1595305 GCF_951799395.1 Argentina silus
GCTTCTCTCTCTCTCTCTCTCTCTCTCTCTCTCTCTCTCTCTCTCTCTCTCTCTCCTCTCATCTCTCTCTCTCTCTCTCTCTCTCTCCCCCCCCCCTCTCTCTCTCCCCCCCCTCTCTCTCTCTCTCTCCCCCCTCTCTCTCTCCCCCTCTCGAAGGCTACATGAGTCATGGAATGTCTTCCTCAGAGCTAGAAATCCTTTAATACTAATGCCTGGTTGAGCCTAGGATCCACCTCTTTAGTCATGTGTATTACCCTGTACCCATCCTCTTGTAACGCCTACAACTAATCCCCGAGCAGCTCTGTAGAGTGCTGCCTTCATTATGGACACAGAGTGAATGACAGACCAGGCCGTCCAGGCATAGGCCTTAACCCGAGGTCAGACGAACAGCAGCTGGGTCCACCAAACTAGGCTCAGTGGTAGACAGACCGACAGACAGGCAGACAGACAGACAGGCAGACAGACAGACAGGCAGACAGACAGGCCGACAGACAGGCCGACAGGCCCTCATCCAGCTCAACAGTCTAAAATAACCTCTTGGGAGGGGGGGGGGGGGGGAATACGCTCTCTCTCTTTAGGAAAATGCTGTTGTCACTTACTGAAGGGGAGAGGCACTGCATCAGAGGAAATATCTGGGATTCCTTAATCCGTTTGTGGCACTGACTCATAAAAGCAGAACAAGACTAATTTGGTAATGGTTATGTTACGGGCTATTACACGTAGCTTGCTGCTCCAGTGCCTGTGTAGTTCGCCCATCTGGACTGAAACTCAGAGATTGAGAGCATCCCGATAGAAGGGCCGTGTCTGGCTGGAAAAGCCTCCCAGCTGCTAAAACGAGAACCACAGGTAATGTAATCACATCACATCACGGCAGCCACTGTGAACACCAGAGAGCCCGTACCTGCTGACATAATTGGGTGTGGCAGAAACCGCCTTACAAGAGAACAGTCTTCATAGTATTGATGTCTGAAATTAGATAAGGGGGGGTGGGGGTGGGGGGGGGATGCAGCTGTTGTGTAGTATGGGCTCCTCAGAATGCCAGGGATAGCTGGGAGATTCTTTGGGTTCTCTACCATTCCACCAACCAACACTCTCCCTCCCTCCCTCCCTCCCTCCCTCCCTCCCTGCCCCCACAGATCCCATCTCCTGATGGGCTGGGGTGTGAGGGCCCTGGTCCTGAGGAATGTCCTTATCTCTGGGGGCATCAATGGTGGTGGCAACACCAAGCCCTGAGCTGTTCTGCAACTCCCAGCCAGCCAATGGGCTGGCTGAGTAAATAACACACTGTGGTAGACCAACAGGCAGCGTGGCTGTGTGGGTTTATCCTGGGGGGTGGGGGGGGGGGTGAAACACCAGGGCCTGAATTAACAGCAATAAAAGCTGTAAAGACCACAAATATCAAACCCTACTGGGACAACAAGGGGTCGGGATCAAATAGGCTAAGCCTTCAAATTGGCAACCTCACCAGAAATGTACAGTGCATAAACTGCACCTCATTCAATTGGCTGCTCTAACGTATGATAGGAAAGGCACACAAGTCAGTTCCCTGCACACTGCAGGGCGGTGTGAATACTGTACTGTATCCCACACATTGTGTGGGTAATGGCCCTGACACACGAGGCGTTGCAGTACAGAGCAGGTGGGAAGCAGGGGTAGGATATTGAGATCTCTCTCCTTGAAGGTGTTCTAAACAAGAACTCCTGCCGGTTTGGTTCTATCATTCTGATACATGCACAGACACTCTGAAAATATGTCGAGGCCATATATATATATATATATATATATATATATGTGATGCAGGCTGGCAGTCGGACCTACCGTCGGGCACCTCTCTGTCACTGATGTGCTGCAGGTAGGGGCCGGTATCGTCACTCACGTCCGTGCTGATTTGGTAGTCCTCCAGGCGCTCCGGTTGCCTTGGCAGCTTTGGGCTCCCGTCCGGAGACACGCAGCATGACACCGTGTTCCCCATTCCAAACCGGGAATAATCGAAGACCCTACCTTACGTCCGGAGTAGTGCAAAATTCCTTCAAACCAATGCTGCTCGCCGCTACGTACACATCAGCAACGGATTAGCTCGATAACAAGATTTCCCTGATTTAGCAAAAGAAATTTCAACAATAAACACGTCAAGAATTAAAAAAGGGAAACACGTCTAGGCGAGTTCAACTGCTGCTGACCACCAGTACCAAGACATCGCATTCCTGTCCATTTGAGGGTGTGCTGGCTGTAGTACGATCAGGGCACTGGCTAGCTGACTGCTGCCTCTGTGCAGTAAAAAAAAAAATCGATGTTAGTCGACTAGGCTCTATTTGTTTACATGAAGTAAAAACAAAGTGTCTAACTACAAATGTGATTCCTAACAACCCAGGTCCTCAAATCAGCTGCTTGAACCCGACACAACACAAGTGGTTGCCAATTCATTGGACATTCCTTCGCTAGCAGCGTCAGCTACGTTAGCCAGCACCTCCAGCAGCAGCGGAACATCGTCTGGTCCTGGTCGCTAACAGGCTAGCAGGCTAGCAGGCTAGTCCCTTTAACTTCGCAACTATGCATCAATGTCTTTGATCCTGCCGCTTCAACACAATAAAGGCTACAGCCCGCAGATATGGCTCGTTTCAACCATTCAGGCCCAATACTTTCCAGGATTATTTAGTTAAAGTGTCCGAGGTAGCTTGATCTCACGCCAGTCCCTTAGCTCACAGGGTAGTTAGCTAGCTGTCATCGATTCCTGGGATCAGAAACCTACTCTATCCCGAGGCTTGCGTGGCCTCCGTCAAACGTAGTTGCCCCCTTGTCAATAAACGAATGCCAAAGAGCTTCAAATCATTCAGCTAAGTCAATTTGGTCAAGTCTTCTCGAAGTTCATCTTCGACCCCCAACTTTAGGACTCAAGACCCTCCGTTATCCCCTCCTCCCCACCGGCCAGTTCAGCGATCAGCTCCCCGCCACCAGCGCCATCTGTCCGACCACGGCCATAACACGGGCCCGGACGCACCGCGCGAACAGCCAATGAGATCGGAGCAGGGCGGGACAAAGAGGTTGTTAGCCAACCAGAGCCCAGAATCTTAGCGCGTTGTAGCCAATGACTTAAAACCCCAAAAATGTGATTAAAAAATAAGGGTTCAGAGAAAGTCAATATTTTCTTGAAATATTTTGAAGAATTAATTTCATAAGATAAATTGAAAAGGCAGTATTTACACTGATTGAACTTCGATTTAGGGACACTGTGCCACAACTTGTGGCACACTAGAGCAAATAGCTAAGAGGTAAATATCTTGATAAAAAGATTATGAACCATCCTTCCTGTAAGCCCTGAGGCTGTAATTACTGTAATAAATTAGGTATTTCTCTTTGACGACTTGAATGAATGAATGTCAATGTGTCAATGTCTCGTCTTTCTAAAGATCTAATTTAACTGAACTGTACATACGAATATGAATATGTATATGGCAATGTCCTGACATTATATTACTCTCTTATCTTATTTTAACGTGTAAATATATTGTATATTATATATATTATATTATGTTGTTCTTGTATGAAACTGTTCTGTCTATAGCTGTTCCGTACTCTTACTGCCATGTGTTTTATGTGGACACCAGGAAGAGTAGCGGCCGCATGTCCCGATAAACAAATGTTTTTGATGTTGTTTCACAGACAAGGCTTAAGCCTAGTCCTAGACTAAAAACATCCTCATTGGCAATTTGCCATTGAAAGTGTGAATTAGTCCAGGACTAGGCTTAAGCCATGTCTGTGAAACCAGCCCTTTCCCTTTGCGTCATAAAACCACATTTCCCATGATTCTATGCGCCACAAGGCGGAAGAGAGGGAGAAAGTGAAGCTTGAGAACCGATCGCTTATAATCGGAAAACTTCCCGAAAATGGAGAACGTTTCTATTGACGCTTTAATTTTGAAGTTGCATGATGTTCAAGGCGTCAAATTTGGAGCATTCAAATTGAAAAGTGGAGTCATCTCGCCTATTTATTTTGACCTTAGAGTCATTGTTTCATACCCATCTCTCATGAACGAGGTAAACACGTGTTTCCAAAACCAATGCTTTCAATGACATGCATGCTGACGCTGTCTCTTTAGCTTAGTTAGCTGGGAATTGCTATGGTAAGCAATAAAGCTGTAGTAGCTTTACTAGTACAGTTGATGGCTAGATAGCTTCAGTTAACTTGCTTTTAAGCTTGCCAACTAAACCTAGACTAGAGGTTTTCTTCTTTTTTTTTTGCATTTGCTTTTTTTTGCTTTTAGGTGTCGAGTCTTCTTTATCAACGCGCCAGAGATGAGGAGTTGAAATATAACAACGTTTGTGGCGTTCCATACACGGCCCTTCCCCTGGCTACAATCATCTCCTCCAAACATGATTTGCCCATGCTAATACGACGAAAAGAAGCAAAGGACTATGGTGGGACTTGACGACTGGTCAAATGCATTGTTGCCTTTTGTTGACGGTCTAATGCTGAACTCCAGCAGCAGTTCTGTCTACAATTAAATGCAAACACCATCAACGGTTCTCTGAAATACAAAAAGGGGAACTCTGTCGATTTTTTTCTGTGTTCTCTAATGAGACAGTCGTCGTTAACGACTTTATGTTTGTTGTTTGGTTTAAGGAACGAAAAAGATGGTGGAGGGAACCATCACCCCGGGAGACACATGTCTGATCATCGAGGATGTGGTGACCAGCGGCGCCAGCATCCAGGAGACGGCGGAGGTGCTTCAGAAGGAAGGGTTAAAGGTCACGGACGCCATCGTGCTGATGGACAGGGAGCAGGGAGGCTTGGAGAACCTGGCGTTGAAGGGAATCAAGCTCCACCCCATCATCTCCATCTTCAAATTCCTCGACGTCCTTCTCCAGGCCGAAAGAATCGACTCCACCATGGCCCAGAACTGCCGCAAGTTCATCCAGGAGAACAACACCTTCATTCCCGCGGAGGAGATGAACAACGGCTCTCCGGCGTCCAAGAAGGTGTGTACGGATCTGAGCTACGGGGCCCGGGCTCTGCTCCAGGACGCCCACCCCCTGGCCGCCCGGCTCCTGGCGCTGATGGAGGAGAAGAAGAGCAACCTGTGTGTGTCGGCGGACGTGACGGAGTGTGAGGAGCTGCTGCAGCTGGCCGACACTCTGGGCCCCCTGATCTGTGTGCTGAAGACTCACGTGGACATCCTCCAGGACTTCACCCCGGCCTTCACCCGAGCCCTGAAGGACCTGGCGCGCAAACACAACTTCCTCATCTTCGAGGACCGCAAGTTCGCCGACATCGGGAACACGGTCAAACATCAGTATGAAGGTGAGCCGCTAGAGGATTGGGACGGGTTTATTTTTATTTTGTTATTTTTTTCGCTGCCCGATCTGGTCATCTTCGTGTGTTGTTAGTTAAAACATAGCCCACCTTTTGAGGTCGTAGCAAATGTGTGTCGCTGTTTTTAAGTCTCCTGTCCTGACTGTGTTTCCTGTGTTGCTCAGGTGGTCTCTACCAGATCTCCTCCTGGTCTGACATCATTAACGCCCATGCTGTGCCCGGGCCAGGGGTGGTGAAGGGGCTCAGCGCTGTGGACTCTCCCCTCAAACGAGGCTGTCTCCTCATAGCCCAGATGAGCTCCCAGGGTTCCCTAGCAACAGGAGACTATACCCAGGCGGTGGTAAGCGCTGCTCGCTCTCAGAGAGTGGATATGAGAACACTGTGTCCTGTCCCAGTCGACACTTCTGTCGTTTAGAATGTGTTACTTTCAGAACATGCAGTAATCTCACAGGGCTGCTGCAGTGATTTCTCAATAAATTCCATTCTATCCCTCCCTGTTGATTTAAATGTGCGTTCATAATAGCTGGGGGGGTAAATGTTTTTATTTTAAAAAGTATCATTTTGATAAAATTCCCAAAACAGTTTAACTGAATTACTGGTTATAGACAACATGATTGTTTAATGTATCAGGGTTTATGACTCTCTCGTTTCTGCAGGTGAAAATGGCGGAGGAGCATTCGAACTTTGTGTTTGGTTTCATTTGCGGTTCCAAGATCAGCAATAAGCCGGAGTACCTCCACATGACCCCGGGAGTACAGATGCAGGCCGCAGGTATTGTATTATCTATCGATTTAACTCTCCAAATGTCACATTTTTCTGTCACCGCCTTGACATTCTGACACTTTTTCTTTTCTTTCTGTTGTAATCTCCTACCGCCTCCAGATGGCGCTGTTGTTCAAGAAATCCACACGGTTGTTTTTCTCCCCAATGTCTAGAATGGGCAGTCTTCCCCACCACACCATTCATTGATCATTTGTGTTCTGTGTTTTTCAGGAGATGCTCTCGGACAGCAATATTCCACTCCTGAGGAGGTGATCTGTAAGAAAGGCTCTGATGTCATCATCGTTGGCCGAGGCGTACTGGGGGCCCCTGATAGGGTGAAGGCCGCGGAGGAGTACCGCAAAGCAGGATGGGACGCGTACATGAGGAGACTAGCAGCATCAAGCCAATAAGAGGTCAAAGGGCAGGCACCACATCACTAATGTGAAATCATGATTATTCCCTCCAGTAAGTGGCTGGTCCTGCTCTTCCCTCTAGTCCACTGAGAACTGTGACGATCCTCATCTCTTCCTTTGGTAACAGGGACATGCTTCAGTATTTTCCCTCCATCCAATGTGTTGTTTAAGTTTTATGCAAAATGCAAATGATATTTTTATTCCACAAAAATCAATTTATGATATTATGAATTAAATAAATACATTTGCTATGATTGCTGGGTCATGACCTCCTTGACTCTTTTCAGCTTTTCCTCAATGGTTTCTGTGGAACACTCTAGAAATGGAGATGTGTGGACAGTATTGTTTTCATGTAAAACAAATATTCTAAATGCTCAGGGAGATATTAGCTGTTGCTCATGTGGTCCACGCGTAACACAAAACACATGACGCAGTACAAAACCATTATGAAACAGATTATGCACTTCATGGTGGATGGCTCATGGTGGATTATGCACTGCATGGTGGATGGCTCTTCTGAGAGGTTCAGTAAAGTAAGGTTTTCTTCAAAGTACAACAATAACAAGTGAGTTGTGTTCAAAACACAGTATTGGATAAAGGCTTGAAGAAAGGACGAAGATGATTTATTTATTGAGGTTCCTACATTCCGGGGAGACGTTGTACCATGAGTAAATAAGCACTAATGTGTACGAGCCGTGTGTTGCCCATGAAAGGCTTGTTGTAGTTTACATTCTACTACTTTCCTACGAAACATTAGGCATACATGGCCTAACACACAGCATACATTTTTATTTCACTTTTATTTTAGCCGGGAGTCCCACACACAGTTTACAACAATAGATGATACACATCACAACACAATAAAGCACAATCAAGAAAAACAAACATTTTTTCAACAAAGAGGTCCTCAATCAAAAGTTTAAACTGAGCAACCAGTTGAAACGTTCTCTGCAGATTGTTCCAGCAGTGAGGTGCACCACAACTAAAAACGGATTTACCCAATTCGGTGAAGACCCGAGGAACCTCAAGAGTTAACCAACTCTGAGAACGAGTTAGGTAATTGATGTTCTTGAATTTCAATAATGAGGTTAGGTAAACTGGGAGTTTATGCAGCAAGACTTTATACACAAAAAGAGAGTAATGAAGAGATCTACAGGACCAGTCCAGACCACCTTTTGATAAAGTTTAGCAAGCAAGGTCTGACGGCCAGACAGTGAATTCATTTGCAAGCCATATGGAAATATAGGTAAATGACCTGGGAGTATAGGTGGGAACTGCACAGAGCAGGCAGGTGGGTTCTCTCTATACCTTTAACATAGGTTAAAGTTACCTTTGAATGCCCTATTCTCTTCTGGTTCAGAGCAAGCACAAAGGTCAACCACCCCTGCCATCGTCGATGGGAGGGAGCGAAATGCACGGTCGGTTTGCATAGAGAGGGAAGGGTTAGCATAATGGACGGGAGCTAGTTGGCTAATCTACTTCAGCCCTCCCCCACGACTCCTGTGTCAATATTGGCGCAGAGAAACGCACCGTGCGACAGGTGTCCGCAGCTGGAGGATCCTCTCTCTTTAAAACCAATCTAGAAAAAAAGAGAGAGAGGGAGTGAAGATGAATGGGAGGGAGGCCTGCCATGTTAGCAGTATAAATACCTGGTACTGGTCACACACGTTCACTGTTCCCACAAAGATGCGTCTGATGCTCAGGTGTTCTTACCTGTAGGACGTTTTTGTCTTATTTTTCTCACTTTTTTGCTGCCCTCCCATCTGTCCATCCAGTATGCTATTGAGAGGTGGTAAGTTTATGTCGGAGAAACTGTTCTTTTGGATGAAATTATAGAGCATGTGAATGTTTTTTTCATTTTTTCCCCCAACAGTTAGGCCTACTTCTATCAATATTAACATTGTTACCCTCTTTTCAAGGTGTGGCGGACGGCGACAGAGGGACACATGAAGAGCACAGGCGCATAGTCCTTCACTGCTTTCCAAAGCCAGGATCATAGCCTATTTGAACTGTTTCGAAACGTTTCGAAACGTTTCTTTCTGTATTTGCCTCACGTTGAGCCACACGCACAATACCTGAAGATGACGTTTTGTTCGTTCGGCTCGCGTTAAGCAGGTACAGACTTTCCTCAAAACAGTGGAGCAACAAGTTTCTATGGACATCTGTTGTAGGCTTTCTTTTGTCTTGTGACCAATACCAACATTTGTGAACCAAAATGATGTTACTACAATAGCTATGGGAATAGAGGTACACCTATTATAATTATAGCCAATGGTAAAACATTACAAGGATTTTTGCATGAATTACACTGAATAATTGGGTAGACCATCTAGTTCAAGATTTAAAAAAAAATATAATTTCGATTTTTTTTTTTTTTTTTTTTTTTTTTAACAAAAAGCTCAGTGGAGAGTTGGAGTGCTGTTGATCTAACCGCTATGACTGTATCCGTTTACCAGTTTATCTATTTTGAATAGATATTTCGATTTCGATTTCAATACAGAAGTGTAATGTTCTTTTTTATTTGAGACGGGATGAGATGAATCTCAATTTTCTACATTTACTCACCTTGCAGTGGGTCTCTCCATGGATTTAGCTTATACCTCATTTACTTTAATTAATGACTATAATTGAAGTATATTAGGTTTTCTATTTGGGACATGATGATGATACCCATTAGTGTCCACCAAGGTTTTTAATTAGTGTCATCCTTACGTCAGTGACTGCACCAGGAATCAAGGACCTGGCCATAACCTTAATTGGAGTTATGGTAATCATTAACCTTAATTGGAGTTATGGTAATGATTAACCAAGGCCCATCAAGGCCAGCCACGGACCATCTGTTGCTTGGAGATCTGCAGTGCTTCGATGTAGAATACATTATTAAAACAGAGGTAATATGGTTTATTCCTGTAAATGGAAAACAACAAAAAATGGAAAGCTGTGTTGTATGTACATCACTTAATGGAGTGACAAGCACTTTGTATCTCAGTTAAGCACAGAGAAACATGTCTCACCCACGATCAATGTCCTTGTATACATTTTAAAACACCGACTCATCCGTAGTGGTAATAGACTTAATTATTGTTTTGTAATTTCCGGTATTTAACCACGTTCTCTTAGATGGTACTGACTATCTAGTACTGTAATACATAATCCCCCTCTCATTAGAAAAAAACTTTGATAACACCTGTTGAGCCTAACTGTCACTAAACATTTGCATATCCATGAGTTTTTCTTTCCTTGTATGAACCAATAAACATCTCATAAGACAGGGTGTCTCTTCACTTCATTTAGTTCACATGTATTTGACTATTTGTCTGCGCTCCAGTAAATATTTGTTTAAAGTCCGAGTGAGGAGCCCTCATAGCATCCTGGTTGCTGCCTTCCCGACTGGCTTGGCTGGTGGTTACACCCTACTATAGCCTCAGCCGACACCTTTGCCTCCTTTAACACACGAAGTATTGGCTCTGTAGAAATATAGGACATTCGTTTGATAGCTTCCCCTAATGTTTTATCAAGTCATCAAATCACACGGTCCCAGGATTTAGGTTCTCATCATGTGTGTGTTGTCTGGACAAAAGATGACAGGACCGATGAGTAGGACAGTGTGCTCGGTCTCAACGCCGTTACAACGTCAGTTTGAATGATTTTCTTCTACAGATGCAAATACAGTTCTATTCATGAGTACTGATATTATGCCACCACTTTCTTAGCCTAAAACTGACCGCATTATTTCGACTGACATAATTAATGTTCCAGTTAGTTGGAATTAATCAAATTAGCTTAGCTTTGCTATTCTTCTTCTTCAGGTTCAGGGTTATCATAACACTCTGACAATTGTGGTTGTCTGTAGAAAGACATGATTGCATTTGCGGAGGGCTGCTAAACAGCTACCTGCTGCCTAAGTGGGAGAACTAGGGTTGCCTGTGGGCTGTATGCCGTTCCCAATGGCAGTTAAAGAGGTTACGAATGAAATATGCAAATGCCTGGGGGGTTGTTTCTTCTGAATGACTGTTGATTAGATGTAACTGCCTGGTTATACCTGAGAGTGGGAGTGTGTGTGGGTGTGTGTGTGGGGGTAGAGGGGGCGGGGGGGGGCTGTTGCACCTCTCTGTCCTCGGGTAAATCCTGCCTGTTATGGTCCAACACTGACGCAGGGCATTCACAGCAGATGTCACCTGCGTGAGCCTGTTCAAATTTGTCCTTAGGAGGATTAGTTTCTATAGCAGCCATGAGGGAGGTAAAAAACCCCACCTGGAACAGGTCATTTTGTTCATGGCTGTTCATTGACTATTCAAATAGCACCGACTCACACAGAGCCTGACACCAAGACCCTGTCTGCTGAAAACATCAACAGACATGACTTCAACTGCTTAGAATTAGTTGATCAAACACAACAAATAAAGTCAGGCCATAAACGCACCACCCAGGACATACTTTATCTTAGATATATCAACGTTCTCTCAAGATCATTGAGAAAGATGAATTGAAAGCACAGCTGAAATTGAGTCATCCCAGAGTATTGTTCCTGTGTAAGGCTCTGTCACTGCAAGTTTGAACATGATGGGATCTGTCAGATTGGTCATGTAAATGAAACATTTACAAGGTAAATGGACCTGCCTCTTACCATGTGTTCTCTGAATGTGTGTGACAATACTCTCAGTTTAACCAATGAGACACTCCGATTTGAAGATATGCAGCACATTAAACTGTTTTACTTGTTTTGGATAGTCCCAAATAGATGCTTTGAAGATGTTAAGTAGATGTTCAACTAACTGTCTACAACATTTCAACAAACTATCCACGAACCCTAAACTTAACCCTTATCCTTACCCTAACCCTAACCCTAGCCCTAACGGTAACCCTTATCCTAACCCTAGCCCTAGCCCTAACCCTAACCCAACCCCTAACCCTAGCCCTAGCCCTAACCTTAAACCTTATCCTAACCCTAGCCCTAACCCTAACCCTAGCCCTAACCTTGACCCTTAACCTAACCCTAACCCTAACCCTAGCCCTAACCCTAAACCTAGCCCTAACCTTAACCCTTATCCGAACCCTGACCCTAACCCTAACCCTAGCCCTAGCCCTAACCCTAGCCCTAGCCCTAACTCTAGCCCTAGCCCTAACCTTAAACCTTATCCTAACCCTAACCCTAGCCCTAACCCTAACCCTAACCCTAGCCCTAACCTTAACCCTTAACCTAACCCTAACCCTAACCCTAACCCTAACCCTAGCCCTAACCCTAACCCTAACCCTAAACCTAGCCCTAACCTTAACCCTTATCCGAACCCTAACCCTAGCCCTAGCCCTAACCCTAACCCTAACCCTAACCCTAACCCTAACCCTAACCCTAGCCCTAACCCTAACCCTAGCCCTAACCTTAACCCTTATCCGAACCCTAACCCTAATCCTAGCCCTAGCCCTAGCCCTAACCCTAACCCTAGCCCTAACCCTAGCCCTAACCCTAACCCTAGCCCTAGCCCTAACCTTAACCCTTATCCGAACCCGAACCCTAACCCTAACCCTAGCCCTAACCCTAACCCTAGCACTAACCCTAACCCTAACCCTAACCCTAACCCTAGCCCGAACCTTAACCCTTATCCGAACCCTAACCCTAACCCTAGCCCTAACCCTAACCCTAACCTTAACCCTAGCCCTAACCCTAACCCTAGCCCTAACCCTAAACCTAGCCCTAACCTTAAGCCTTATCCGAACCCTAACCCTAACCCTAACCCTAGCCCTAACCCTAACCCTAACCCTAACCCAACCCTAACCTCAACCCTTATCCGAACCCTAACCCTAACCCTAACCCTAGCCCTAGCCCTAACCCTAACCCTAACCCTAGCCCTAACCCTAGCCCTAACCCTAACCCTAGCCCTAACCATAACCCTAGCCCTAACCCTAGCCCTAACCCTAACCCTAGCCCTAACCTTAACCCTTATCCGAACCCTAACCCTAACCCTAACCCTAGCCCTAACCCTAGCCCTAACCCTAACCCTAGCCCTAACCTTAACCCTTATCCGAACCCTAACCCTAACCCTTATCCGAACCCTAACCCTAACCCTAGCCCTAGCCCTAACCCTAGCCCTAACCTTAACCCTAGCCCTAACCTTAACCCTTATCCGAACCCTAACCCTAACCCTAATCCTAACCCTAACCCTAGCCCTAACCTTAACCCTTATCCGAACCCGAACCCTAACGCTAACCCTAGCCCTAACCCTAACCCTAGCCCTAACCTTAACCCTTATCCGAACCCTAACCCTAGCCCTAAGCCTAACCCTAACCCTAGCCCTAGCCCTAACCCTAGCCCTAGCCCTAGCCCTAACCCTAGCCCTAAACCTAACCCTAACCCTAACCCTAGCACTAACCTTAACCCTTTTCCGAACCCGAACCCTAACCCTAGCCCTAACCCTAGCCCTAACCCTAACCCTAGCCCTAACCCTAACCCTAGCACTAACCTTAACCCTAACCCTAGCCCTAACCCTAGCCCTAACCCTAACCCTAACCCAACCCTAACCTTAACCCTTATCCAAACCCTAACCCTAGCACTAACCCTAGCCCTAAGCCTAGCCCTAACCCTAGCCCTAACCCTAACCCTAACCCTAACCCTAGCCCTAACCCTAGCCCTAACTCTAGCCAGCTGTATATCAGTATATGCAGTTGATAGGTTGTTGATAGTTTGAGCAACTGTAGATTATCTATTATCCGGAAAAGTGTGAACTTCTTCAAATGTTTAATTGTGTTTATGAGGTGAAGTTGTGACTCTGTGTAAGATGAAAATGATAAAATAAACTGAATAAACCAGTCAAGCAGAAACACTGTGTTCCAGAGAAGTAGCAACATCACTTCTTAGCAGTACATGAATGTTTATGCAACATCTGCGTGGGAGGGGTGGGAGGCGGACGGGCAGAGGCCAAGGGTTTGGTATCCATGGAGAAGCTGGATTCTGAGAAACGGTGTGTCTCTCGCTCTGCCTACTCTCTGTGTTAATGTTCCCCACTCACACACACACACACACACACACACACACACACACACACACACACACACACACACACACACACTCACTCACACACACGCACACTTTTTGGGGCCCTTTGGGGGGCTTTGAGATAAAGACATCATAATCTGAAAGTAAATAAACAAAGATATCTGAATGCAGTATACCAAATAATCACACACTACAATCAGGTTTTATTTTCCAAACAAAGTGAGCTACAGTGCAAGCTGGACTCAGAGAGAAATGCTGTGAGGGAGAAGGAAACATGTGTAAATAACAATGTTTGCCCTGGTTGCTGGTTAAGTGCTCCCAGCCTCCACCTCCACCAGCTGTTTGCCTGTTACTGATGCCAAATAACTCGATGAGAGGATCAACCGTCTGGGTTACAGTTGGACATTGATTTTGGCATTTCTTAAAAAAAGAAAAAAAAGAATTAGGCGCTTTGTTCTGTACCACTTTAATTGATAGAAGCCGCTCAGTTCGAAGGACATTATAATGAGTGGCATCATTTTTTTTCCATCGGAAACATTTGACCTCTTTAGAGTTTGATAGAAATGACACATCTGAGATCATATCATATGAGATCAGAAAAGTCCCCTCCTTATGAGCTGCCTTCATGATATCATACAGAAAGACAATATCCAACTTTCACCACCCGTCATGTCACCGACTGTATCAGGGATCTGTGTGACCATTCCAGAAGAATAGGCTGTTGTACTATGACTGCAGTTGAGATAAAGATTCAAAGTAGGTCTCTGGGTTATAAGGCTGTACTGTTCGTGTCGGATGCAAATGGCTGGAGCTGAATTTCCTAGTGAAATTAGGGTTGGGCTGACGAGGTGACATATCTAATCTCTCCACCGGGGGATCAAAGGCCACCAGCTGGGCATGATCATGTCCCTCTGTCACCTTGTTCACCTGCCCCCGAGGCAAACAGGGCCACACAGGTAGGAACAATCACCCGGCTCCACTCACAATGGGACTGAGTACACACAAGCACACAGAGAAAGAGACACACACACACACGCACGCACACACACACACACGCACGCACGCACGCACGCACGCACGCACGCACACACACACACACACACACACACACACACACACACACACACACACACACACACACACACACTGCTGTTGACCACAAAGACGACAGCAAAGGGTGTGACTAGTGCAGTCTAACTCATTACTAAAGGAACATCCAAGGTTTACAGATCAGATTATTTCCATGTGCAGGTTATGTGTCTTATATAATATATAAGGGCAACACCCTAAAACTCATCATCACATGGATCAGGAAACACAATACTATACATGTGGTCCACCACTTTTACACAGGTAGATTCATAGATGTCTTTAACTGTTATAAAATCAAGTGAACTGACCATATGTGTCAATATTGGTTGTCACATGTTGAATGAATCATTAAGCCTAAACATACAGGTCATTGTCATCAATCACTGTAATTAACTATTCCACCACTAGGTGACGATAGAGACAAGTATTCCATTTCATGACACAGAGGATCCATTTTCACTCTTGCTTTTAGAATCTAAATAATGAAGTAAAATTGCAATATCAAAACACCTTATGATATTATATGATATATGATATATGTTATTCATACTTTTATCCATATGAATGAGAATATAGGTCCACATAACATACCACAAAAGCACAAAAACAATACTCACCCAGTGACAATACAATAACTTACAAAACACTGAACATAGAACATTCCACATTGAACTTGGCTGAGAACTCCTAACAATTGTAACGTGAATAGTTTCACCTTGAAAAACAACAATAAGCCTATAGGGCAATAGTTAATTCAAAAGCTTCTGTTTCATGCTGTGTATGCATACAAACAATATCTAACATGCTTTCCGAATATGAATAACTATCATCATTACGATCAATGATACTCTCTTCTCTCCCCATGTTGATTCCCCTAAACATTGACAACGGAGCCATGTTGAGGGCTGTGTCGAGAGGCGGCCATATTGGGGAAACCAGGAGGGAAGCTGTGGCCTTCTACCCACCTCTGGGGGATAATCTCCCACAATGCAGCCATTATCCCCAATTTCCAATCAAACTGTCGTGTCAGTGTGTTGCCATTGTGGCCGGCCGGCCGGCGGTCCACAGCCCTGGCTGCCATTTTGATGAGTCAGTGGATCTAAGCTCTGTCACAATGGGCCCCTGAAGCCTCCACAATGGCTCGGGCTAATGCACTCTTTCAGCCCGGCCGCTGCTGAGTGTGCAAGGCTTGTGCGAATGGTGCACTAAATGGGGGGCTCGGTCCTATAAAAACACTAGTGGGGTGCTAGTAGCCGACATACATTAGAGCATCTGTCCCACCTCAGTACTTCTGTAAGTATCACGCTACCTAGGTAGGAGTGTGAACATCTGCTTCCTGAGCATTGGGGTGGTACCAGCACCTGCCCAGTGAACCCCCCCCTCAAACATGGGGGGGTAGACAGCTAGATTTACTCAGTGTAAAACTGAGAGCTCGCTCAACAACGAGGTCTTTCTGGTAACCCCGCTGTGCTCAGGAACTAAATGTCTCACGCCTCATGTTAATCAGAGGAGCCCAGTGAAAGAAATGGTGGTTCAGTGTTCCTCACACCTTGGCTGGTCTTCCTTGTCCCTTGTCCCTTGGTAGAAAGGAAACACACGGTGAAAGCAGCAACCATGAACACTCAGCAGATGGAGCAGATGGGACAGTTCAAAATCACTGTCTGGGAGGAGGAGAACTTCCAGGGCAAGCGCTGCGAGTTCATGCTGGAGTGTCAGAACATCATGGAGAGGGGATTCCACAAGATCCGCTCCATCAAGGTGGAGAACGGACCGTAAGTCAAACCCTTTTTTGGGGATTTCTCTACCCTACGTTTACATTTGAGTCATTCACAGCAGGCCAGAGTGACAGAGAGCGGAGAACATCGTACAGTAAGTGTGTCCAACTCAGGTAGATGAGATAAACAGTACAACAGTAGAACAGGTGAACAGGGCAACAGGTGAACAGTTTACAGCACATTTCTGGAGTTCAAAGGTCAGGAGTTCAGATCCATGGAGGTTGTTGGTTCAACAGATATTTTCAAAGGTGTTGATCGTGAGTTCCAGTTGTGCTAGTGTAAAAAAGGGTAGTTTTAGTTCCTATCAGAGTCTAAATTATCATTGAGTCTTGAAATCTACATCTCAGCTCAGCTTGATAGGAATGCTGTGTCGTTTGTATGATATATGTATATATGTTTTATTTATATATTGTGCTTTCCTCCTCACTTTTGATTGTCTGACTATAAAAACTAGTAACTCATAATATCACTATGGCACTAATATTATACAATTAGTTGACATGTATTTTGGCACTGGCATTATCATGAACAAAATTAAGATTTAGCTGAATGTAAAGTCCAGCAGAAATGACTGATTGGGTTGAGTAATTTATGAGATGTATTCTGATACAACATGTTATTTAACTGCCAGCCAGAAGGCCAGCCTGCCAGCCAGCCAGCCAGCCCAGACCCAGGCTACTGTTTTAATCTACATAGGCCCCTGCCCTTTGCAGCTGCCTGCTCAAAGCCCCAGCGGCTCACTGACGATCAGATAAGGGGCCAAAGGCGCAGCATGTGATGTTTGCTCTGGGCTTTGTGCTCTCTGATCAACAAAGCTCTCGGCTGTGGGGCGTTGAGCTTTTGTTAACTCACATAACATATCTCTCTCTCTCTCTCTCTCTCTCTCTCTCTCTATCTCTCTCTCTATTTTATTTATTTCTCTCTCTCTCTTTCTCTCTTTCTTGCTCCTTCCCTCTCTTCTTTCTCTGGGGGGCTCCTTCTCTGTTAGCTGGGTGGGTTTTGAGTACCCTGAGTTCCAGGGACAGCAGTTCATCCTGGAGAAGGGTGACTACCCCCGTTACGAAGCCTGGAGTGGAAACAGCAGCTACAGAACCGAGCACATGCTCTCCTTCAGACCTATTAAGTGCGCCGTAAGTTTCTCCCCCAAAAGTGACCTCACACAAACAACGAGAAAAACACCTGAAGCACCTTTAGGAACCGCATCATGAATAAGGTTTCCGTGGACGCTCATAGAGACATTTGGATTGTGTTTAGACTGTCATCATCAAACCATGACTCTCCCATCCAACTGCCTTGGATTTCTCAACATTGTCTAAAACCCCTCAGCAATGTATTACTGAAACCTTGTGAAAAGTGTTACTGATCAACGCTCCTTTACCTGATCAATGCTCCTTTACCTGACCAACGCTCCTTTACCTGATCAACGCTCCTTTACCTGATCAATGCTCCTTTACCTGACCAACGCTCCTTTACCTGATCAATGCTCCTTTACCTGTGCCAACAGAACCACAGTGACAGCAAGGTGACACTGTACGAGTGTGAAGACTTCCAGGGCCGCAAGTTCGAGATGTGCGATGACTACCCCTCCCTACAGGCTATGGGCTGGTGCAGCAAGGAGGTCCCCTCAATTAAAGTCAACTCCGGAGCGTAAGTCCCCTCCTACTGCTCTCATATCGGCCTCTAAACAGTCAAGCATTCAGAGTCATGAACTATACTAGCAGGGACTAGCAGGGACTTCAGTCAGCTAGTTCAGCTAGACTACTTTAATGTTTACATTTGAAATGATCAGATTAGCCCCTGGCTATGTAGTGCTCCTTTGGGGTGTATTGTATTACTGTTGCCTACTTGTAAGAGGAAGTGATTTAGTCAAACAGATTGGGGGGATAGATTTAGTCATGTTTTGACGATTTATGTTGATGTTATTCTGCTGAAAACAACAACAACAAAAAACAACTGAAAAATGTTCCCTCTCCCTCAACAGCTGGGTGGCCTACCAGTTCCCCGGCTACCGTGGTTACCAGTACATCCTGGAGAGAGACAGACACCAAGGAGAGTACAGACACTACAACGAGTTCAGCACTCAGGCCCACACCAACCAGGTCCAGTCTATCCGCAGAATCCAGCACTAAGTCCACCTGACACAATCCTCCAACGGCTACTATGTACCAACCATGCCATGACATGTATTAAAATAGGCAATAAAGGCTTTATTCAAACTATGGAAAATGAGTGCTTGTGGAAATTCCTTGCTTTTGTTTATGGGCAAGTGGTCGAGTCTTAGAACCAGAAATCACCACCGGGGCGAGCGATGTCTGTATGACTACAACACAAGTGAAACCACAGGAGAATTTTATGATATGACAAATACATCAATATATTACCTAGGATTTGTTTTCAGAGCTAGTTTATGCTTTGTGTATAAAGATTTTCTTTTTTAGTGAAGTACTTATCCTCTGAAAACATCTCTTTCTGTTATGGATTATAGGATGTATATTGTTCTTGTCAGATTGTATCTTATTTCCAATAAACGAGAGCACCAGATCACTATTGTTTCCACTATTTGTTTCCACTAATGTTGTGTTGGGTAGTATGAAGAGTAAAACCAGGTTAAAAGGGTTTGAGCTACAGTATATTACTGTATTTTACTGTGGCTGCATTCAATATGTGAAAAGACTATATCTCCAATTGATTCCATTCTCTGTAATGAGAGAATCAATCAAACAATTTAACTGCGCATTCATTTTACATAACGCTTTTGAACTGTGGTGCTACCACACCTCGAAAATTGGCTTGAAAAATCAAGCCAATTGATGTATTGAACATTGACAATTACTCATTGTCGATTTCAGCAAGGCTTTTATCATCGAATGTATAAAGTAAACAATGCATTTAGAGCCACGTAGGTGGCCTCCAACACGAGTGAAGCGAGGTCAGCTGCTGTAGACTGAAAACCTGGCCCGCGGTCCTGGACCTGAGCATGCGTAGTCCCTGTCAGGAGCTGTCCAGGGTGCTGGCCTTCACTACTCTGGCCCCGTTCAATGACGGCTCACAACACCCCGTGTTATTACCCCGAACCCGAAATGGGGGTGGGGGGGACACGGCAATATTAGCCCCCACCTTAGCTTTGAGACTCTCATCGTACATCTATGATAATAACCACAACGCTTAGCTTAGCCTACAATAAGCATGTTTTCTTTTTAACCGTTTGAAGTCAACACTGCAACATCCGGCTTGGAATCCGTTGCCTATGGCTTGTTTACCGAGTCAATTGCACAGGTCCAGGACGTCCAATTCCGTGTTACACACCCACATAACAGACAAACTTGGTCGTGAACCGCGCACACCGGGAAAAACAGTTCCACACCCAGACCAGGATCTTTTCATAAATGTTCAACTACACACACACCTTTCTCAAATATACAATTCTGTCTTGACTGATTAAAACGGCTAGACACTGCACAGTGCACTGAGACAGCCATGCCTGTCGGATGTGAGTGAAGGAATCAGGTAGGCCTACTGGTCCTATTTTCAACCCAGAGGAAAAGGTAAGTCCAGCAATGGAAATCAGATTCGCAAGAGAAGATGTTTTCATTTTTTATTTACTTGTGTGTTATTCTAAATTATGGATGCCTATGGCTTTAGACCGATAGACTAGTAACACAATGTGCTTTAATTGTTCATTTACTTGTGTGTTAGCCTAAGTTATGGATGTGTATAACACTTTAGACAGATAGACAACACACAATACTAAATGTATAACATGTTATTATTTAATGGACGAATTTAAACTTGAATCTGCTCCCGTATTTTTCACACTAATGTTAACCATGCCTGATGTCATTACGCACGATAATTACGATCACAATTTGGAATTCCGCATTGGCGTTTCATAGCCTGTCCTATTCTCTATTCTTGACATCAGTGAAGTGGAAACAAGAATAACATGTTACCACATACGACAGTGTATAGTTTGAAGAAGAAACCTGCCATGTAGCCTATTAGGATATTCTCAATACACACATTTTTCTAGCATTCGAGGCTTGTTTTAAGTTGCCTGCGACATGTTTAAAGACTCAGGCAGCTAAAGCAAGTCTGGGACGCCAGAGACTGACCTCCCAGCCGAGCAGCAGCGACAGAGCCAGTGGAGGCTGAAGGCGTGGTAGGAAATAACGTGGAAGGAATGGAGCACTCGAGTCACCTTGATCATATAACCCTCTATTGGAGAAATCAAACTCCCATGCAGTTGCCCGTCGAACATTTAGCCTACAGACCCAGTCGATAATGTATTCATCTTAATCGTGAACAAAAGGTGTCTTATGTCAATTCATTCACTATATTTTGATGTGAACGTCCTACTGTTAAACTAGAATATGGAAACGTTTGTAACACAGTTTGCTGTACATTTTGCATGTCCATATGCCAAGAAGGTCTAATAAAATATCTTTGTCTGAAGAGTTTGGCTGCCATTACTTTTTTGTCCTTTTCTATAGGGGGAGTAATTCTGGGAAGAAAACATTACAATGATGAATGATGATGGTGATAATGTTGATGATGATGATGATTACTATAATTAGAACTATAATGTTTATTATTAGGCTATCGTTATTATTATGATGATGATGATGATTATTATTATTTATACTATTATTAATACTAGGTCAACTACTACTACTACTACTACTACTACTACTACTACTACTACTACTACTACTACTACTACTACTACTACTACTACTCACTACTACTACTGATAATAACAATAACAACAACAACAATAATAATAATAACATTAATAATAAATATTATTGTTATTATTATTATTGTTGTTATTATAACTATACTTATAACATAATACACCTTAATAATAGTACAATATTTAATTAGGAGGTTTTTTTTTTTTACAAACGAGGAGGTTTATCTTTGGAAGATTATTAATAGTACATTATCATCTCATGGCTTTACACCAGAAGACATGGTTTTAGATTTACAACCTCGTTATGCTCATCCTCGTTAGGCGTGTATAGCCTCATACACCTACAAACAGAAGGCTGGGGATGAAATGTTCTTGTTTTCCCAGCTGCATTGAAGCATGATTTTAAAGGTAAATATTCTTTTCCAACGAAATAGGCCTTTCTGTTTGCAGAGAGGTAAAGAGGCGGAAAAGTGAGAGGATCTGAACTGGTTTCCATGTCAAACACTTCAATTCTCCATAGAAACTCTGATCTTAACGCGGAAACTTTATTAAACCCTGATGGCGGATTGATAAGGCCGAATTTCTATCGGCCTCTTTTTATTGTGGAGACGGGGAGGGATGACAGAGGTAAATTGCTCTTTTAATTAAAGCAATGCACCAAAGGAAATTGCTGTCTGAATATTGTCTCAGAGATGGGGTTTCTGACAGTTGCCTGGAAACTTCAATCTGTCCCACATTTATTCCAGATCACAGTTATGAGATAAAGTTTAATAAAAATCTTTCCCCGAATGAAATCCAACCCTTTCTTGAACAACAGCTACAATGAGACAGAACTGCGGAGGAAACCTAATGTTTAACATGTATCTCTCAGGTTGGTTTTTGGCTTTTGTACTTAAAAGGAGAAATATTGCTTTACACATTCAATGATTTGAGGAAAAAGGTCTTTAGTTCTCCGGTAGTGATGCTGCTTCTAGCTAGCGATTGTTCTGCCTTTTCAATCTGAAACACGTCTCCTTTTGTCGGAAATCGGATATCCTCTTTCCTGAACGCGTTTCCTGGCTTCACCAAGGAAGCCTGGAGGAGAAACCGCAAATATGAGAGAACAGAGACATTAGTTAGAGACTCGATTAAACTACAATCATGCTTTTAAATGATTTTGTGGAATTTACGAATTGAAGAAAAAGGACCATGGACATCAGGCCTACAGATTTAATCATCCTAGATTTTATTGCTAAAGAATTCCTAACTTTGCAATCAATATTTAGATTGAGTTTATGATATTGTTATCTTTGCCTTGATAGCATATTTTTGTGTTTCTGATTTCATTCATTCATTTCAGATCCAACAGAAAATCTGTTGAAAGACAGCAAAGGTACATCTTGGAGTCCCATAAATACAGGCGTGCAAAAGGGTAAGCAAATATGCTTTTATAGTAATTACAGTTTGAAATATAATGGAGGCTATGTTATCATAATAACCCCATATTTAAACGTACATATGTCTATAAAACATCAGAAATTGTATATTGTCATGAGGCTAAGTACTAGTCTACACCATACAGCACCGTCTTCACATATTTCACATATTGCACCATGCAGGATAACAGATCTCTTCAACATCGCCGTTGATTGGATGGAAGATGATTATGCTAATGAAATTGTTGTGGTTTTTGTGATGTTGCACTGGGCCTTAATTGTGTTTTTCCTAAGTAATCTTTATTCCATTGGTTTCCCTTAGTTTTATAATTGCAATAAGTTAGTTTGAGTTAATGTTAATTATTACAAAAAAATGTTGGAAAATGTGAATATTTTCACAATGGATTTCTCCCAAATAATTTAGAGGTTTAACATACAATCGATAATTTAGTACAATGTATTTCCCATTGCAATTGGCCATTTATCTTCGAATTTAAGTCAAATATATATTTTTTGTAGATTTCAGACGAACAGGCCTACATATTCATCCTTATGTCTGCCTTGTTGTGCATGTTTCTGTAGGCAGCGGGCAGATTCAGCTATGGCAGTTCCTCCTGGAGCTGCTGTCGGACAGCGCCAACATGGCATGCATCGCCTGGGAAGGAACCAACGGAGAATTCAAACTCATCGACCCGGACGAGGTGGCCCGGCGATGGGGCGAACGCAAGAGCAAACCCAACATGAACTACGATAAACTAAGCAGAGCGCTCCGCTATTACTATGACAAAAACATCATGACGAAAGTCCACGGAAAACGATATGCTTACAAGTTCGACTTTCACGGTCTCGCCCAGGTGTGTCAACCATCGTCGACAGAGCAAGCTCTTTATAAATTCCAGAGTAATTTTGCCCCCATTCCCTTTTCAGGGATTTCCAAACTAAACTTGGTTGCCCCGGGGGTCGGCCCGTCAGGGTTCTCTTACTGGCCGGGGTCTCCACCGACCCTCTACCACAGCCACAACCTCCAACATCCTGGACAGTTTGGTGCTGTGTCTGCCTCGCACATTAGCTGTGTCAACAACATCAACAACCTGAATAATATTAATAATCACTATAATTGACTAATATGAAACACGACTGATATCAAAGATTGGAACTGTATGCCTTTTAAATGAAGGCCTATATGAATGCAGTAGACTACTCTTATCAACCGCGTCTGGTAGGTTTACGCGCGGCTTGTGCGTTCATGTATAGTGTGCTTTTAAATTAATGTTCCTTTCTAGTTTTGAACATTTCTTCCTTGATCGCCCACCTTTTCTCCCTTGATCGCCCAAAATTTGTACACAAGTATTTAGGTCTGGCACAATAATTCTAAATTATAGGCATAGGGTATTCGTGCATTTTGATAATGAGATTATGAAATTAACAAATAATAAAATATGTTCTGGAAAGGTATAAGCTACATTAAATGTCACTCGTTTTCAAATCACTTTCAAAAACATGAGGTAGCCTAATGATTTAGAGCCACACAACTTGTGTCTTTTGTTTACTAATGTTTCTAATTAAACTGGATGTTCTGTACCTATCGATAATAGGTCCCTAGCGCCATCTGGTGTATTTTAAGTAGGCTAAATCTGAAACGATGCACTGAGATAAGCTATTATATTAGATAAACTATTATTATTTCCAAAATAACTGCAATGGTTCAAAATTATTTATGAGAAAAATAAAACAGCCTTCAGATACAGGAACAATTGTCAACCATAACCGATGATTTCCACTTTTTATTGATTCAACTATATGCAGGATATATATTTTTGACTGAATAATTCTATCCGACATGCAGCAGGTTTAGCCTGTCGTGCAACGGTACAGTTTTGATTATTGTTAAACCTTTTTGCGCTTTGTGTACATTGACATGTAATGATAAGATAATGTAAGACATTTACTGTGTTGAATTATATGTTCTTATCAGAGGTTAGTCTCATTAAATCAGACTGTCCAGATTCTGGGATCCGAGATTAATCAGAGGTAGATTTATAGCGGGGAAGAATGCGGGGTTATTACCACTATTTTGTAAATATTTTACATTTAACAGCCCGCCAACTGGTATCCGTAAGTAGCCTACTACCACATCCGTAGATGAAGTGACACTAGTCTATACCAATGTTATTACCTTGTAGTTTGACCATTAATTTGATGTCATGCATGGAATTGTGTGATGTTTTGACAGTGAGAATTAAAAACTTTGTTTTAACCAAATGTTGCATAAATCTCTCTACATTTGCATATGCTATTCTTCCACAGGCGCCGTCCGCCATCGTCTCATGATCCCTCGTTGTTAGTAACCTACTGTATAGAATGACCATGAATAAAGTGATTGTCATTTGATTTTTATAAATTGGTTGTGTAAGTCATTTGTTGAAGCTTAGGCTAAATGTATTGCATGGAGATGCTACACAGATGAACGACAAGATATCCAATTAATGGAACAGTGTATGCACTTTACATGTGATTAACTTTGCACACATTTCACTTAATAGTAAATAGTCACAGAATATAGGCAAGTGTTGTATGGCCTATTGGTTAAAGTTATAGTTTACTGCCTAACAATGATCAATTCCCACCTCACAATAAGACTGTAATCAAATGTTTTAATTGTTTTAATAAACACTTTACATTAAGTTGCCCTTAAATGTATGTCACTACATAATAATAACTCTGGTATCAACATTGTACTAACCACTATGTAATTACATTCTAGCAGTATCAGTTATTACACAAGTGGTTATACGATTGGTCAGAGTCTGCTCGTTCAATGTCAGAACTCTCTCTCCCTGGCAATAGTTAACAGTATAACTCCATTCAACATGTTAAAAATGGTCAAAGGTGACGTAAAATATCTCTATATTCCACTTTTGTAATTACATAGCAGTTACATAGTAGTTACTATGTAAGTACAATGTTGATTACGCAGTTATTACTATGTAGTTACACACATTTTAGGGCAACTTAATGTAGTGTTGCCAATAGTTTGTATTATACGCAAAAACCAGCAGCATAGTCATGCAATTATTGCTTTTTTATATATCTTTCTATGTGGCTTGATGACTTGATGTTGAAATAAGTTTAAATTATTTTCAACCACACAGGGGCGCTATATCTCTTCATATAACATAGCCTACATGGGCTACTGGACTGAACCACCTACTGGTCTAACTCATGTATTGGTGAAGTATAAGATATTTTGAACATTAGCCTTCCTCCTCCGTTGCTGTGGATGAGGTCAGTGGAAGCATCCATGCCCCACCGCTATCCCCTATAAAACAACAGCCTCGTTACAGACACACTTGCAAATATTCAAACATCATAAAATGTTTTATTGCCTACAAGATGAATATGTTACACGCAAAACTAATGAACAGCAAACAATGTTTAAACTAGATGAATGCTATAAATGCACCCTTCTTTGTCAAATTGCCTGTTTGGTAAAGGCTTGGCCTAGTTGTCTTTTTGCAGTCTATATTCATACAGTACATGCAGAGTTTGCAGGGGCAGGAGGCCGACGTACAAAGGCCCACTTCAGAAAGAAACAACCCCGGGATGTTGAGCTAATTTGATGTCATAGGTGGCTCCTGCATAGTTGGGCTTGGAGAGAGGAGGCTGATAAGAACAACACTGTGTGTGTGTGTGTGTGACCTGCATATCAATATGGCCCACTGGGACCCGGGGTCTGCTATTGATGGCAGCGCTCCGCGCGCCTCAGCCCCGAGACACCAGATGCATTTCAAATCCTCGCCTCCCTCTGCCCATTGCCATGGCCAACAGACACTATGCATGATCTCAGCCTTCCCCTGCTCACCCTACTCACAGGAAGAGTCCCCATCTGAATCTATTACGAAATGCACCCAGACTGGATGAATAGGAGAACAGATTCACATGGTTGTTGTGATCTACAGGCCTTTTAAGCTGTTTAAAGCTATGCTAAACCTTACCTTTAGCTGTCAGAGTGGCAATGTCTTTGTTTTGGGCTTACACCTTAAAGCCACAATGTCATTTGAAAAACGACAGAATGTCAGCCCCCGGCGATACATAGCTCAAGGATGGGATTGGACAAATGTTACCGCTCTCAAATTCACAGACAGAACTCTGGATGCAAGGACTGACTAGTCTGTGACATCACCATGGGAGTTATTTTAAAGATGTACAGTGTTGGTTTATGCTCCTGTTGTTTGTAAACATTGGAGTAAATCAATCAATCAATCAATCAATCAATCAATCAATCAAGCTTTATTTATATAGCGCCTTTCATACAAAATTTAACAGTAAAATTGAAAATATATAAGTACAGAACATACAAGCATACATACATAAATGCATACATACATACATACATACATACATACATACATACATACATACATTCATACATACAGAGAATAGAATAGAAATAGAAATAATAATGGATTAAGAGTAAATCATGGTAAATAAAAAGAAAACAAAAATAGAAGTGCAAATGGATGAAGAGAAAGCTGAGCTAAACAGGTGTGTCTTGAGGTTTCTTTTAAAAGTGTTTATGGCTTGTGACAGCCTGAGCTCATGAGGTTAGGTTATTCCAGAGGTGAGGACCACACACACTAAAAGCTGCCTCAGTGTTATATTTTGGGTTATGATGGGGAAAGACAGTTGGATTAAGGTCATGGAGCAACTATCTATGATTTAATCTATCCAGACATGGGGGTTGGATATTTCTCAGGGTGAGTCACTCACTGTGACAGCATATTGTGTTCCTGAAGGCTACACTGTCTCGCTTAGAGTTAAGCTGCACATTATCTGTACTAAGACCAAGGCATTATCCTGCTGACTACACCTTACACAACACAATGCGGACAACTACATAATACTAGAACAGATGGACAAGACCAATGTACCATGTTGATCGGCTTTCACTTATGTCACCTACAGTGATGGCATATGGCAGCTACCATACATTTGTTTTGTATCATATTGGCAAATTATTTGATATACATGTATAATATAACGTGTATAACCATATCTGAGTCAACTATTGTATCTAAACTCAAACTGTTCCCATCCATCGCTCAATGCAAGGATGGTGAATACATTGCTTATACAAGAGGAATCTCTCTGACAGGGTGATCTGGCACACCGTCTTTGAAAGAGTTAAAAACAATGGAGGAACAGTCAACTGGTCACTATACAGGCCTATATTGGCCTCCACTCATTGGCCTACTCTACTGATATCTTTATAAACCTGTTTAATAGTTCGTAGAAGAGGCGTGACACTCAATGTAAAACATGTACGTTTTTATTTATCTTAGATTAAAAACATGATGTTTCGGTGACCGAAAAATCCTGTTTTTAATCTAAGCTAAATACATTTGTATGCATGTACCCTATCCAACAGAATAATATTATCACAATGTCTAATATGGAAGGGATCATGTTCACAGAATATCAGTTAGACTACAAAATAACCGACAGGGGGCACATGACTGTTCAAAGTTTGGGAACCACTGCTCTAGACCATCTATCATAACGTCTCCCTTATTTGGTCATTCCATCCTATGACAAATCAATCACAAGGCCTCAGACAGGTCATTCCATCCTATGACAAATCAATCAGACATTCAAGCCTCAGACATTCAAACAATGTGATAGTATTCTCTTCCTGCTGATTCGTTCTTTGCCGGGCACGACACGACTTAACCTGTTTAATTGGAAGTGAGTCAGAGACTCTCTCTGCATGTGAGTCAGCGGCGGCCCTCTCTGAGAGCGTCAGGAGTGATGTCCTCCAAGAAGACTTATGAACACTCAGTGTGATTTGAATCTGTCGGAGGCATCCTGCCACTAAGCCCCAGTCAGCGGGTGGCATCGAGCGCCTGCCAGGAGCAGTCCAGTCACAGCACACCCACCGGAACTCAGAATAGAGCTGCTCCTGCGTCAGTGACACACCAACACCATGAACTACTGTACCATGACCTGTTTCTTCTCACTTTGATACTCTAAAACCCAAGTACTGGATATCTGCAAATCAAAGTTCGAACATATTTGAGTCTTTGATGTAAATGGTTTATGACAGGGACAAGTGGATGAACAGCCTGTTAGGCCGTTCGTTACCGTGTTATGTTTTTTGTTTATGTGTCAAATGCGTCACTGTGCCTTGACCTTTGTCAATATGTCATTTTGTTATTAGGCTGAACTATACCTTCTCTAAGCTCAACTGAAGTACGAAAACATGTCTTTGCATGGATGTGATTCTCATCAGACGGGACGAAAACCACTTCTCTCAGGCACCCGCTGACTCTGGCCTCATCACTGTCCCCAGAACCAGACTCACTGTCCCCAGAACCAGACTCACTGTCCCCAGAACCAGACTCACTGTCCCCAGAACCAGACTCCTCACTGTCCCCAGAACCAGACTCACTGTCCCCAGAACCAGACTCCTCACTGTCCCCAGAACCAGACTCACTGTCCCCAGAACCAGACTCACTGTCCCCAGAACCAGACTCCTCACTGTCCCCAGAACCAGACTCACTGTCCCCAGAACCAGACTCCCCACTCTGGCCTCCTTACTGTCCCCAGAACCAGACTCACTGTCCCCAGAACCAGACTCACTGTCCCCAGAACCAGACTCCCTCACAATGGGTGACAAAACATTCTCATCTGCTGCTCCTCGCCTGTGGAAGTCTCTCCCCCACAATGTCAGAGCTGCTGACAGTGTTGACTCTTTTAGGACCTTGGCTAAAACCCCCCCTGTTTTGGCCTGTTTTAATGTACAGGGGGGCTGCATGTTATCTATGTTCTGTGACTGTCCTCTCGTGTTTTTGTTTTCATTTTTGTTTGTTTTTTACCTGTAAAGTGCTTAGAGTCCATGAGAAAGTGCTATACAAATTACATTTATTATTATTAAATTTATTATTATTATTATTATTATTATTATTATTATCATTATTATTATTATTGTTATTGTTGTTTTTTTAGACACAATGCCAGAAGATACTTTCACTCTGATCATCAGACAAATTCACAAATCACTCGTCTGTTTGTTGTTTGATTTGATTATAAAAGGTCAATCATACATAGTTTAACCCTAACCCTAACCCTAACCCTAACCCAATCATACTGAGAGAAGCTGTAAGCACCAACAGAAAGGAGCTAATGTAGGCAGCATGCATATTTAACCTGCCTCCCTCCCTCACTCACAACAGTGACCTCAGATGACCTCAGATGACCTCAGATGACCTCAGATGACCTCAGATGACCAGATCCCCCACCAGGCAAACCTGACCGAAACATGTTCTCCCACTGTTCTCAACTATGGATGTAGAAGTAGCGACACTCCCTTGATCTCCTACCTGGCTCAACCCCATCCACTGTAATCCGGGGTTAAGATGGATTAAGAGTCCCACATATAGCTAAGGCTGAGTGTCTCACACTGCAGTCCAGCTGACTGCAACTGCTGGGAATAATCTGGGGGGAAAAATAGCCGTAATCTCCAAGTTTGCTTGTTCCAGTTTGGTTGTTT
>NC_139666.1:1597805-1602805 GCF_951799395.1 Argentina silus
AAAGTTGTTTTAATACCACAGACATGAACTGACAGTGCACCAATGTATTGTTTACATACTGCAGATGTCCAGAGTGATTCCAGAGTGATTCCATTGTGATTCCAGAGTGACTCCTGATTGTTTACATACTGTAGATGTCCATTGTGATTCCAGAGTGATTCCATTGTGATTCCAGAGTGATTCCTGATTGTTCTGAGCATCCTCACATTATGTGCAGCGTGAAACCCGTGTTTGATGAAAACATAACGCAAGTGTCCAACAGTATAACAGGCTACCATATTACACCAGTGTACGTTATGGCCAGGCAGATGGAGTACATGAAGGAAATGTCATGTACTTCAAGCACTAGCATACTAGACGTGGAAGAGAAGAAAGGTTGTACTGCTAGTGAACGCACATTTAGGATACTCAATAACTTTACCGTCAGCGCCTTCTTTGAGACTGTGCAAACAGCATTTCCACTCCAAGTGCCTTCACTGCAGAACCCTTAACTACAGAGGAAAGGATCTGATAGATTGGAGAGATTCATCAACAACGCCGAAGAATAACTGTGAGCTTTGCCCAGTAATTCTTGTGACATTACAAGTTTACAGATCGGGCAATTACATTCAACAAACCAGTTCAACTGGGTTTTTTTTTCTTCCCTTTTGCTGAAAGTAGGCTACATGGATCAACAGAACTGCAAAAATAAACTTCAATGCAAATGTAACTGCAATATATAGTTTCTAATAAATATTTGATGTAAAACCTAGTTGATAATTGGCACGTAGGACGACAAAGAATCTCTTAAATCCTACACTCCGTTCCATGTCCAAAGCGGTAGCGTAGGGTTCAATGTACAAGTGGTGAGCGATGTATAGTCTACGAAGGTCAGACTCAGCACCTCGGATAGCTCCGCCTCTCGACCCAAAAATAGGCTAGGCTACTTCTTGCCCACAAGTTACAACAGAACCAAAAAGTTAACATTGAGGCAGTAAAAGTAGGTTATCAATGAATTCATTGATGTATTTTCAGACATTTAGGTTATCCACACCGTTCCTTGTGTCCAAAATAGCGTACAAAGGAGAAACATGTACTGCACCAATACTCTCTGCATGCATTTGGCCAACTGAACGCCTGCTCTTTACCCATGAACCAATTCTAACACTGTTACAACGTGAATGCTTGTAGAAATATTCGGTCTAGAATGGGACTTGGGCCTGGACAACTCCTCCACAAAACACTCTTCATTCAACCCACCTATCAAGTGGTTCTGAGAAACATGAATCAGATTGTGCTTTTTTGAATTAACGGTCCAAGCTATTTGCCACTGACTCCCCTTCGTTTTTGAGATCCTGAAAGACCTCGGTGAAAAAGTGCGGGTCTGCATTTAACTGCAACATTTTGGCACTCATTTCATTAATGACGGTCAATGATTTGTCCCAGAAAACGTCCTTGTTGGCCTCAATCATGAATGGTTTCAGAGGATATGATATCTCGTTCCCCATGTAGGAATAAGCTAGGTAGAGACAGGTCAAAAAGGTACCCTGGAGTTCATATGCGCTGTCGATGTCATCGCTTACTGTATCCCTACACAGCAGGTAGACGAAGACCAAGTTCGCAGGAGTGATGAACCCCTGGTCCTGCCAGCCCTGGATGAGAAGGGTTCGGTCCACATTTCGGAACCAAAAGATGACATCGCCAGTGGTGAGTTCTTTGAGCTTGTAGCATCTCCGACAGAGAAAATATGCAAGACAGTGCATCAGCTCCCCGGTGGACGCCTGGATGATCACCCGTCTTGGGGAGAGGAGGGACAGATTACTCGTTTGCTTTTCAGCCGATGACACCTGCTCCTGGCTGGGTTGAAGGTTTTGGGTGGGAACCGTCGGCACCGGCACAGCGATCGGAACAGCTTTCGTTTTGCGATTTGAACCGGATTGCAGCTGGGATTTCTTGTTCTTTTCGTTATTTAGCTGTTCCACATTGCTGTTGTTGACCTGCGGCGCCAGGGGGTTCGGGTTGACTTTCTTGGTACTCTTTTTCTTGGTCGATGCGGCAACCAGTCTCTTCCACGTGAGTGCCGAGACCATCACGGAATGCCGCTTAATGCTCTTCTCTGTCTTCTCTTTGCTGTTTACCGCGTGTCCTCCCGTGGGCTTTTCATCCAGAATAGCGCCTGCTTTCTTCGATGCCGGGGATATCGAGAGCACCGTCCCCATCCCTCTGTTCAGTTGACACCCCACAGCTGGGCCTGGGGAGATGCGCTCCTATACTCGTCTAGCAGAGAACTCGCTCTGGTGGAAGGCAGTCAGGTCAGAGCAGCAGGTATAACTCCATTGACTGTCGGTCCATTGGGTTGACAGTGGGAAAGGGATGCTGCGATGACTGGAGAGGATACTGATAGGTGAAATTCCAGAAGGCGATGCTTGTTGCTTTTCACACCGCCACTCCCTCTGCAGCACAAGCCTCCCCGAGGACACACAACTTTACGCACGGCCAAGGATTCGGAGACGGGCTAAAGCTGCAGGGATAATTCTGTAAATGGGGATAAGTTGTCCGAGTCGGATGAATTAGCCAACCCCCAGACATAGGACGGGATTGCCAGCTGAATGGACCAATGAGAGGGAGTATCAGTGACCACATCAGCGTTTCACTGGCTATATTCGTTATAGATAGGTTACCATTGATGTGTGATTTGTTTCAGAATTGTTCATTGATAGGCCTATCACCATTGGCCGAACTCCGATATGTACGTACCCGAAAACAAAGTCGACCTACATTCTAGGTCGGTAATAGAAAACGCTTCCTTGAATATGTTGTTATGTTATAGGCTACCAAAGTACTGAATTCGTCTATTAGTTTTAATAATAGCTAAAATAAAATGAATTATTGTTCATTCATGTACTGTAATAGCTTTGGCGACCTTTGTGCTGTAGCCTGTTAGAAGACGGCGAATCATTGATCTGATTTCAATTCAGAAATGATGAAAAAGGGGTAGGCTATTGGAATGTTTAAGCTGTAAACTGTACCAATTAATTAACACCTGCGTCATCTCTAAATAAATCAGTAGGCATGTTGAGACTTCAAAGTTGAATGCAGTCCTCTCAATAAAGGATTCAAACATATATACAGTGTTGTTCATAATTGCATTCAATTGTTCCTGTTAGTGCTGTCCGAATTGTGTGACAATTGTCGTGAGTGCAGTGGGCCTGTTCTGTAATCCCTGGCCGTCATGATTGCCGTGCCTTCGGCACCCATATAGTAGATCCAATTAGTGAACAAGAGTCATAGTCGGCGAAAGAGCACCAGGGTCACATCACAGCGTCATGCGTCCACCTGTACGATTTACATCCCACTTTCACACTGGCATTGAGTCTGATAATACAGCATCCTCTTCTGCTGAACGCCCTATTTGACTCATTTCCGCCTAAAACACAGACCCAAACTAAACTGCTTCTAACATTAGAAATATGATGATCAGATGCAAGAGCAGGATGCCATTTGGTAGGTAACACCTTGAAGTTTTGTGTGGATATGCTCAGATCATAGTTCAGAATAACATACTATACATGACAAGGAGATACATTCATAATCAAATTAGTAATCAAATTAAAGCAGAATTAGTGACCAATTATCGGCCAGTCCGGCTAAAGAGGTTAAGTCTGACAATAGCTATGTCTTGTTTGAATACATAAGGGGTAAGAGGTTTTTATAGAGTCAAAAAGTAAAACATGACCTAATTTGGTCACTGTAAAAGAAGGTCTGTACGCTTTGAATGGGTTGTGGGTGTCCCAGAGAAAACAATCATGTTATTATGGTCTGGCCACATCTGAGAGAGAGAGACTGGAAGGTGTTAATAACCAATGACAAAGCTGTGTCATTGACTAGTTACAGTGAAGAGTTAAATCAACCAAAGGGGTTATCTGACTCCATGTACAGTAGAGCGCCACCTGTGTGTCAGACTGAAGAACATCCACACACTGTTTGTCTGCTCCTGTAATTTGATAGCAACATTTCAAACTCTTACAAAACGTATCTTTAGTTTTTGATGTACAGTACCAGTCAAAAGTTTGGACACGCCTTCTCATTCAATGGTTTTTCTTTATTTTTTTTATTATTTTCTACATTGTAGATTAATATTGAAGACATCAAAACTATGAAGGAACACATATGGAATTATGTAGTAAACAAAAAAGTGTTAAACAAACCAGAATATGTTTTATATTTTAGATTCTTCAAAGTAGCCACCTTTTGCTTTGGTGACAGCTTTGCACACTCTTGGCAAGTTTGTGTCCAAACTTTTGACGGGTACTGTATCTTACATTAAAACAGGCGGTCAAACGCTGGTACAGCCAGATAATACGTGCCCACAGACCGTATTCTCTTGGTCTGCAGAAACAATCCCCCAGAACGTATTCCGTTGGAGGCTCTGTTGCCATATCAACCACTATGGGTCTTTGTTAGACTTTGCCCAATGTCATTTGCTGTCCCCACCTGTGCTGTGTTAACGGTTGCCTGAACACGACCATTGAGCTCATTATGAATCACGCCAGGGAGAGAGAGAGAGAGAGGGTGTACTGATCAATGGACTGATCAATGTAAAAAGATAACCCCGCCCGTGCGTAATGGAAGGAGGCCAACAGAGACAGTCTGTAGAGGTGTGAAGTACTCAGGAGATCAGGAGTGCACTAATCTATAAGGTCCCAAATCACCAATCGTCCATCAAATGCTTTTGAATCTTTCCACACCTGGTCCAGGATGTGAGCTCATTTAACCTTAATCAAGGAAGTTTCTCATCATGTACTATGTGTTGATTAAGTTGATGCTGATGCTGATGAGCACAGATAACACATTCCTCCTATCGATCATGTTCAGGCACACACTGACCTGAATGACCCAGATCCTGGCAGAAGTACCAGGCTAATGATCTGTTAGGAGCACCAACCATTTCAACAGGGGGAAGACAGCGATTCAGCAGGGGCAGTGTCTGACAGTGTTGCTGACAGAGCAGATTTGACACT
>NC_139666.1:1607805-1622805 GCF_951799395.1 Argentina silus
TGGGAATCTCACTCGGACGTCCGGCCGGAAACCCCCCCCCTCACACACACTTGATTTGAGGGCAGATACGGATGAATATATTTGTATGATCATCACTTGGAACCCTGCTGCTTTTTATGGCATGAGTGAGTGACAGGGTTGGACCTGTCTTGACCCTGTGTTCACAGTAAGAAGATTCCTTCACCGCAGGCCCACATTCTACCACCTTTGATGTTCAGGGATGTTTCACCATCTACAGAGCTGCCTCACACATTTCCGAAGGAGAAAATTCTCAAGTGATAACCCATTTTAAGTAACATTATACTCTTCCTTTATGTCAACAAGCTGCAGATGTTTTACAGCTATGTTTTGAGCTATGTAACTGTCCTTGAGTACAGACAACTATAGCGTAATTACAGACATAGGTGCACGGTGACACAGAAAGAAAAGTAATTGAAAGGACCGCTTAGCCCTAGACGTTGCCTTTATCTCCCAGCCAGTGAGGGAGAGCTTCAAGGCCGGGTTGGTACATTCCTATCGACAGGTGGTTGTGGAGCTCTGCTATCACTGCATGCGTCCCTCCCACCGGCCTCACCTCCCCTGCCTCCCTCCCTGCCTCCCTCCCTGCCACCCTCAACGCCTCAGAGAGACCTCTTGTTCGCTGGGCCTCGCACCACTCCAGACACCTGGTCCAAAATCAACAGCATATGTTGAAAAGGAGCAAACGGCACTCTGTTCCATGCTGAGGATGAGGTAACTCCATCCCACTACAGCGCAGTCAACACGATGACTTGTTAAATTCAAGAGAAAACGCCACAGAGAGGAATTCCCACGGGATGCAATACGGTCGCTTTTTTTCTGGGAAAGAGTGTCGTTGAGTTGCGGTCTCAAGAGTCTATTTGCTGGCAAACTTCAATGGAGAGAAAAACAGAGGGGAATCATTATAGGCCATCAGACCCAGGATCCCCTCTGTGACCTTGGTTTATGGGCAACAGACAAGTCAGATTTGATTAAAGACAAGACTCATCCTTTTATACTGCCAGTTTGCAATCACTCAGCTAGGATCTAACATACTGGGGCCAATGCACATATAGTACATGATTTTATAGTAAACACAAAAGAACTGGTTCCCAATTTTTCTTGTAAATTGATTTCTCCCCAACTCCATTGCTGTACTGGTGCTGAGCTACTGTACCCTATCCTTGCCTAACCTCCAACAGGGGGCAACAAAGAACACCAAAACCTTCTATTTCTCTCTCTCTCTGTGAGTAACCATGACATCAGCTCCCAGGTCTCCCAAGTGAATTACCAAAAGTCTTCACCCAAAAAGAAAGAGTCATCCAATGAAAACAAACCGAATCATCTATTACTGGAAGAAGTTGCTGTGAGATCCTTTCGTATCTTTCTAACAGGTGTTGAGAATTAACTTTTGAAAAGGTTTATTGCCGTAATTGTTTTTTTATTATCTCCGTTGTTAACATGCAAGGGAAGTAGCCTCTTTAACCTCCCAAACAACCAAATCCCAAAAAAGCTGTTGATGTTAGCATCTGTATTCAGCGTGGTTAAATGGCTGGTTTGTTATTGTTTTAACATCTCACCACGGGGCTGATAGATCACACAGCTACTGCTAATATGGCTTTTGTTATTCTAGAGGGATCCAGAGGAGCGTTTAGTTCGGCCTCCTTCTCTAGGCCGCTATCATCCAGCATCAGCCTGCCCTTGATGTGGTTTTATAAGACATGACGAGGGCGCTCGGGCCTAAAGTGATCAGCCAGGGAGCAACATCTGAAACCCATTTCCCACAATTAAAGGGAGAAACTATCAGCTCTAAACATCGCTTGTTTCCACGGTATCGGCTCAAACATTTGCCCTTGCGCGCGCGCACACACACACACACACACAAACACACACACACACACAAACACACACACACACACACACACGCACACTCACTCACTTATTCCCATAAACAGTGACAGAACATTTCCAAATATATTTGTTTATAGAAAAAGCAAAGCCCTCACTCTGGAGCGATGGAAGGGTGGCCACGGATCAAAAAATAAACCAGGCGCTGACAGGAGATAATGTGTGAATGCAGTCACAGCGTCCACACCTGTGGTGGCAAGGGACCTTGGGCTATAGAGGGCATGTCATCTGAATGTGTGTGTGTGTGTGTGTGTGTGTGTGTGTGTGTGTGTGTGTGTGTGAGTCTATGAGTGTGTGTGTCTATGAGTGTGTGTGTGTGAGTCTATGAGTGTGTGTGTGAGTCTATGAGTGTGTGTGTGTCTATGAGTGTGAGAGTCTATGAGTGTGTGTGTGTCTATGAGTGTGTGTGTGTCTATGAGTGTGAGAGTCTATGAGTGTGTGTGAGTCTATGAGTGTGTGTGTGTCTATGAGTGTGAGAGTCTATGAGTGTGTAGATACATTTGGATGCTCATCAGACTTCAAACACAATAAAACAAAAAGCAGGCATTCTTGCTGCTGGGATAGCGGACTTGATTGCTATCTTTAATTGCAATCAAACCAGTTAAACTCACTAAAAGGCATTGTTATAATTCCAAACCCAAAGATCTGGGTACATTACTTAGCCTCTCGGTCGTGTTTTTGGTTTGGTGGATTGGTCACGGTGCACTAGACATGGCTTTGGCATACAGTAAGTGCTGGTTTTGTGTGGCACTCGCGGTTCACCCATCACAAACATCTCATCCCCTTTGAAGCATCTATTTGTACAGTGCACTACTTATCTCCACCAAGATCAGTTACTCCATTTTGAGTGAAACCATTACAGCGACTACCATCCAACTCACTGTAGGCTCTTAACATTGAACATGAAGTCACAGTGCTGTAAGCAGTAGTCTGTTGACCACCTTGAAGACGGTTGTAAAGGAAAACAAACCTCTATGGGCCGAAACAAACGGCCCTTAGACACCCTTAGACTTCCTAGACACCTCTAGACACTTGCATACTGTAGATCTCTAAAGGATTGGATAGGCTGAAGCAATATGACAAACCTTCCACTCAGCTAAACATAGAGGGCACAGTGGAGCTTCGCCATCAAGCTTGTACCTCTCCAGTCTCCCTTGACAGGTCTACACCAGTGTCATGGTGAAGGGGTGACCAGGGATTGTACCTATCCAGTCTCCAGTGACAGGTTTACATCGGTGTCTCGGTGAAGGGGTGACCAGGGGTTGTCTCTGGACGGGGTCCAGATAACAAATAACAATGTGAGGAGGAATGAGGGAGAAGTAAGGAGATGGAGGGTACAGAGAGACAGCAGTAACAGGGGAACCATGGCAGGAGCCCAGGGAGGTGTTGTTGAGACACAATAGCAACACAAGGAGAGCAGATTGCAACAGAGGATGTGTATTGTTTCTGTCGAGGAGCAACGGAGAGGCCAGGGGCGAAAGCTACTTTCACTTGTGTTCAAGGATAACACCATCAGAGAAGAGGGAGAGGCATTCCTTCACCTTTAGCCTTTTGTAACTTGGCAACGATCAACCTCCTCAGGAGAATAAGATAGAATAGGCAAGCATGATATCAGTTTGAGGGAGGGGAAAATGTAGCTCCTATACAAACACTGATTGGAAACTCGCAATCTGTTTTGTACACAGGCTTGCCGTTTCAGATTGAAACATATACTGTAGATACAGTATTTACAGAAACTCGTTGGAATGAATGGATAGACCACATAAAACAGCATGCCGGGTGTCTACCACAGAGGTAATTAACTATGAAGATATCAAATAGCATCCTAAATTAATAGATACCAGAGTTGTACTTCATAACTATACTTCATGACTGACAGATTATATGAGGAGAATGTATCAAAAGAATAAAAAAAGATCAGAACAGAAGTTCAGGATAAACTCTGTGAGACCTTTGGGTGAGTCATATGAAACAGATTTCACTATGCTAGGAGAAGAGCTGCAGAGGGCAGCTGACGCTTCTGCCGAGTCCAACACTTGATGTTGAATGGCAGAAACGTCAAAAGCTAATAAGACAAATTGCTCTGATTCCAGTTCATCTTTAGGGCAACCAGTCTAAAGCTCATTACCTGCATTAGGCAGGCGGCTTGTCCCAGATCTGCGGACCGCCCACGTGTAATGAGGCCCACTCTTTGGGAAGATATAGCTGTCAATAGTCATAATGAAATAGGATAAAACACAAAGACTTAATAATAACCCAGTAGTAATTTGATTTAATTTAATTTTCCCCCAGTGAGATATTTTACAAATGGTGTGGTTGGTCCAAGTGTGGATGGAAATCAACATCACACAGACACCCATAAAATCACAAAAGTAAAAAAAAAAGTTCTGCGTTTTATATGTGTTTCCTCAACAAAGTTTAATTAAGGATGGGGATAATAATGGTCAGGGCCACCAACAGCTCAAACCACTACATTGGCTGTTTTTGTTTGCAAGTAAACAATTTAGATGTCAGAAACCCGCCATTTAATTTAGGATTAATTAAAAAAAAAAAGAAATCCTTTCATCTAGTTTTCCCCTCCACCCTAAACAAGTCAATTACAAGCACTTTGTATACAGATATACTGTAATTAGTTACAGCTGGCTGTTTTTAATGCCACTTTGCAAGTCAGGAGGGAGAATATTGATCAAACAATTGATACTATACTTAAGACACGAGTCAGTAATAAAACAGTAGCATCAGTACATAACCAATGTCTTGCAGTAGCTTGACCCCCCCCCCCCCCCCCCCCCAGGGCCCCCCCCCCGAGATAACACACATGCACACCCACAGGGAGAACAGAGCTCTGAGCTCTGGGCACAGAGTCAGCCATCTTCGGCGCCCCTGGAGCAGTTAGGGGTTAAGTGCCTTGCTCAAGGGCTCAACGGTAGGCACCGCAGACGTTTATTGTACAGATACATCACTACTATCTATTACTGTATGTACCACAGGATCAGTGTTGTACACCTCACTCTACCCATGTGGACTTTGTCATGGCGACTCACAGAGTCGGTTCAGCGCAGCACCAGAATGCCAGGGCTGGCAGCGATCACCGCCAGAGTTAAACGTGTTGATGTCAGGTATGTGTGACTGTGCGATACCCAGTGGGGATGCGCTGGTGCCATCCATCCCTGTCCACCAGCATTGTCTGCCCGACCGCAGGGGCCCAGGCCGGGCTCATCATGACCGCAGGGGCCCAGGCTGGGCTCATCATGACCGCAGGGGCCCAGGCTGGGCTCATCATGTCCAGGAGAAAGAGTGTCTAAACCTCAGTTAACAGTGTAATCATTAAAGAAGTCTGATTCAGGGAGAAGCTCTATAGATCAAAAGAGGCTGGGAAAAGGCCGGAGCAAGGAGTAAATCACCTCCTTAAACTACTTTTACTCCTGACTGCTACTCCCGGGCTGTGCCTGTGGATGGCCGTTTATAAAGACGTTAACGGGAAATACTTACGTTGTGATGTTGCTGCCAGAGCAACACAGTGTTCGGTGTTACTAGAATAGCAAGAAAAAAAAAAAGAAAAGAAAGAAAAACCTTGAATCTGATTTTGTATAGAATGGACCAACATGGTTCTGATAAGCAAAGATTTAGCACCAAAGTCAATTAGGGAATAATGCATATTTTTTTCACAAAGTTGTAAAAAAAACGGTTCAGTGGTTTTACAACATTTCACTTTATTAAGGGTTGCTTAATTTTATTCTGTAGAGGCATATAACATATAACATTACTCTATCCATGTACTGTATATAGTGTAGTGTTTCTGAAGCCTGGGCTTCGTACTGTAGCTTTAGTGTCCTTTAACAGACCTCTAATCTCTACCCATCTCCTTCATCTATGAAGATCTTTGAAGTTCACACATCTTCACAAACATGAGTTTATTTCCACACATGCTTAGTAAATACAGTATTCTCCTGACAGATTTACAGAGTAACAACACTAGCCTGTGATATGATCTTAAGTGGGACCAATACAGCTTTAGACTTGTCTATAAATATTTTTCTAACAAATATATTAATGGTGATGCTATCATTCTATCATTGACGAAATGAAATTGTTAATTGATTGATCGTGCTCATGATATTCTTTAGCCCACACAGTCTCACATTTCGTTGAAATGTGCCGGAGGGTCCATGTAGAGAATGTGTGATGGAATGCATGGTGGAGATATGAGGTGTTGAACAGGTAATCAGGCAGGTGATTTGTGTGTGGTTTCGTTATGGCAAAGAGTTGTCAACACCCTGAGAGCCAAACGCAGCATCTCTCTGGAATGTTGCAAGCTTGTTTTAGTTGTTGGATATATATATATATATATATTAAAAAAATATATATATACAGACTTCTGCAGTCACTGTGACCTCTGACCGGTCAGCAGAACTTTTAATTCTCAAGAAGAGGCCGGTTTCCCTGACACATCCCACTTCTAACCTTGAGGGCACTTTCAGTGGAGGATCTCAGTTGAATGTGGTCTTTAGTCCAGGACTAGGCTTTATCTGGGTGCAGGAGAGAAGCTTGTGGAGGTTATGTCTAGGAAATACATTTTCCAATGTTCATTACAGCTGTTCACTTCAGGCTTCATCTAGAGATTTCCCCAAATCAATAAATGGAATTATTACCGGACCCACTAGCATGAAGAGGCCCTTGTCATGAGAGGGATGTCATGTGTGCAGTAGCTGTACCTCGAACCAGCACAGAGGTGTCATTCCTCCTTCTGTCCTGTAGGGGGAGTAGACCCCCAGCCACAACCGCCCCTGCCGCCACAGCTGGTTACACACCTGTTAGCCAGATGTCACAGTCTACAGGAGAAAATGAGCTTGACGTTCAAATTTCGTGGAACTTCTTTTTTCATTTTTTTTTCTTCTCCATCTCCTTCTCCTTCTCCTTCTTCTTCTACTTCTTCTTCTTCTTATAAACGCTGGCCGGTAACATTATTTCTCTTTCCCTCCGATGCGTGTTTACACAAGCGGAGATTAACGTTGAAGAAGGTGAGGTGTAAGAAACAGCACCTGACGACAGTCGACAGGAGGCACTGGGGAATCCTGACCACGTCACCCTCTCCCAGGGCAGCACCGTCACGCCACATCACGCTGAGCTCTGTGATGAAATATTACATTTTAATGCCACTTGTATATGCTTCAGCACCTCACCGCGTGTTGAATGGTGTAATTACTGTGTTTCTCTTTGGGTGGGGATGATGGTGGGGATGATGGTGGGGATGATGGTGGGGATGATGGTGGGAGTGCAGGATTGCAGGGCTACATTTCACGTGGTGATTCACAGGGACTTAGTCAAAGACTGCACAACATCATGGTTCTAACTTGCAAAAAGGAGACACTGTATGTGTGTGTGTGTGTGTGTGTGTGGGGGGGGGGGGGGGGGGGGGGGGTCTTTGTGCAGGTGAAATGTGTTTTGGTTCTAGTTGGTTGCAGTGTAAAGCCTAGGCTTAATTATCCCCTGTGTTCAGAGTAAATCTGCCCACACGTTGGCCTGGCTTTGAAGATGGGCCTGCTAATCCCCAACCTGTCAGCTGGAGAGCGAGGGAGAGAGGGAGAGAGAGAGAGAGAGAGAGAGAGAGAGAGAGAGAGAGAGAGAGAGAGAGAAAGAGAGAGAGCTACTGTATAACATGCTAAACCTTTTAGTTTTGTATTTTGCTAAAAGTATTAAAGGTGAATTCTGTTCTCTGGTTTCATCTCTGGTCAGAAAAGAAAAGGAAAAAAAGAGTGAAGAGGAGGAGGGTCTTTGCCAGGGTCGTGTGCACTGATTGGTTTAGACGGAAGCAAGTTTGGTTGTTGTCCTGTGATCAATACCAGAGTTGAATTCCATTAAAACCTCTGCACAAGAATGCGCCTCCATATTTTCACTGAAAAAAACAGCACGGCAGCTATTGAAAGTATTTCTGCAGATGGTGAACTGAACATGTGCATGTTTTCTCGTGTATTTTGGGATTTCACTAGATTCTCAGATATTAAATGCACAAATGAATGAGTGCATGGCAGTTTTTATTTATGCAACCACAAAATGGCACACAAATAAAGAGCAGAAATGTCCAAACGAAAGTATAGGTCTTTAATATTTGTAAAGAAAGCCACAGGGAGGGTGTTCCCCCACTGGTGCAGGGGCCTAGGCCAGTAGCTCGTGGTGGCTGGAGTCTCTATAGGCTGTTTGATCCTTCTGCCGGATTCCCTGGAAAAGCTGAAATTCCCTCCCTGGAGTTCAGATGCTCCGGCTCGCCTGCTGGAAGCATTACAGTCAAGTCAGCAGTGGACGGGCCCTGGCCATGATTCCCTTCAGATGCACACAGGAATACCGCGAGAACCGCTCGAGAACCGCTCGAGAACCTCGACATGTGTCATAGCCACAAGTTACGGAGAACCGTGTTGTGAAACAGATATACGATACCGCGGTACTTAACTAAGTTATTTTTGAAATGGTTAGTCCTCTTGTGCCTGCCGCCATTTGGAATACGACGTTCAACAGAAACCAACAGGTGACAATGGCTGGTATTGGCCTACAGCTGTCATTGAGGGAAGGTAAACAGAAAGGGATCTGTGTTTCGGTGCTTTAGGTCGGCTTTTGGAGAATCTGCAGAATAGGAGGGTTAAAGACATGATGTGGAAAGAGAGTGGACTGTGTGTGTGATGGAGACCGTTAGGACAGCTGCCCTGCTGACATCACACCTTGATTTCATTAAAAAGACAAAATGAGGACAAGATGCATGTTGCTAACGTTTCCAGAAAAGAAAACAAAATACAACAAAACAATTGTGGAATGAATTAGAGCTTAAAAAAAACATCTATGCCTTAAAATATAACTAAACCATTATGCTTCATGTAACTCATTCATTATGTTTCATGTGACTTCTCCATTATGTCCAATTGATTGCGACAGTAGGGGGGGACAGTAGGGGGACCACAGGACAGTAGATGGCAGTAAATAAAAACAGAAAACAGTGCAAGAATCCACACCCAGAATTTCTTTGCAATCCAACAAAAAAAAGCTACAATCCTACCTTCAAACATTAGCCTGGACCGCAAACTCAACTGACAAGTGGGTATTAGCATTAGAATTTTTCCCGTATCAGATAACCTGACCAGGAAAAAAATTTGGTCCATAGTGATGGGAAATTTAGGGTTTATCCAGTGTAGGGAATATCCAGTTTTTCCTGGTCAGGTCACATGGTCAGGAAAAAGTTGTGGCCCTGGTCAGAGTTCAGCTCTGGCAAGGTGCTTTGCCCATCTGCGAGCTCTGGGAAGTTGAATCATCTCAGCGTGACCACAGCAGAAGCTCTAGCTGATGGTGGTGTTCTGGGGCCTGATTCCCATCCCAGCTCCTGCATGCAGCGCCCTTCCCATGGCCATGTGTGAAGTAGCGCAGGGGAACCACATCAGGCCCGGCCCCGCCCAGTTTAACCCACAGCTCCCAGTCACACACAGATAGGAATCCTGCAGGCCCCTCCCTAGCACCCACCATTAAACACACAGAGACAGGCTCTGCATATGGAAGCATGCAGAGGAGTCACTTCAGATTTGTCCAAAACACATCTTCAGTATCTGGTTGATTTGAATGTGGTATATGTGTCTTGGGCAATTCCATGAATGTCTAAAAAAGCATGGGAAAGCAGCAGTGTCTTTGGAATTTGAATCCTCATCAAAGAGTACAGAGATGTCATATTTACGATACCAACCTCACTCATGTCATCCAGTACAGTCATGTGGCTCTCGAGGTACACACATTTTTGTCTGTGCCCCTGTGAAAAAAGGCTACACTTCCATGATGTTCTGACATTCATGGAACGGCTGGGAAAGGGTTGTGGAATGTTGCGTTCCAACCATTACTGCTGGTGTGGTGAACCCCAGATTCAGCCAAGGTAGAGCCTTAGATTCCAGGACGGGAAATGGAACCCAGGATCCAGGATGCTTATCCCTTAACAACCCCACGTGTTTTTATTTTGTCAATGACCATAAAGAGCAAGAGAGAAAATAAATAGAATCAAGGTTTACTCTATGGAGAATACATACAGAAAGATAAAAGGAAGTTGTGGTTTTGTTAAAGGAGAGGAAGGGTCTTATCCAAGACAAACAAATTATGTTTATTTTTTTAACAGGACGATAACGTAGTTTATTGTCAATTAGGGTTACCCTTTTTTCATGAAATGTAGATGTTTAGAGTACATTACAAGTGTTTGCCTAAAGATAATTAAATTTTCACTGAGTAAACACTTAAGGAAAAAAAATAAGGTGGCATTTGAATAGAATGCCAGAGCAAAACCACGATTTTGAAGAATGATGAACCCTTTTGACTCTCTCAAGAGCAGGAGAGCCATTAGTCTATGTGGTTATAAACCATGTCTGGCAGTTTTGCCGCCCGTAATTAAAGTACTAAATTACTCAATTATTCCGGCAGGGTGTTAATAGTGACTCTTTATGAGGCAATAATACGCAGGTGCACTCTCTGGTATCTGGTCGTCTCAGTAGCTGGCAGCTCTCCAGGAACAAAGATAAGCTACATCGATGGCCCTAAATATGTCAATATGTATGTAAATATGTCAGTTCAGCACAAGGTAAATAACATTTGACAAAATGGAAATATTCAGACATGTCATCATCTTGCCTTCGGACCTCGACGCCTCTAGTTTATGTGGCTGTCCACAAACAAACACATAGCCACGATGACAACCTCAATCATATTTTCTTTTAGGCTGCTACTGCAGCCGGCTATGAATAGCCCAACTCATGTTGACTATAAATATATTTCCTATTTGATCGTATCCATTTGAAAAGTAACAAAGCCTGACTTTGAGGAGGAGGTTGTGTGTCGTTGTGGTCCGTCAGAACATGGCCACATACTGTAGCCCTGTGCCACATCCAGCCGTGCTGAAGCTCCCCTGATTCAGCCTGCCCGGGCTGAGCTGAGCTGCAGATGAAAGCCAGTGTTCAGTGATTCCTATCTGAGTGATGTGGTTGAAGCCGGTCTGTCAGGTTTACATGCGGAGCAGAGTAAATTGGCACCAGGGTGAATACCAGTGTGTGCCAGTGAGGTGGGGGACATTAAAGAGCCGCCTCACTCTTCATCTGGATACAATTGGGTCATTACAGCTTACTTCTGTCTGTGAGTGTGGGGACATTAAATACCCAGCCGATAACGGTTAGACTGAACCCCCCCCCCCCCCCCCCCCATCTTCCTCACTGAAACCAATCACTGAAGCCACACAAGACGTGACTGCAGGAAATGGGGTCCCTGCCATCCAAGTGAGTACCTCTTTTGACCTGTGACCTCTCTCCGTGATTGGCTCAGGGGCAATGAGTAAACACAGGCAGTTACCGTAACTTAACTGGCTCTTTCTCGTAATATTTTAATGGGGTAGTCACTTGTAACTGCGTCTGGTAAGTCCCTGAAAAAACTGCAAGTATTAGATCACTTGTTACTCTTCCTGGAAATAGCAGAGAAATCCATGGACGGTTTGTTATTCAAACAAACCTTTGGTGAAATAACAACATCAGACTGAATATTTCAGTTTTTCACAAAGACAATATTTTTCTCAGTGACCTTATACCTGGAAATGGATTTCTTTTCAATGTGCTTTAAATACTCCACCTCAGCTTTGGAACAATGGCTGCAATTTCCCCCCCAAGTGAATTTAATACATTTTCATGGTGATGACTTAACTCATTTTATGTCAGACAAAGCTCATTTTTCCTCTTAACCACATTGCAAGAATTTCAAGTCCAATACCCCTTGAGGTTTTCAGTCACACCTCAGTACGGAGTTAAGTAGTCATTACCTCATCTCAAAATAATTTAAATAAGTCTTTGTCATTTCCCCCCTTCAGGATACTATATGTCCCGCCTCTCGTGAGTCATTAAACCACTTATTTTCTCTGTTTCTCTCTTTATGCTTGGAGGTGACAGTCGTTAACCCTGCATTCCCTAACCTTGCGATTCACATCACCCTGTTATTTGGCCGGGCAGATGATGTCATCCCTCACAGAGGTCACAATCAGTCCTGAATGTATCACACTGGATCCTGTGGTCATCACTTAGCCTCAAATCAAAGTCTAAACCGCAACCATTTCACTCCTCTTTACCCTGTTTGATATATCTTACCTTAGAAGGACACAGCTAGTAATTGTAAGAGTTTACTCTCTTCAAGGCAGTCTTTAATCTACACAGCCGATTGGAGGGGAGGTCTGGGTGGATGGAAACAAATCAACTCTTGTGTGACAGAGGTCAGCAACAGATTGTGTGGTCTGATTCTATGCCCACAGGTGCCTGATCTTTGAGACAGAGCTGAGCATTAGCAGGCACAGTATGTATATGTGATTATATGGTCCTAGTCACATAGCTCCTTTTACAGCCAATGAGTTGTCCTCTTCCCCTCAGTACACTTCCAAGCACTCCCTCTTTGTGGGACACTCGTTGGAACACTTTAGGTTCCAGCAAAAAAAAAAAAAAAGCAATTCCTACAATGTTATTATTTTACTACTAGAGAGATTACAGCAGGTTTAAGAGCAACATTAAGCTGTGTTTTTCTAAAAAAAAAAAAAAAAAAAAAAAAAAAAAAGAAGAAGAAGAAAAAGCCAAAGTCTGCGATACAGCTGTTTCCAGCCTCCTGTACAAACTACACTTGTAAAGTGCACTGTTTGAGCGGCCGCCCCGGCACCCTCACCGGCACCCTCACCCACTAGCAACATGTGCACATAGGTTTAATTATGCCCCTGTGAAGGCCTGGCTCTGTGGGTCGCTCTGGGCTCTGAGGTCTCTTTCCCTTCCAGTAGCAGCGCTGCTGATTAACAACATCCTGCCATGTTACAGGGGACGGACGGTGGCGGCTTGGTTTGATCTGTGAGCACGTAGCAGGCATGGACGCAGCTGGTCAGACGTGTGGCTTTCCTCCCTCCAGTTTACACTGCAGATGATATGGAGAGGGATTAGGTTACGGTGAAGCTCTGTCACGGTTCTGTCAAGGCACTGCCTCTGTTCCATGACCGGGATGTGCAATAATTCTACATGATGAGAACTATTAACAACCTGTGAGCCGCACGCATAAACGTGAGACTGATAATTCGCAAAAAATTAATATATATATATATATATATTTTTTTTTTTTTGAACTTTTGAACTGAATTTGATGGTGGAGTATTTAGAATGGTTGTCACACCACTCATAGGGACGATATTAAGATATTATAATTATAAAATGTATCTGGTCATGTGTTTATTTTAGGGCATTTTGAAATCCTTTCGGATCCTTTCCTTCCACCAAGCACACTGTACTGTGTACTGTGCCTACAAATGTTATTAAATATATTTTCCAGAACAGCGCACTACAGGACACAATGTCCTTCTTGTTCTGAGAAACAGAGAAACTCTTCTGTGAAGAACGTTTTTATGCGTTAATGAACAAGAATGCTAGTTTATAAATCCACACATTGTCACACCCCTCTTTATCACCAGATGCAGAGGTCTCTTATGCGTTTTAAACTCAATCGCAAGCATCACATCGCTCAAATGGAATGTGGAACATACAGGGACATCACTCCTCGTTGGGTTTAATAGCTAGCTACATGAACACTGAAAAACACAAGGTTTCTCACACTCCACAAACACGTCAGCAGATATCTGATCACTTCCGAAAAACACTATGAAAACCTGACATATCTTCTCTATGTTCTTATCAACAACACTACAAGGAAAGATTCAAGTGACCGTTGCTTCCAGTGACCCAACCGCCACTGGAGAACATATGATAGATATTATACTTTATACTATGTCTTCATTTAACCCTGGCCTCAGACCTGAGAGAGAAACCACAGAGGCCTATAAGCCCATTGCATCCATCATCCTCATGTTACTCAATGTGAGGAGATCACTGACCTCAGGGCCAGCTGTGCAGGCAGGGTTAGGCTGTGGTCAGCCCGTATTGACGACACCATCGGCAAATGAGGACGTTTTTAGAAATGAACGGGGACATTATACATTAGCGAAAAACAGGTTAGCATTGGACCGTTACGCTCATACGGACTCACTGGTATTACAGTACCAGTCAAAAGTTTGGACACACCTTCTCATTCAATGGTTTTTCTTTATTTTTTATTATTTGCTACATTGTGGCTTAATATTGAAGACATCAAAACTATGAAGGAACACATATGGAGTTATGTAGTAAACCAAAAAGTGTTAAACAAACCAGAATATGTTTTATATTTTAGATACTTCAAAGTAGCCACCTTTTGCTTTGATGACAACTTTGCACACTCTTGGCAAGGTGTGTCCAAACTTTTGACTGGTATCAGGAGATACTCTGGGTATAGTGATTACTGAGTTTACGATACAAAAGAGCATGGTAACAGACATGAAGTTGGCCTTACGCCTGTGTTATTACAATGTAATGACTCTAGTAATGATCTTGTATAAACATGTTGTTACTAACAATATTTCTATTACTAATGACACATACTTTTACAGTAATGACTGGTACTTTAATTGTAATTGCGTTGATTGATTGTTGTCATTACAACTGTTGAATGAAGACTAGATGTCCTTGTTACCAGGAAATATTGAATCAAAGGTGCAATTTCAGTACATTTCTTTCAAAAACTTGGCACAAAACTTGGCACACACATTTTTGGTTGTGATGTCACAGAATGTAATTCTGGGTAGTCGGTGAGTCATCCTTCAAATCAATTAAATTGGCCCGCTGTGATAGATCACCTTCAATGAATCACTGGAGTTCACTATAATTTTATGGCCTTAGATCTGTTTAGTGATTGGGACATCTCTCCATTAGTCGTGGAGGAAGAGCAAGATCGTTATCGGGAGAGAAGATCCATGTGTTCTCTCGGGAATGACTAAGCACTGGAAGAGAAGAAAGGTTGACTAAGGATGTGTCACATTTATTTGTTTTATTTATTATTAAACCTTTATTTTAAGCAGGGGAGGCCCTACTGAGACCGATGTCTCTTTCTCATAAAACCGATCATAAATGTACATTGGAATTACAAACATAATACAATTCAATTAATTACATATCAATTTACACAGTATAACCAATTAAAACATGA
>NC_139666.1:1627805-1672805 GCF_951799395.1 Argentina silus
AGGTTCAAATGAATGCATGCAATTTTGGAGATGATGCCCATACAGTAGTCATGCTGTGCCCATATCTGTATAATAACACTATAATTACTCTAGTTACAACGTTGTACTAACATGATGTCACAATGTAGATTAGTAATTGCTCTGTAACTGCGTTGTAATTTTTCAGTGAGTTTGTTCTGAAACAGCATTTACTGGAGTAAGTAATCCTGCGCTCTGATTGGACAGGACATTATATAACCCCACCAGCAAGTCCATTGTCAGACATCTTAGCTTAGAGGTACACATGATTCATCCGGACACCATGATTAGCCAGTGCTTGGCATACACAATGATTTGTTGTCCTTCAATTCTAATTCCTAGCAATAAAGTTCTTTTTGAAGTTCAATCATGTGACCACAGCTAAGTAACAGTGTAGTCTGAGGCAGGTTTTGGCTCTAGGAAAAGGTCCATTAGTTCACTCAGCAACATAAATCTAAATCTTCATCAAATGAGGGCGAGCTACTATTTTGTATGATTTGTATTCGAATACAGACGATTTCTATTCAGGTTTTCCTTCAAACCTTTCTTCCAAGACATGATTATCTATAATGTAAGCACAAAATTGTCATTATCATCCAGGACTGGTGACAAAGTCTACATTCATCATAACCTATTTTCAACTGCTCCTCAAGTGTTTTCTCTTGGTGGTAGGCTAGCATTAATACCAATCCCCAGGTCCACAACTCCTCTGTCATTAATATCTGCTCAAGGGCCGAGCTTCAAATGACCATATCACTACGGTTCATAGTCCAGACTTCAAAATGTCAAGTATAAAGTGGTCTACAAATGCCTGAAGCTCCTCAATCTATTCACAAGTGCCTGGCCCTGTTGCTGCTCCACCATTGCCCCCTCAGCTCTGTCAATAAAACCACTTTACCGTCCACAACTCCCTGATTTAATATTAGGTGACCATAAACCGTGGCTTGTGGGTTGGTGTGGGTCAGCAGCTGAAACAAGAAGAGAGGAGGAGAGGAAAGAAGAAAAAGCTGAAGAGCCTAAGATTAAAGGGCAACGTTGCTTGTACGTTTTATGTTATTAATGCCGAAATTGCTAATTATACTCTTTAGAACTTTTGAAGGGTTGGTTGATGATGCAGCAATTTAACTCATTTCGTGCAGATAACTTTGATCAAAGCTGTAGAGCGCAACAGGGTCATGGGTGGGAGAGAGCCAGGGCTTACAGAAGTAATTCCAGGGGCACGGGCAAGAACATTTGATTTCCACGATGACCAAGTGTAAACATTTTGAAACACTATACAGTATCTCAAATTCTCAAGAAATGGAGGTAAGTGGGTTGTGGGAAGGCCCATAGTCCCAGCTGCCAGTACTCTAAAAAGAATGCAAGACAGATGACCAAAATATGCATCCTAGCACAGATAAAAGAGCCTTTCTAATGGCGTTTTAAGTACGCGCCTTTGTTTAAGGACAATCACGGTGCAGGGCCGGTTGTCCTGACATCAACCTTAAACAACTTTCCCCATTTCCTTGAGAATGGGCCAATGATATCAAAGGATGACATACGTGTCCTCATAAAAGTGTCATCAATCAGGAAAAAAATTATAGAATTATAGCTGACAATGATGATGGAATGGTTGAACTGGTGTCAAAGATAGACACTTGTAGCTTTGTTTGTCCCTCCAGTGACAGCGTTATCAGTGCAAGATCCTTAACTTTACTGATATCAATGCAAATGTTTGTTTGAGGTGGCTTCCTTGATTTCTTTTTCCTATTCTGATTTATTGATCCTGCTTCCAACGTTCATGAACAGTAGCTGTCCAACTTAAATTGGAGAGGAACTGAGAGAGACAGGGTCAGGCTGGAGATCCCACTCATGTCTCTCCACCACCAAATGCAACAGGATCGCAGTAGGGTTACTCTGTGGCTCAGGTGGTAGAGCATGGTGCTAGGTTGGAGGTTCAATTCCCGCTTGGGCCATATAGACTGAAGAATGTACGCACTCACTGCAATATAAGTTGCTTTGGATAAAAGCGTCATCTTTATCCTAGTCTACATACTTTTTAACATTATAATTTGCAAGCTGTTCAGCCAAATATCTCTTGACTGAGATATTATGCATGTTTCAAACTCTGCTGCTTTAAAAAAAAAAACATTCTCTCAACTTACTGTACACAAAATGTTCCCAAAACTTTGTGCGTCGTCCTCCATTAGATCATCGCCAGCCCTCAGTAGGGGCCTTGGGCCTAAGGACACGATGTTCTATGAAAGATGCAACAAGTGACTTAAGGAGGAACCTTTTTAAGCACAACTCATGCAGTATTCAGGAAGTCACAATCGAGAGGGCGCACTTAAATAGAGAACAGATTTGATCTAATGACAGAGTGGGGACCAGGGGAGGTGGAGTGGGCAGGACGCCATGCTTACGGTTTTCCCACATGGGGACCCGGGGCCGGACCGGGGGGGGTTCTGGCTCACATCCATTTATAGCACTCCTGGTGAGGAAATATTTAACCCTACTGATCAATATTTCAGTGGATTGCTCCTTGTGTCACTCCTCATCTGCTGCCTGGTGAAGACATGGCCATAGAGCCATGTGGAACAGTCACTTGGGCGAGCTGGGCTTCATAACTCCCTTCTCACAGAGCCCTCAAGAAAATGGGTCTTAATCCACCCATGGTGCCGGCTTAGGTCGCCCGGAACATGTTGCAAATGGTGTTAAAAGCATGTACTCGCTGGCCCGGTCTCAATATTTCATGAAATACGGCCCGCAAATTATCCCCCTTTCCTCCCCAATACCATTCATGCTGGCACAGGCTATGAATTAGTAATAAGGATCAAACTGTAATGTTAGCACAGATCAAGTATTTGTAAAGAAGCTGACAGAATGGGCTATGAGGCCCTATGAGATAATGTGTATGTAGCAAATCTGCTTGCCTTACATTCATTGGTTTATATTTCATATGGATTCAAACTGAAGTAACTGTGCAAGCAGGGAGCACAGTCTGTTTAATGCACGATCGTATCAATTCATATCAATAAGGCCCTTTGCCAAAGAAAGTACAGAACCAGAGAGGAAAAAACATTTCTCAAAAACGATGTTCTACATGTGTATTATCTTGTGGTAAACATCTAAATTATGTAGATTATCTAAAAACAAGAAATGATTGTGTTGATTTTCACACCATTGTACAGAGTATTATCATTTTAACCACAGAACAAATCAGGTAGTAACAGTGAATCAAAGTGATCAACCTCAGCGTAATCTTAGGGTAAACTGGGGACATAATTGGATTAAGTCTCTATGTGTGAGTTCTCATCTGATCTGACCTGAGCTGTTCCAGACCATGTCTCAGGCCACATATTGCTTATTACTAAGAACTGTATAAGGCGCTTTCACTCACCCTTCCCGTCCCATAAATATCTTTGAACATCACCTGCTGTCTCTATAGAAAGCATGTAATCATACTGAGCTTGTTCATACAGTACCATGCACATACCATTGTGTCAATCCTATGTGTAATATTAGATGTGATAGAGTGTCTGCCTGCGGACATTTGATTAAAAACCTTGTCAGTTTGATAAGGTATAAGTACTATGACTATTTTGAGTGAGCTTCACATAATCCGTGTGTAAAACTCGCAACAACACTTTCGCCAGAAAAGTAAACTTTTGAAGGCAATCACGTAGCTGCAGTAAACTGTGTCTCCGGTTATTTTGACCAAAACAAAAACGCCATGTTTTCCGTTTTGTTTACCCCGAGTGGTGGCCGGGCCAATTTGCCGTTTCACGAATTCCGGATTGCGGCTTTGGAGCCTCATTAAAACCAAAGAAACTTGCATCGTAGCGTATTTCTGAATTGGAAACCTCTTAGCTTCTCGACACTTGATTATAACACAGAGAAGAGAGAAGGCCTAGACATACAGGGTCAGCTGCAGCCTGACAGCACGTAAGGAAGGGTGGCAGTAAACAATGTCTCTGGCAATCACCAAGCCCTTCCCCAGATGAAGAGGACTGATAGCAACGAGAGGAGGGAAGTCCTGCTGCCTCGCCATCTCAGCTTCCGCTGTACTTCACGTCGTTCCAGAGTTGGGCTGTTTCAGTTTCAGTTGAGCTAAACCAGAGTCATGGGTTAAGATCCGAGTCATGGATTGACATCGAAAAAAGGGGCAGTCATCAATTCATTAGAATTTCAGTTTATCATCCTGAATTTGCAGGAGTAAAGCTGAAATGAGCTCCAGCTCGAGCTCGCTCTGCGCTGCCAGATACATGCAGAATGTCCCAACCTGGGAGGATTAGTAACCTTTTTTGTATAATTCTATTGAACCCTACCATGTAAAACTATCTGTACCTCCTACGTTTTCAGCCATCAGCAAGGCTTGGCCATGTGAGACGTGTCACAAACCTGTAATCCTATGCCTCTACTGTAACAATGCTCATGTGTGGTCTCCATGCCGATGATCGTGTCACAGTTCATCTCATATTGTTTGCAGACATTTCATTGAACGAACAAGCTTGAGATGGGTGTCAGCTCCTTCTTAGTGCATGGTCAAACAAGCACGGGTGAATCACATAACACTCTCAATAGACTCTCAATGCTATGGTGATTACCTCTGGAATTCACAGTGCATTTGCCCTTAACAAAGAAATCAGGTTGACTTATTTGGTCTTGCAATGAAAACTCAGTGTCGCTTAGAAGTTCACATGTTGTGTGTAATCTCTCTCCCTCTGTTTGGTACCTTGCTTGTATGGACTGGTCCCTCTGCTTTACGCGATCCACCCTTGGGGGAAAAATGCAGGGAGAACATTTATTTCACATCAGGCTTTGGCAGTGCACTGCCTGTTTTCCAGCTGCTGCTCTGCCTCTGCCCTGCTTTATGGCTGCTGGCTTCTGTACCACAGAGAGCATTGCTTGTTTGTGGAGAGAGTAATGTACCAGAATCTTTGGTTGCGTACATTTTTCGGTCACCTAAAATCTTTGCCCGACTCTCAAAATATATGGCTGGTGAGTGGTGACACAGTTCTAGCTTTTAATTCAGAGCATTTCAGGGTTTAACCCAGCCCCCAAGGTCAGGCAGCGGACATCATTTTTGCTCACATATTTACATGAACTGATTGAGATGTAATTGAAGGTTCCTCCATTCCATAGAATGTGGATGGGGAAAATGCAATATGTGGTTTTGTGTTGGAGCAAGTGACGAGGTAGGACCTCTCAACACCATTACTACTTAAATGCATTACAATTACACTGCAATATTACATTGTCATTATGTAATAACACGTTAATGCACTCTTGCATTATTGTAATAACTGTGTTACTACTTCATTGCACATTTCACCACATTTGTTGAAAAACTCTCCCTGTTGTTTTTTCCATAACAAACCAATTCCTCGTCTGCTTTATAAACCAAACTGTAACATCCAGTAGATACTTGAGGAGACAAGGCACATCTCAAACCACTCTCTTCTTCATTATTTGTTTATGCAGTAGTTTATGTAGGTTTTCCATGAGGAAGTCTATCCTGGGTGTCCCCACTGCAACATCACAGACATGAGGAAGTCTATCCTGGGTGTCCCCACTGCAACATCACAGACATGTTTATGTAGGTTTGCCATGAGGAAGTCTATCCTGGGTGTTCCCACTGCAACATCACAGACATGAGGAAGTCTGTCCTGGGTGTCCCCACTGCAACATCACAGACATGAGGAAGTCTATCCTGGGTGTCCCCACTGCAACATCACAGACATGTTTATGTAGGTTTGCCATGAGGAAGTCTATCCTGGGTGTCCCCACTGCAACATCACAGACATGAGGAAGTCTGTCCTGGGTGTCCCCACTGCAACATCACAGACATGAGGAAGTCTATCCTGGGTGTCCCCACTGCAACATCACAGACATGTTTATGTAGGTTTGCCATGAGGAAGTCTATCCTGGGTGTCCCCACTGCAACATCACAGACATGTTTATGTAGGTTTGCCATGAGGAAGTCTATCCTGGGTGTCCCCACTGCAACATCACAGACATGAGGAAGTCTGTCCTGGGTGTCCCCACTGCAACATCACAGACATGAGGAAGTCTATCCTGGGTGTCCCCACTGCAACATCACAGACATGTTTATGTAGGTTTGCCATGAGGAAGTCTATCCTGGGTGTCCCCACTGCAACATCACAGACATGAGGAAGTCTGTCCTGGGTGTCCCCACTGCAACATCACAGACATGAGGAAGTCTATCCTGGGTGTCCCCACTGCAACATCACAGACATGTTTATGTAGGTTTGCCATGAGGAAGTCTATCCTGGGTGTCCCCACTGCAACATCACAGACATGTTTATGTAGGTTTGCCATGAGGAAGTCTATCCTGGGTGTCCCCACTGCAACATCACAGACATGTTTGGCATTGTCAGAAGAGGTGTAGCCAACCAACACTACACTTGTTAGTTCACGCAAGGGATGAAGACACATAAATCTCAATCACCGACATAATGTTGTGCACTTGTGTTTAGAATAACTTTGGAATCTACTCTCAAGAATAATAACAGATACTAATCAAATAAACTTCATGTCCAGACCCGGAATTTTTGACACATGCGTGCACCAGTTAGGGCCAGTGATGAATTACCGTCAATTTCTTTGTCATATAATATTTAGAAAGTATTTATATGGATTATTTAACCTATTCATGGATCAAATGATCATGACACAGCTTTTTATTTTTTTTATGAATGAGGGGCAAACAGAATTGTCAAAGGGAAGCGTAAAATCACCTTATTACAAAGTATTTTTTCTTAATTACTGCATGTTTAGATAAGACAGAAACTGATCACTGCAGTTTGTCTGCTGATAAAACTCACTGTCGACTGATGAATAGCCTGAGGGTATTTCTGTGCAGTTTGCAGAAGGTGCATGTCAAACGTCAAAAATGGACGACATGTTCTCACAATTCAAGCTGCCCTTACCAAGGGAAAACATGCACCGTGTGCCAAACTACCTGTACAGAACAGGTGAGGAGGGAGCATTTTTTTTCCAGTCTGTAAAAAGAATAGGCCTGTATGACTGTGCACATTAATACTACTGCACACATCTATTTACTTTGAAAGCGTATCCCTCGAATTCTTACACATGACTTGGTGACTTCATCCTACACCAGGGAGCTGAGAATGCATGACTGACTCAGAGTGCTCAGCAGGGCTTGTCTGCTGCTGCAGCTGCACGCAAACAACAACTGGATACATTCCACTTGAAGTTGCTTATGAAGAGTTATATTGCCTTATAAACTCAGCGATTGCACCTCCAGGTGCCGTCACAGAGCATCATGGAACTGTGAAGCTATCTAATAAAGCAGGAAAATGCCCCTTGGCTGCGACATATTCACAACATGCCACAGCTTATAACACATCTACATTATAAGGTGTGATACATTTGTTTCTATGGTAATATAACATGGTGGAGGAGAGTAAAATGCAAGTGCTGCCCAACAGGGATCAAAGGAGGGAGGAGTTGTCAGGACGGATATTTTTACAGTGGCTGACTCGTGACAAGATCACTTTTACTCTTTATTTCTTTACCAAACTCACTGCTTTCATTTTTCATCACATTACAGTCCCTTTTATATTTCAGATTCTTTATTGTTTTACAAATATTAAGTTATCCACAAAAATAAAATAACTTAGAAAATAACCATGACCATCAAACATAAAAAATAATACATTTATGACATAAAATGCATATTGCTATGTTATATCCCCAAAATACACATTTTCCAGAACAAAATTCATGTGCAAACTACTAATCTGCATCAAAATGATCTGTGCCAATATACCAGCAACATATTTTCTTTTTTTGAACACAGACACAAGGTATTTGCTCTTGATAAATAACCCTGACGGACAAGGTATTCAATGAAATGCATTTTGACAGTTTCTATGGGGAAATTTCATTTTCATAATTAAACACACAACACAGACAACAGATGGACCTATTGGCAAAAAAGATACAGACAACCATAACATTTGCATTGAGTTTCAGGTTTGGAAGTAATAACATTAACAATTCATTTGTACAAACTCTACTGGTGGTTTTACAATTGACTTTATGACTTTTAATTGAGATAAATCTATGAGATACTTGTAGTGCTTTGTTAAACATTGACTATATCGTAACAGTTAGTGGTGTATTTCATCGGTAGGCCTCAGGGGAAGGACAGGCAGGGCGAAACATAACCAGAGTTCCCCACCGCTGTTCCATAGGAGCAGCAGAGACCAATAGGCCCAGTCTTTTCATTGGCTTAGCCTCAAGTCATTACCTCTAAACTCCTCAACTTGGCTCATGATGTTCCTCCTGTCCACTTTGTATGACGACTGTCATTATCATCGGGTCCTCTACAGAACTCCAACCAACCCCGCAAGAGAACAGTCAATAACAGCCAACACTCCGGTCTGTATTTATTTCTTTTTTTAGCAGTATGGACAGAGTATGACATGGCATACTGTACTGAGGGACATGGTAGCCATTTAGCCGATTTTGGTAGCCACTGGCCATGGAAGCCATTAGCAGATACATTTTTGTAACAGGGAGCATTACAAAGTCATCTGAATTTGTTAACGATGTTAACTTCTGGCGCTGAGTAAAGCAAGAGCAGACACAACATTCTGGAACAATCTCTTTCTTTCCTATCTGCTGCTTGTTTTTCTTTTTTTTCTTCTTAAATTACCGGAATCCCATGCAGTTGTTTTGTACAAACATGTAAAATAAAAATCAGCCATTTGTCTTTTTCGGAACCCTATAGTTTAAATATATGAGTGCTCAGTTATCAATATTATCCATGATATTTTATTACCTTAAACAAATTGAACCTAAAAACACTTTTTTTGAGATGAAAGGCAGTGCAGCTCCAGGCGCTCTGAACTACGGTGGTTGGACACATGCTGTGCACAGTCTGATCGTACACTTCTTTGAAGCTGGTTCTATTCCAGTCTTGTTTCGTGCTTTCCATTCTACTAATGGAAAAGGCAGTCCATTGCAAAAAAGGGAAGGGGGTATATTGCAGTCTTTCCCTGTTCAAAATAAGGTCCATTTCTTTACGTTTCTGTGTCTGTCGTTTCTTCATTTGCAGACACTGACCCACTCTGTTATCCTGCACTCTTCGCAGATGACGTAACAGCACCAGTGGAACTTGCAGTTGCATCGTTCGCTGCGCGTCTGCTGTAGGATGTTGTGGCCCCGCCCACAGCAGAGGCTCTCACAGTTGTCCATCCCGGGACTGGTCTTGTTACAGATCCGGCCCTGCGTCCCGGCTGAGTCAGAACCCAGGTCCCTCTCGCAGAAGTCGGGGGACTTCTCAAAGTAGACCAGCTCGTTGAGGTTGGCCCGGCGCCGGTGCGTGGGGTGGGCGTGGTCCAGCTGACCCGTGTTCCTGTTGTGGGCTTTGATGAGGGTGGCGTTGTGGAACCGTTCCTTGAGCAAGGAGCCCACCGCCCTGAACTCGGGCGTCACCTGCCAACAGGTCTTCAGCTGACAGCTGCCCGACGTTCCGTGGCATTTGCATTTCCGTCTCATGTGGTCCATCACCACCTGCACAGAGGGGAACAGGGAACTACAGGTTAATATCCTCCTCCAAACACCGGGCTTCGGCTACAGACCCACATCCATTAAATTAGGCAAATCAACCGCACTGTGTGTTCTGTGAAGACCTATTGGTCCCATGTCAAATAAGGCAATAGCTTACAAAGATATAGGTCCCATATCAAAACAAAGTCATATAGAAGCATACTAGTACATCATATAGAAACATACTTCTATAGAGTCCAAGCCGTAGCCATTTTTCATGACAATGCCAAGTTCACGTCCCGGCTGAGGATGTCCCTCCCACACTCTCCTCAGATCTCACATTCTCTCAACAATGCACTCGTCTGTCAGCCGGAGTTATAGACTTTTAGATCCAATTACCAACAGGAAAAGGGGCCACCCTCAGTACTGACAGATGCTCCTACACCCACCCCTATCAACAGGCACATTCACAAACACACACCTCCAGCACTCCCTCACACGACTCTCACCGAGGTGGCCTCCAAAAACAGCTGCCCAGGGACACATCGAGATTTAAAAGAAGAAGAAAAATAACTTGCAGGGAAAAGCCAAGTTTAGTCAAAGGATTTCAGGGCCCACTAGAACGAGATGGAACTGTGCTATTTTATGTGTGTTTTAGGCTCTTTCTCTCTCTCTCTTTCTCTTTTTCTCTCTCTCTCTCTTTTTCTCTCTCTTTCTCTCTCTCTCGCCTTGTTTTGAGGAGGAACCTCATGAAGAGGAGATCCTGAAAGTTGTTTTCCTCGGGTAGAAAACGACGACGTCGTCTAAACCACTCCGCTATTCAGCTGTGTTCTGATCCATTAAACAGAGCATCTTGACAGTTTGAGCCGAGGACATCGTCCCCCACTCTCACACTAAAGGTCATTTTTAACAGTTGCCAAAAGCAGATACATACTCCGCGGAGCAGCATGAATTGTTAAAGGGGCCTTTGGGTTGCGTGCTGTGGGTTTCCATTGCAGGGCCTCTTCTAGGTGTTCCCACTAGTGAACAGGGAGGCAGTGCTGTTCAGTGTGAATGAGTGGGTTGCAAGAGTGATATATGGGACCAGTTGAGTCATCCATTTGGAATTATGGGTGACGAGAAGGAACCCTTTAGATCTGGCTGATCTGGAAGCTAACAATGATCGATCACGACCAATCAGACCACCATCGCAAACCTGGGGGGAAAAAGCACGTTTACATGCCTTTTAAGCTCAGTTTGTACATCAGGGCAAGTTAAGTCCCCGAATTACATCCCTCTGAGTTTATATACACCCTGTAATTATGCAACACTAACCCACTTTTAACCCTTTAAGATGCAAACTGAACTGGGCACTGTAATTGTATCCTTACTGGAGTTGTTTTCATGACAGGTAATCAACTGTCTAACAATTTAAAGTGTGGGGAGAGGGAGATTATTTACACGAGGAAACATCTGTACCAAGCATTAGGCTGGATAGCCTCTATTTCTCCAAGACAAATATGGACAATCCCACAAGTACACAAGGATCAAGACAAACAGGTATGAAACCTCTGAGCTGTCACAGCTATAGGAAGTGGACCTGCCTGCTCATGCCATAAGTGGCCCAGTCAGTCTGACAGGAGTGCGGTCAGAGTGATCAGATGGAAGATTGTACCGTCTGATTGTTCCCTTTTCCTCCATGCCGTGTCCCAGGGTGCACCTGGGGGCATGAGCTGCGTGGGTGTGTCCATGGCACACAGGGAGGAAGAGAGAGAGAGAGAGTGTGTGTGTGCGTGTGTGTGCATGTGTGTGTGTGCGTGCATGTGAGGAGCGGCAGACTAGATCTCTCCTGGAAGCGATTTACTGACTGACTGACTGACTGACTGACTGACTGACTGACTGACTGACTGACTGACTGACAAGAGACGCTGATATGGCAGTGATTTATTGGACCCTGTTGGAAGCGGAACTCTGGTTTTAGAGTCTTACAGAGGCCCGCAGGCAGACAGGCCTGGGGGGGAAAGGGAGACGAACAGGAACTGATGCTCACTTCTCTGTCTGCAATGACCCACAGATTAGAGTCTACCTGGTCTCATTAGCTCACTGCTACCACTGCTCGTGTTGCCTGCCTGACATTTCTGCTTGTTCTGGTCTCCCTCTGTGGAGTAAATAGCCTATATTCATCGTTCTCACCACACCAAATCTTGGTATTCCTGTATCCTAAACTGTATGTTATACTTCCTTAATGCGTGAACAGATTCAATGACAGATTTATAGCCATGGTAAAACCTGGTGTCATACAGTATGTTACACGCTCCTATCCCAGACATCTGCCTGTCTGTCTCAGTGAAAACTGTGTGCTACATGTGTAGGTCCTATAAACTTACCCCGTAGTTATGAAAAGGGTTGTTTTGAAGTAATTGCCCCCAAATTCATTGGCAGACCACTGTTAGGAACACTGCCTGTTTTAATTGGGGAAGAGTGAGACAGACTCCTCTATAAAGTAGCACCAGGCTGAGATCAAATAAGACATATTGGTAGCAGATTAGGACCACAGGCGATACAAAGTACTGCATGGTCTGCAAAACACTCCAAGGGGTTAGGGTTAGGGTTAGGGTTAGGGTTAGGGTCTGAGTGGGTTATGGTTAGGGTTGGTGAGGGTTAGGGTTAGGGTTTGAGTGGGTTATGGTTAGGGTTATGGTTATGGTTAGGGTTGGTTAGGGTTAGGGTTAATCAACTGAGGGTTGGTTTGGGTTAGGGTTAGGGTTGGTTAGGGTTAGGGTTGGTTTGGGTTAGGGTTAGGGTTGGTTAGGGTTAGGGTTGGTTTGGGTTAGGGTTAGGGTTAGGGTTAGGGTTTGGTAGTTATATCTGCCTCACTGCTTTTACATCACAATCTAATGAAGGTACAGTACATAGGCGTCCTGCCTCATGTTGCTCAGTTCAAAGACATGTATCAACAACCATTAAAGGCAAGCAAAGCCGGGCTTTCAAAGAATACAAACAAAACCCACAGCGCTCAGCGTCACTAAAGTAAATCAAACACAAGCCATCAAAGAACAGTTCAATGGAGGCACGCAATAACTGACGCCGAACCATAATTTATTCTGAGAGGAACAAAATACTAAATGAGAGCCCTCTCTACATAACAATCATGTCTGACTGTAATATATCGCTCTCAGTTAATTGTACACAACATCCACAAATCTCATTTCAGCCCCTCCAATAAAATGTTATTACAACCATAAGCACTTCCACCTGCTGTTCCTCTAGTGGTGGGCATTTGTTGTGGTGCCTCCCCCCCAATCCCCCCCCACCCCCCATCTCCCCCACCCCTCCCCTCCCCCCCCCACCCCTCCCCCCACCCCCTCTTTGAGCCATAGCCAGACTGGTGAAACAGATCAAATGGACTAGCCTAGCCTAGCCTAGCCTAGGCTGCACTCACAGGCCAATGGAATGCTTCCTCCCCGCCCACGGGTTAGGATGCTGAATGCTTCTTATGTAGATCTAACAATCCACTGTAAAGTGTTGACAAAGGCCAGAACACACACTCACACACACAGTCACACACACAGTCACACACACAGCCACACACTCACACACACAGTCACACACTCACACACACAGTCACACACACAGTCACACACACAGTCACACACTCACACACACAGTCACACAGCCACACACTCACACACACAGTCACACACTCACACACACAGTCACACACACAGTCACACACACAGTCACACACTCACACACACAGTCACTCATGCAAAGTCGCACATGCATACCATCATTGTGACGAGCCCTGCTACATAGACCAGAGAGGGGCAAAGAGGGGGAGACAACCTCATTAGCCTACACATACAGAACCAGTCAGACGTTAGGACACACCTTCTCATTCAATGGTTTTTCTTTATTTTTTACTATTTTCTACATTGTAGAATAATAATGAAGACATCAAAACTACGAAGGAACACATATGGAATTATGTAGTAAACCAAAAAGTGTTAAACAAACCAGAATATGTTTTATATTTTAGATTCTTCAAAGTAGCCGCCTTTTCCTTTGATGACAGCTTTGCACACTCTTGGCAAGGTGTGTCCAAACTTTTGACTGGTGCTGTACGTAAGACGTAAAGCAGAGAGCTAGATGTCGCCCTCAGCGTAAGACACTCCGCGAACTATAGCTGAAGGTGTCCTGTGTAACGAAAGAATCGGTTCAGCTCAGTTTGTGTTGTCAATGGTTAGCCCCCAAACCCCTGCACGATCACTCCACTCTTCCACCTCGGCTGCCTGCCTGGCACCGCCGCCTCTACGTGGATGCAGCGGCCGCGCCACTCGGTCACGGCTTTTCACTGTCCTGGCGCCATGAGCTTCCCACCGCTGTCAGGACTGCAGAGTCACTACCGATCTTCCGCCGTAGATTGAAAACCCATCTCTTCAGGCGACATCTTAACAGACCCTCCTAAAGACCTCTTCACCCCCACTACCCCCCCTGTACTAACCCTAACCCCAACCCTTGAGACCTCTTCACTCCCACTTCCCCCCTGTACAAGTTCTCTCCTGTTAATAATAATAATAAAAACATTTTTTTTAAAAAGGGCTTCTGTTCATTACGACTGCCAATGGCCCCTGGTGTGAGCATTGATTACGTTGTCTTATGATGACTGATGGATAGATGATTCACTTACTTAAACAAATGTATTTGTTGTAAGTCGCTTTGGATAAAGGCGTCTGCTAAATGCCGTGAATGTAAATGTAAATGTCATGAACTTACCTGGCTGAGAGGTGTCTACACAATCATGACAGCTCTCTTATTGTAGCTGTCTACAGACTGTCGGACGTGATGCCAGCAGCATTTGTTGTGGGCGTGAACAGTTCCGATTGACTGATTCCAATGAAAATGTTAGTGAAGGAATTTACTACCCGTGCAAATGTTTCCATGTTATCGACATCCACTGTAAACATGTAGCCATGCAGTTGGAACCTCTCCCCTGAAGCATATTTTAAGCATTCATATCATATCAACAACACACGACACAGTAAATCAGTATCAAAACACCGACAACGTATTCAGACAAAATGATCCAAAATAGACGGATGTTCTTTGGCGAGAAGTCCCCTTTTTCTAGGACTTTTTCTCCCCCCCTGATAAACTTGTCTGAAAATCTGTATTTGGGGGGAGGGGCAGGGGGAGGGGTAGAGGGGGGAAGGAAGGGCGAATCTCTTTCTACTTTCCGCCGTGTTTGATGTCTAAAATCTTTTGCTGGGTTTAAACATCTGTTTCCAAACAGCCAGCAGCCACTAATTAGAGCTTTTAACAAGACTGAACGTCGTGAGAACCAGAGGGTGGGCATGAGGGGACATGCATACCCAACTGAAACCGCCACATTCCTCCACAAAAGACAGTTCTCCCTCTGTGAGGGGAGGGGGTGGTGGTGGGGGTGGGGGTGGAGGAGGGCATGAGGTATTATTTGAGGCCTCACCTGTCAGTGTTTTCTGTTTGATTGTGGTGTGGAGGAGGGGGAGGGGGGGGGGGTTCTACACTGTTTGAAGTCATCGAGGTACCTAGCTTAGCGTCCTAGCTAACACAGCTAACCTGGTTCCAGTGTTAGTTGTACTGTAGCCTGTAGTTCTTATGTCTCTTGCCTGAACTACATTGCATTTCCACCCTCAATTGTTTTCCTCCAGCTTTCATTAGGGTTGATATATGAGGTGTGTGGTGACAACTCAGCAGGCTCTGAGCGTGTGCAACCTGAACCTGAGGGACGAGTAGCCCATGCAGGCCAGACCCAGCAGCGTTGAACGCTACCTTGGTACTGTGTCTAATGCTTAATCAATTTGGTGTCAAAACACACACAAGTGGCGGTCAAGCACAGAGGCTTGGCTTGGATAAAACGTTGATATTTGCCTGGGTTCATTGAGTTGTCTTTACTGAAGCTGTTCTTGATGCATTGTATGTCAATTCCAATGCGCCATAGGCTAAGATGTACAGTACTGTGTTTCTGTTAGACACTCTCATGGCTAAACAAACTTGTAACGCTAGTTTTAACGCTAGTCTCCCTGTCTCTTCTTGTGATTCGAGTTTTTACAGTCTCCAAGTACAGTGTATCCCACTAGCAGGTACAAAAAGTCAGCTAGCGTTGCCAAATAGGGCTCTTGGCAAAAACAGTGTTAAAATTTAAATCTTCTCTCTCACTTCACACCCCTTGTCAGATCTATAGAAAATCAAACTTTAGGAGCTGCACTGGCATCTACGCTTAATATGGTTTGTTTCAAAACAACGTCACTTCCTGCAATGACAGAATAATGTCTGGTCATCCAAGTAAGCCACATAATCCTACTGCAATAAATCTTTGAGATATTATTGAAGATGAAATCTACAGTGTTCCAGGTTATTCCCTATTATTCCCTATTATTCCCTATTATTATTATTATTATTATTATTATTAGTAGTAGTAGTAGTAGTATTATTATTACTATTATTATTCAGGATTTTGAAGTTTTATCGTGACGTTTTTGTGTCCTGTCCTCTGCCTGTAGCCTGTATTGACGTTGCAAAGGCTCTTTGCACACTTGGTTTCATGGCTAATCGCGAGCCGCTGTGTGTGACAGAGGCTTTATCAGAGTCCCGTCTCATGTATTACAGCAGGACTATCATCTGACCCCGGTTGCTACGCGTGGCTGACTAACCCCACATTTGTGTTTTGTCTGGATAATCAAGGAAACCAGCGGTAAACTGATGGAAAGATACAAGACCAAATTACACAGGAGGAAACGGCGAACAATGAGCAATTTACTGCTCCTTCTGTGTGTGGCCCGTGCTCAGAGCTGAGAGCAATCAGAGCCCATCACTGGCATTTACATGTTCATCTCAGTGTTCAGTAGAGGTTCAGTAGCCACGGGTTAAAGGTCAGGTCAAATAGGTGAGAAATGTCCAATATATCAAGAGGGAATGATCAACAAATTTACTTAGAAATGTACAGTATTTGCTGAAGTGGTATTAGTACTAGTGGTAGTAGTGGTAGTAGAAATAGTAGTAGTAGTAGTAGTAGTAGTAGTAGTAGTAGTAGTAGTAGTAGTAGTGGTAGTAGTAGTAGTAGTAGTAGTAGTAGTAGTGGTAGTAGTGGTGGTAGTGGTGGTAGTAGTAGTAGTAGTAGTAGTAGTAGTAGTAGTGGTGGTAGTAGTGGTAGTAGAAAGAGTAGTAGTAGTAGTAGTAGTAGTAGTAATAGTGGTAGTAGTAGTAGTAGTAGTAGTAGTAGTAGTAGTAGTAGTAGTAGTAGTAGTGGTGGTAGTAGTGGTAGTAGTAGTAGTAGTAGTAGTAGTAGTAGTAGTAGTAGTAGTAGTAGTAGTGGTGGTAGTAGTGGTAGTAGTAGTAGTAGTAATAGTGGTAGTAGTAGTAGTAGTAGTAGTAGTAGTAGTAGTAGTAGTGGTAGTAGTAGTAGTAGTAATAGTGGTAGTAGTAGGAGTAGTAGTAGTAGTAGTAGTAGTAGTATTAGTAGTAGTAGTAGTATTAGTAGTAGTAGTCGTAGTGGTAGTAGTGGTGGTAGTAGTAGTAGTAGTAGTAGTAGTAGTAGTAGTGGTAGTAGTAGTAGTAGTAGTAGTAGTAGTAGTAGTAGTAGTAGTAGGAGTAGTAATAGTAGTAGAAGTGGTGGTGGTGGAGGTAGTAGTAGTAGTAGTAGGAGTAGTAGTAGTAGTAGTAGTAGTAGTAGTAGCAGCAGTAGTAGGAGTGGTGGTGGTGGAGGTAGTAGTAGTAGTAGTAGTAGTAGTAGTAGTAGTAGTAGTAGTAGTGGTAGTAGTAGTAGTAGTAGTAGTAGTAGTAGTAGTAGTAGTAGTAGTAGGAGTGTTGGTGGTGGAGATAGTAGTAGTAGTAGTAGGAGTGGTGGTGGTGGAGGTAGTAGTAGTAGTAGTAGTAGTAGTAGTAGTAGTAATAGTAGTAGTAGTAGTAGTAGTGGTAGTAGTAGTAGTAGTAGTAGTAGTAGTAGTAGTAGTAATAGTAGTAGTAGTAGGAGTGGTGGAGGTAGTAGTAGTAGTAGTAGTAGTAGTAGTAGTAGTAGCAGCAGTAGTAGGAGTGGTAGTAGTAGTAGTAGTAGTAGTAGTAGTAGTAGTAATAGTGGTGGCAATAGTTGTGTGATACAGAGGATAACCATTGCTATCCACATTTCTGTTATTTATTCGCTAATTGAGCAATTCTGCTCTGCTCATTTTATAAACAGTGCTCAGCTAACCTCTCAGCCCACTCCCTGCAGCTCCACCTGCCAGCTCTCAGGTCACACACTAATCTCACTCATATTATCCAATTAGTCCAACACCCCTATAATGACAATAACAATCTCCATGAAATCACCTACATGGGCTCAGATAACCACAGAGAGAACTATATGATTATGATCAGTGACATCACTCATGTCTCCGCCATCAGTCAGAGAAAATGAGCTTTGACGATGACAGTTTCTCCACGTGGAAAACCATCCACTACTAACTTTCCCGTCCTGAATCCAAAATATTGGCCATTGGTCACTGATCTTGCTTATTAGACAGAAGCTACACTGAGCAGAATGGAGAAGCTCCCTCGAAGCTCCTAAGTAGATTAAATTGAGCATGTGTAAACAGAACACAGTTGCTTGAACAAGCAATAATTATGGCTATGATTTCAAGAAGCACGTACAGTAAGGAAGGAGGCTTCTCGCTTTGAACCTGGAGGATGGCTGGAGATGAACTATGCAGATGAGAGTTGTGAAGGCAGTCATTCATGTGAAACTACTATTACTTAGAATATTGCTCATACTACTACAGTATGCAAATATATTGCTACAGTACATTGTTGTCCCTACAGTACCTGTCAGAAGGTTGGACACACCTTCTCATTCAATGGTTTTTCTTTATTTTTTTTATTATTTCCTACATTGTAGATTAATATTGAAGACATCAAAACTATGAAGGAACACATATGGAATTATGTAGTAAACAAAAAAGTGTTAAACAAACCAGAATATGTTTTATATTTTAGATTCTTCAAAGTAGCCACCCTTTGCTTTGATGACAGCTTTGCACACTCTTGGCAAGGTGTGTCCAAACTTTTGACTGGTACTGTACATTACTACTACAACTAATAAAACACACTTTTATTACCTACAGCTAGTCTTCAAACTCCCAAACAACATGAACTGCTACTTCCGTTGCTATGATTCCACGCTACAACAGTCCAAGCATAAACATTACATAACAAGCTGAGAGAGTAACCCCCACTCAGAGGGACCACACACGCAAGCCAATTGCATCAGGTTGAGAAATAAGTGTGTAATCTGTATTGATAGGCCAATACAGACTGAGCCAGTACAATTAGATCACACTGACGTTATGGTTGGGATTCGAGCCCTAAATCCTGTTCTTTCTTCACCTGCTATCTCGGGCAATTTGTTTTTCCATTAAAAGTCTACAGTCGTCTCACAGCTCAAGAGCAGAGAGAGAGGGAGAGGTGTGATACACATTGCTGAGTTTTATGACATACTTATGCAAGCATGTATGCACACCTGCACACCTGCACACACACACACACACACCTGCACACACACACACAAACACACAGACATATTGTAACCCGCAAAAACAGTAGCCGAAAACGCCTCCTCTCACCTGCCTGCCAACTTTGTTGTTGTGCAGCCTCATCCTGGCATGGATGTCCTTGTACGTCTCGCGGGCGTCCAGGAAGTCTCGCGAGAACTTCTCCCCAAAGTCCACGTCGGGGCTACAGCCGCCCCACTCCCACGAGTCCTGGGGTCCGGGCAGGTCGGCGGGGAAGTGCTCCATGACGCCGTGCACCATGCCCTTCCCCCGGTGGATGGCCTCCAGCTGCAGCCGGTTCAGCTTGATGCGGAACGCCTCCTCGTCCCCGCGACGCTTCTCGTCGCAGCCGCAGGCCTTCAGCTTCCCCATGGAACAGGCGTTGGACACGGCGTGCACCACACCCGCCGCCGCGATGGCGTACGCAAAGGCGCTCTCCCTGAAACCTGGGAGAAGAGGAGAAGACGAGGACACACACGCACACACAGACACATACACACGCGCGCACACACACACACACACACACACACACACACACACACACACACACACAGACACACGTGTTTAAGCAGAGTACCCTCCTCCTGTATTCCTTTGACTCCCTCTTGTACGGTGCAGAGGCCTACAGCACACAGTAGATCACTATCTGTTGTCATACGAGCCCTGATGGTTGCAGAGATTGACTTCAGCACCAGGACCAGTACACTGTACACCCCCACCCACCCACCACGGCGGAGTCCAATGGCAATTAAGGTGCCAGATAACACTTGCCTGTCTTGAGGAGCCTGAAATGGGAAAAAAAATGTACAAATCCCCACCACCATCCTCCAGGGATCTGACAGCGATCAGAGAAGCAAGGCTGGCGGTCGCAAAACATGCAGACATGAACCCCATTGTTAATCCCCTTTAAAAAGCCTTTTTTCCTTTATGGAGATCCCTGCAGCATGTCTACCATTAACCTGGCTACTGTTGGCAGCCGTTTGATCTGCTGCGATCACATGCAGGGTCGGCGGCAGCACAACCTCTGAGCTCTAATCATCCCAGTATGGGCTGCTGCCTCTCCGCTCCGCTCTGTCCTGCCACGCAAGCCAGGCGGGCGGCTGACACAGTCATGCAGAAGCACAGATACGATGGGACAAGTATTGTGGTAATACTTTAAAACTAACTCCCCCGAACTGTTTCGAAACACTGTACTGTGCATGCTATCCATGAAATAGGATAGCATTTGTAAACACTTGTAAACAGTTTGGAGAATTGTGGTTCAGGGTATACGTAGAAAGCATTTCGAAACATTTAGGAGCGTGTAAACGCATCTTGGCACTTGGAAAGCTGTTACAAAGCATATGGTAACACTTGACAGTACATTCTCATGTACACACACACACACACACATACCGTAGGTGGATTCACAGAGTGTTTCTGTAATGCTGCACTGTCTTAACATTGCCTCTGTGAGTTAATGGGCCCGGGCTTTCTTCTGTCCAGGGCGACCCTCACTTCCCCAGTAAAACACTGAGAACATTTCACAACAGGTGTCCATGCTCTTCTAAGTGTTGATCAGAAGTAACAGTCGTGTATGTATGATACCCTGAGGTCCTATGAAACCTGCCCTCCCTCCTCACAATCACTCTAGGGAGAGATGGAGCTTTATAAAAGAAATATGTTTAGTGCACTTGAAAGAGCTCACTCAAGTCTTTATAGTTACAGCTTGAGGGGAAAGCCTATGACTGTTTTATTTACCGCTATTGGTCCTGTCGAGATGCTTGTTGTTCCCGTTCAAACTGTTACTGCAGTTTATGACGATAAAACTGATTTATTTTATGATTTATTCTTCTGTGAGTATCGAAACAGCAACTATAGCAGACAATCAATCAATAAACTGTGATTGATCTGTTTTATTAAAGAAAAATACATACTACTTGGTTTAAACTGTTGTACTGTGTACAGCATGTGTGTTAGACAGTATCAAGGTGCTTTGAGAGTAACTGAAAATGCCTCTGTGGCTCAGTTGGTAGAGGACGGCGCTAACAACGCTTAGGTTGTGGGTTTGATTCCCGCTGGGACCATATATACTGAAAAATGTATGCACTCACTGCAAAGTAAGTCACTTTGGATAAAAGTGTCAGCTAAATGGCTGACAAAAAAGTGTCAGCACCGTCTGTTGGACGTAGATTGGGGCTTGTCCCTTTGAACACAGCTTTGCCTCACCTCTTGAAAGTCCACCTTAAATGGATTGCATTTGCATTTTTGGCATTTAGCAGGCGCCTTTATCCAAAGCGGCTTACAACAAACACATTTGTCTCAGAAAGTGAATCATCTATCCAACACATTTGTCTAAGAAAGTGAATCATCTATCCATCAGTCATCATAACAAAAAGTAATCTAAGGTAGGACCAGGGGCTATTGGCAGTCCCAATGCTAGAAGAAGGAAGAATTACTTTTTTCTTTTCTTTTTTTTTCTTCCTTTTTTTTCTTAATTTATTTATTCATTTATTAATGAGATTGACTAAAGAGAGCTGCATTGTTAAAACTAGTCAATGCCTGGAATTTGCAGAGTTTACAGAGAAAATGCTCCTCAGGGTTTGGAACATGGATCCGAAACAGTATAGTTGAATGGTGTTAAATTAGTCTCGCAGGGCCAGACGTGTTGCCTCCCACAAATTGCATAATGATCCGGCATACCGTCTGGAGGCTTATTGTCTTCCAACTCCTATAGGCGGAGGGGGAGGGACATGTCTTATCTGTATTAGTCTTCTGAATCTGCTTGTGTCTTATCGTCCCCTGTACACAAAATGTGTCGCTAACTTCTAGAAGCTTGCCGAAGTTAGCTGTCTGCACTAGCTATAGAGATTTAATTCGATTTAGATAGAGAGTGCAATTTCAACTCTCAACTCATGATTTGTCGGTAGAGGTGTCTGTCTGGAGAAGACCCTCCCTGGAAGATTTTGTTCTCCCTCCTGGAAGTTCTTAAAAGCTGGATCCATTATTTCCAGACATACCGCATTAGCTGCTACGGATGGCTCGACTAGTGTTCAATGGATAGACACACGCACACACACACACACACACACGCGCGCACATACACACACACACACACACACACACACACACACACACTCACACACACACACACACACAGACAGTTTTTTTCCCCCTCTCCATCTTCCCATGATTCCATGGGGGACGGATGGCACTTAGATGCAGCCAAGAGACACAGACATGAAAATGCTGTTTTAGATTTCCTCCCAAGCAGGCGAGAGACCTGGAACAAATCAATCTAACAAATAATTTAAAGTGAGAGGCACGCCCGGCTGAACTGATGGCTGAGGAAGTGGGAAAATGAATTAAAGATTAAAGAAAACTGTCACTTTGTGTTACAGAAACCAGCTAAACAGGTTTATGCTTTTGCCACTGAGAGTTGGGGAAAGTGCTGATAGCAAATTCACAGCACTTGCACCGGCAGTGAGAGTAGGAACATTGGGCAGCCCAGTCTCAATGCCTTTTTAGCCTAGTTTTAATTCAGGCTAACGTAGGAATAGGGCCCCATAAGGCTGTTGGAATACATCAACAAACAGATAAGCGCTTGAGGTAAAGAGGATATTACATCAGTTTCCTGTAGTAAAATTAGATATCCAAACAAACAATTACACGGAGAATGCCTAATATGTTACGTAAAATCCATTCCTGAAAGGTCCTAAAAATTTAAATAAGTTGTACTTGTTTCCCATTGGTCTTCTACGTTAACCGTCCTTATTCATTTGAATCCATTATAAAAAAAACGTACAAAAAGACAATATATTCCATGAAATGCAGGATGCTGTCGGATATGCAACTTATATTAATTCACTTTGCATTTGTCTGGTATATCCACATGCTAATGTGTGAATCACATCGTTTGAGGAGGTTGTTTATAGCAGTCATTTAGAGTTTCTATGCCCGAGGCAGAACATACCTAAATGCCAGAAAACCAGCACCTTTGTTGCTAATAATGATAAAAATCTTGTTATGAGTCAGCGCAGAGTGAAAGTTGGAAGCACGAACATAGGGGCACCCCTTCTAAAATGGGGAAAGCTCATAAGTGCGGTGTATTAGTCATTGAGAACAATTACCTTTCAAGATAACTTCACTCCATGGGTGAGTTTCCCAAAAGCTATACACTGTAACTCTAAGATCATCATTCGTCCAACTCCTACAACAGACTGGAGATGGACTTCCTACGCTTTGGGGAATCCCATCCCAGGTCTATTCGTCTGAAGGTGACGACTCACCTCTTTAGGAACATAAAACTATATGGGATCTTGTTCCTGGTCTTCCTGGTCTGGAGGTTCATTCTCGTGAATCTAACCTTTATGAAGCCAGTACATCAAGAACAAGTTTTACTAGAGTTTTACTCCCTGGTTCAGTATTCTGTACAGTTGGTGACAACTCACCTCGTTTAAACACCATACTATCGTATGGGATCTTGTTCCTGGTCTCCAGACTGGAGCAGTTCCACCTGTGTCCTCTGAACTGGTGCTGGCACTCATGGATGGCGATCTGGATCCCCTGGATGGCCGAGGCGGTGACATCGGGGTTCCGCATGCACACCTCCAGCTGTTTGCGGTTCAACCCCGGGAGTGTCAAACACACCGTGTTGGCGTTGAGAATAGGGTCGATGTTAGGGATCTTCAACCCTAAGATCTCGTTGGAATCTACCCTGAAACACAGAAGACGATGTTCAGGTGTGCCCTTACAGTCATTGATTGATACTTCCTGTCACATAAATCACCTGAAGCACAGTCGTGACAGGTGTGAGGAGTTCTGTTACACTCCTGGGAGCGTTTGATGTTTGAAACAATTAGGATTCGTTATGTGCTTAAAGGCCAAAGTGCGGTACCTATGAAGAGGAAACTGAAAGTTGGATTGTGATGTTTTATTTTGTTAGTGCTCTGCAATTTGAGTGTGTTGCCTTCTGCGCGCGCGCACACACACACACACACACACACACACACACACACACACACACACACACACACACACACACACACACACACACACACACACACACACACACACACACACAGACAAGTTCCTATGGGCTCTAGCTCAGGGTGTTCATTACATGATAATAACATTTCTTCAGAGTTGTTACACTGTAGTACCAATACAATAAATGTGATATTACATATGTAAAATAACTATTTACAGGTCTAAATAACTAATTTCTACAGGTCAATGAACTCTTCATGAAATATTATTTTGTTAAATATTTATTTTGGATATGGAATGGGGCAGTGTAGTTGAATGGTGGGCCATGGCAGAACAGTGAAACAAACACCTAGTTGTTAGTAAATGTTAAATTAAAACTCAAGACCTGAGGTCAGGAAAAACAGTGGCAATGAAAAGTCACAAGAACACATGAGCACATGTTGATATTTTGTAAAAGGGCAACTGGATCAGAAAAAGTACACATCACTGTATACCAGGATAAATGCAGGAAATATATAGATCTAACCAATGGTATAAGAACTTATATATAAGTTCTAACCAATGGGAACCTTTATCTCAAGTAATATAATCAAAATGTGTGGACATGTATGACATAGCATCAAGTTGACTTGCATTGAACACATACCCTATAGTATCAACATTGTAACTGTTAATCACATCTTTATCATTCCATAAAGTAAATGAGACATCTCCATGTGTAGTCACGCTTAGAGTCAGATCTTTATAATAAGAGTGATCATGTGTACATATATGACACTTTAATTTGCAGTTATGATAGTGTAACATGTTTATGGTAATGAATTATGGTAAACAGATGTACATACCAGATCTGCTAAATTGAAGAGTTGTTTTGAGGCATTTACAGTTGACTATTAATTACACAGTACATGGTTTGCAAATTATAGCAACGCCTACAATTAAACTACCAGAGCCTATAGCGCATACATTGAGGTACAGGTAAGGAGATTTGAATCAATCTTTGAATTAGCTACTGCATGAAATATAATAGTCGGGGATAGCAAACTTCTGTTCATACACTGGAACCTGAAACATCAGATGATTTAGGATGTGATTAATAGCTGAATAAAAAGACCAGTAAATTGTTTAAAGAAAGTTTAAATGCGTCTTATTCAAATAAATATGCGGGTACAATAGTAGACCCCACTTATCAACTCACCTTTTATCGAATAGAGTTATGAGCATCAGAATACAAGTCAGGCGGAAGATTGGGCATTCCATTGTATCGTATGTTTGCAGATGGAGCGCGTAAAACAACTTATATCTCCTTCCAAAACTGTGCGCTTTCTCAGAGGAAAAGGTCGGTCCACTCCGGAGTTCTGCGCGCCGCGCTTTGAGGGTGACAGGTCCAATTGAGTACAAGTGTGGATCAGATTTTAGATCTGATAAAAAAAAAAAACGCAGTCAAAGTGCTGAATGTACCTCACGAGTGCAGGACAAGTGATTCAAGGAACGACAGCGCTAATCTGCGGTATCTTTCAACTTATTGAATGAAAATATAAGTTGGAGGACGCGACTAAACACTTTGACTGCTATCTCACATCTGTACAATTGCCCGACAGCTCCGCCAAGATATTTGCATTGGAATACATCCGAAAGCATTGAGAGTACTGACAGCACACTATCTCGAGTCTCGTTGACTTGTGATGTTTTGCTTATGCTGATAGCATTCTAAACTACACCATTTAGCAGTTTGCCAGCCCACTTTTACGTCACTCAGGAGTGAAGTACAGCGGCCGGGAGAGAAGGACAAGTGTCTTGTTAGGAGGTATTGAGATCCCCCGGATAAGAGGACTGACTGTGCCCGTATCTGCAAAGGGACAAAGCAGCACAGATTATTGACTTATCTGTAAGCTATAATGATGATAATGGGTATGATGATGATGGTGGGGATTATGATGATTATTATTTTACCTGAAAACATAAAAAAAAGAAAAAAAAGTGTGTATGCTCATATGTACACAAATTGCAGAGGTTTATATATGATTATAAACCCTGCATACAAGAGAGTAGTAGAACAGCATACATGTCAAACAGCTTTCAAAACTTGTATGAATGACCCTTATGTCTATTAACCCCTATTTACCATCAAATTTAAGTTGACTTGAGTCATTCCATTTTCCAATGACCTGGGGAAGTGTTGCAGGGGGGAGGAAACTTGAATTGAAACGTGGATGTATTAATTTACTTCTACTGTAAAGAAGGAGAGGGATATACAGTGTTATTTTACTGTACAGTATGTAGATGTAAGTCCAGAAAAATAACCGGACATGCAGGATGCTCAGTGCTGTGAGGACCTTGTGGGATGCAGCAATCCAAACTATCTTTCTGACAGTTCTCTCAAGATGTGGATTCATCAAGTAACCTACTGTATCTGCCCGTTGCCCAACACTGAAAATATCCCTGAATATGAGCCTGAAACGTAATGTTCAACACAGCGCTTTATGACGGCACTGTTTTTCTTTAGTAAACTCAACCATGACTTGTTCAATGACTTGTTCAAGATGTACATCAGCCTCCATTGATCTGTTCTCTAATACCATGTGGCTTAAACGACCCTAAACCAGAGTAAACAGCACCCCTGTTGTTCAAAGCCGTGTGATATCATTCATCTTAGAGCCTTTATTAGACGAGCAGGATGAAGAATCAAAACCACAAAAGACCCTGCTGCCACCAGTGTAGTGCATTCTGTCATTGTGAGGTCACCAAATGAGTTCTTATGGTGAGAGCAGCCCTGCCTGGCTGGGGGTAGCGGGATGGCAATGGTCCCACACTGTCTGTTGGGGACTACTATGGATAACCACCTCTGGGTACAATTACTCCTGAGTCACAGTCCTGCCTTGTGTGAGTCAGTTATGACTTTCCTCCAGTCAAGAACGTTACAATGGACGTGTTTCCTTGGAAAGAAGAAATTGATGGCAAGATGTTGCAAGCTCAAGAAAAACAGAAAAATACAGCTCCCCATCTGGAGTGTGTGGACCTCTGCCAGAGTGAACTGTAGTCAAGACTAACACACATGGAGCCTAATTGTTTCCCATTGTTCGCTTGGGATTCAATTTTTGTTGTATTAACTTGATGGTAAGAGATGTGGGAACTTTTCTGCTGGTCCCAGTTCAACCTAGGATAGTGTCCAGAGACCTAGGCTGCTTCCTACCTCTATGAAAGGTCTTTTCCAGTACAGCACATTATTTGCCTGAGGCCAGACTGATGAATTGCTTTGTTTCAGTGCAGCAACATTCTGGTCAGGTCGAGTCCCAGGGTAGTAGGTTGCACTATGAAGAGGCATTAAATATACTGGATGAAATGTTCATTCAAGAAAATCTATGGCTCTTTGAATATATGAGCCTTTAATGAGTGACAGAGAGACAGATTTACCTACAGTAGCGTTTGCACCAAGTGCAACATTTGCAGCTGTTTTTCCTAAGGGAATTAAACATACTGCAGAAGGTTGAGAAAACCAAAAGTTGATTGAAGGAAAATTACATCAAAGTGTAATTTCATGTTTATATGTGTTTAAGTTGTCTCTGCCCTGTTGAAATAATTATGTTAACGTTCATTTGGGCCTTGGTAAAAATGCTTATTACAGAGCCTACGGCATATAATTTACATACTTGATGCTTTTATTCTGTCAATATTCATGAATATTCATTATATGTTAATATATAATATTTGTTATTGAATGTATCAATGTTACTGTAATTGGAATGGCCACATATCATTCTCTTGAAGTTAAGTCGTTGTGCAGTAGAATTTATGTTCCTAATTACACATTTACGATAGGTCCTTGTCAAAGAGACCCTTCTTGTGTTCCACTCACAGGATGGGAGAGAGAATCCTCCTTGAACTTTGAGTGCAAGGTTGCACTGCATTGTTGCTCAGGCAGCAGAGGGGAGTCCATGGTAACTGAAATTAACACGTTGGGTGGTTTCACAGCTCCAGATTAGGTCTACTACTGGAACGAAAAGCACGTTGAATGGAGATTCTCAACTGAACACGGCTTTTATTCCAGAGGTGTCTTAATCCACGTCCATGGAACTGACCCACTGTCTCTTTTTCACAAGAAAAATACAAATACTGTACATAAGTGGACGTGGCTTAGTGGACACACAGATGCAATGCAGATACTGGTAAACATGACTGTGGTAATTTAGCAACTCCAGCATCGTAACAGGGATCCCTTACATTTCTGCAATATACAGTACTACAGTATATTACTGACACAACTGTCAGCTGAGACAGAAGTTCATGGCAAGTTCATGTTTCTTGGAAAGTTTTGAGTGGAGGAATGAGCAGAAAGAGGCAGAGGTTAGGCAATTATAAGTCTCTCCTCAAGCACCAATTTTTTCGAACGGGCAAATTCTTGAGTGTACAGCGGCAGAGCTGGAGAACCTACAGGACAAGGAGCAGAACAGAGAGGCCGAGCCCTGCAATTACAGAAGCATGGACAGATAACAGGAATTTGGGGAAAAGTTAGTACAGGTTGTTACAGTGGACGGGTTTCAGTTCAGTGTTGTAGAAATGAGAGAAAGGGCGAGCAGGTTACAGTATGAAGAGGCGTGAAACATACTGTATGAAATGTCCATTCAAGAAAAGCTATGGTTCTTTGAATATATGAGCATTTGATGAGTGACAGAGAGACGGATTTTTAAAAAGGATACAGTGACTTCTGAAAAACAAACCTGCACAGTACAGCACCTCTCAGACAACTGCATCGGCTTCAGGATTCAACACTTTGACCTGCTGTATGCAGGTATTCATAACCACCTTTATGCGCACAACGACAGTGTAGGTGAGAGTTCGTGCTGTAGTGCAATTCTATTGTGGTCAACAAAGTAGATCTAAGATATGAATGAATGTGTTTTGTAATCTAACTATCTGAAGATCAGAGAGAAATATTGCTGTAAGTCGCTTTGTATGAAGGCGTCTGCTAAATGCCATACATGTAAATGTAAATGTAAAAATGTAAATCACAGACATTACAAACAGAAAACCAGTCTGTTTATTGGAACTTCACTGCCTGGAGATGCATGGTGCCACGGAAAGGTTAGAACGACCTTCCTTGTGTCGCAATCTTCTGGGTGGAAGCACACAGTATGGTTTTAATCAATTACCTAGTCATTGCGGGAATGAAAATATTTTGGGGATGAGTGGTACTTTATTTTGGACCGTCTTAACGACTCACAGAAGGTACACAAATCTAACGCCCGTGGGGAGATTTTCGACTTAAGCGAAAAAACCTTCACGGGCTTTTGAAAAATGTGGCGTGTTGTGTGTTTTGATTTTAGCGAGAGAGTCAAAAGGCTGCAGTAATGAGACAGAGCGTGGTGTCTGTGCTGTTCTCCACCATGTTTATTTACCCGAGGACGGGCTGGGGGTCAAGCTGAAATGTTCTCTCTCTCTCTCTCTCTCTGCCTCTGATCTTCGACATGCAAAGTGCAGTCCTATTTCATGTGACATTACCTTTGATTTTCTTCGCATGGGTTTGTGTTTCTATGGAACCGGGGCTAAACAGTCCAGTGTGGAGCCTCTGACTATGGTGTTATGGTGGACTTGTAGCCTCTCTGCTCACAACATTGGATTAGAAAATGTCTTGCTGTCACATCTCCCCACCTCTGAAGTGAGGCAGTAGTAGCAGACACAACTTTGATGATCAGAGCCAACTCAAAATATACTATCAAAAATAGAGTCATGAAGGTCATTTTTAATTTGATTGTGCCGTATACTAAAAACCAGTGAATTTACATTGACAGGTGTCGATAAGGTCCCGACTGACTGACGCATTACAGTTGAAATGTGGGGAAAGTGATCCAACATCAGGTCAATGTACTGTAACCAACCCACAGGACACCAGAGAGCATAGGTTGAGCTGGTGAGACTTTGTGAAAGTTGTTGTGGAAACCAAGGCTCCCTCTCCTGGACAGAGTACAACAAGTGAAAAAGGCCGTAGTCAAATGATCATGTAACAACATTGTTACTACACAGGTAGAAATGTAATGTAATTTCCAACATCTCGGTAAAATTGATTTTGTGTGTACACAAACGCTTTTTTCCTATTCGATAATGAAGTCTTAGGTTAGCCCCAGCCCTTCAGACATGCCCTATGACTGGGGAGTTGTTTGTGGTTTTAACAAAGAATTTAATGTGTTGTTGATTCCTGGAGGGCAATAGGCAGGAAATCCTTCTGAGCTATGTGGAGTTTACCTACCAGCTGGATCAAGCACTCCAGAAAAACCATTGAGGAAAATCAGAACATTAGTTTCTTTTTTTACCACTTGAATTACTCCTGGGTATCCCTAATTGGGCGTAATTACACCATGTTTGCTTGCTATTGTTGTTGTGTAAGAACACCTGTGTGTGTAACCAGGGAGGTATGCAGGTAGAAAACATACTGTAGGTGATACAGGAATTTGAAACCTGTGCTGTCGGTTTCTGTACAAATATGCAAATATTTGCAGTTGTTGTCTTATTAATTACATGTTTTGAAAAACCGAAAGTACAACCCAAATCACACCCATTGCTGAGTCATATCACTGACCCGTAAACACACGCGCACACGCACACACACGCACGCACACGCACGCACATGCAAACACATGCACACGCGCGCAGGCATGCACAAAAACGCACGCACACACACAGGCACGTGCACACACGCGCGCACGCACACACACACACACACACACACACACACACACACACACACACACACCTACAAATTGACTCCTGATGACACTGTTACTTCAATCCACTATTATTATGGGTACTACACTGGCCAGAGGCTCTGTTGACCCAAACATCTAGACTTTCTCTATAACTGTGGTCCGCAGACCACAGGCAGACTGGCCTCTCATGAACCATCCAACTAATGCCTTGTTTATCAAGACAGGGATCACAACAAATTAAAGATTGGCAGTTTTACAACTTTAGGTAACTCCACATAGACTCCAGAGGGTCACCGGGCAGATGACAAAGAAGCGGCTTGAGGCATTGTGGATGCAAAGGCCAGTGAGAGAGAGAGAGAGAGAGAGAGAGAGAGAGAGAGAGAGAGAGAGAGGGAGAGAGAGAGAGAGAGAGAGAGAGAGAGAGGGAGAGAGAGAGAGAGAGAGAGAGAGAGAGAGAGGGAGAGAGAGAGAGAGAGAGAGAGAGAGAGAGAGAGAGAGAGAGAGAGAGAGAGAGGGAGAGAGAGAGAGAGAGGGGGGGGGGGAGAGAGAGAGAGAGAGAGAGAGAGAGGGAGAGAGAGAGAGGAGAGAGGGGAGAGAGAGAGAGAGAGAGAGGGAGAGAGAGAGAGAGGGAGAGAGAGAGAGAGAGAGAGAGAGAGAGAGAGAGGGAGAGAGGGAGAGAGAGAGAGAGAGAGAGAGAGAGAGAGGAGAGAGAGAGAGAGAGAGGAGAGAGAGAGAGAGGAGAGAGAGAGAGAGAGAGAGAGAGAGAGAGAGAGAGAGGGAGAGAGAGAGAGAGATAAATGAGAGATAGAGATCTCAAGAGGTACTGAGTCTGGGGCTTCCTTCTAAGTGAAGTGGTCTCAGGTCAAAGATGAAGATAAAGTTGACAGAGAAAGCAGAGAGTTCAGGCTGTCTGAGCACCTGGGCCACCCTGCAGCTGACCAGGCCAAAACACGGCCAACTCATTGGCGGAATTTGAATACATCGAGTATCGTGGTGGGTTGGGTTAAAAAAAAAAAATCCCCAAAAACCCAGCAAGGGGCCAAAAAGCCAGGATGTATTTTTGTTGCTGTTGTATTCTTCTCAATTAAACAACTGTCTCATGACAGAACATTTTTAAGTGTTAGCTTTGAAGCACGGCGCAGTGGAGGGAAAAAATAACATCCTGTTCAAACAGCGCCATCATGTGTTGATAGACCACAAGTAGAGACCTATGTAGCTAAGCCTCTATTGTAATTTATGCCTTTTAAATACGTTTTTAGGGCATTTCTGCTTTATTGGGATGGAGACAGTAGAGATTGACAGGAAGGATGGGAGAGAGAGAGGAGGGATGACATGCAAGATAGGTCGAGGGTCGGAATCGAACCAGGAACCTTGCGATTACGTGGTAAAACCATTAGTGTGCTACGCCACTAAGCGCCCCCAGTGATTCACACTGCCTTTCACACTGCCTTCACACAGCCTTCTTACCGTTCGATAGCACGAACACTTAACAAGAGTGCTGTTCAACACTGAGGATTCCCAGTGCTGAGTGTACGCAAACAGTACTGTTTATTGACACAGTCCTAGAGGGACCTGGATTGTGTTTCCTTCGTACAGGCGTTGCCAAATCATCCTAAGACAGCAGGTCCTTCCACCACCCACTGACGAAGCAGCAATGTTTTTACAGTTAAGGATAACAAGATGATCTACTTTTACACAAAGACTGCTCAATTTTATGTTCATCCAACCAATGAAATTACATACTGTTAAAGGTAACTGCTCACATTATCCATTGCCACCAACCTTGGTGGGCCCCTCTCCCTCGGCCCCCGCAGACACCAGCTGAACTTCCATCTCCAGCGGCATGTCTCCTAAATATCACTGTTTCATCCAAACACACTGCTGGAGTGGAGGTCTTACTCCCTGTGGGTTATAATTAGAGTGATTACCGTCAGATTAAATCTCGCCCCAAAGTTTATGAACAGATCCACTTTGAGTAAGCATCTCAGTGGAGATTAAGAGAGAGGTTCAGAGAAGTTCACCGAATTTCTGGAATATGATGGTGTTAGGTTACCTGTAACAGTTCTCTCTCTCTCTCTCTCTCTCTCTCTTTCTCTCTCTCTCTGTGTCTCTCTCTCTCTCTGTCTCTCTCTCTCTCTGTCTCTCTCTCTTTCTCTCTATATTTCACTCTCTTCCACTCTGCTTTGTTCCTTTAGTCATGGCCTGACAACAAAGAAAATGTCTTACTGATTAAAGGTGCTACCAAGAGGAGATTCACATTTAGGAAGAGATCACTGTACAACTGGCTTTTGTCGGTTTCCATGTCAACAGATATTCTCAGTGACATGATCTAGGTTCTAGGGCCTGTTGGGTCTAAATGCACGTCAGTGACTAGGTCACTAGGTTCACCAGAATATGGATCATATAAAAAAACAGCCCCAAACTCAGGTCTCCCATTGGTCTGATTGATGCAAGGAAACGACAGCCTGCATCGTGACAGTGTATCCACCAGCCATTCATTAACGGTCTGTATGTTTTACAATCAGCAGGCAAAGACAGACACATCTCTGAATACAGCGCATTCCTCAGACAGTGTTCGGAGGGGGGTGGGGGTGGGGTGGGGGACATGTGGAAAAGTACACCTCTTCTCCCATTCAAACAGAGCTGGGGCAGAGACAGCCACATTAATACCAGGGCTTCTAATAAATCTATCCACTGTCTATGCAGTTCCCCTGGCCTTGCCCACGCTGCCTCCACCGTGGCAGCAGGAGGAGAACGCTCCTGGCGCTTTGCTCGTCTGTGGCCTACCTCTGTCTTCTGCACACTGCTGGCTCCGCGCACCGAATTCCTGGAAAATATGAACTTGTGTCGACTTGCAAGGCTCAAACTAATACAGCGGGAGTTTTCCTCTCTCTCTCTCTAACAGCATAAATAACTCAAAACAACACCTTTTTCCCGCTGAGTGGCAAAGGGATATACTTGAAGCAGAAGTGTCGAAAAGATCTTTTTGAAAATGGTCAATGGAAGTGAGTGAGGTGAAGCCCTCAACCTTAACCTGGTGTGAAGTCAACCAGTTACAACAACACTTACACGATGTGTTTAAGGTCAATGGAAGGAAAAAATGACATAACTTTTATTAAATCGTCTCTAGAAATAAACCCGTTTATGAAAGGGTCACGCATTCAAAATCTCAGTTTTGTCTGGGTCAAAAGCAGTTACCTCTTGCAGTTAAACATTTTGAGACAGCCTTTCAGTCAAGAGACAAAAATGACATTGCAGTTGATACAAAAACAAACTTGAATACCAAAAACAACCCAGAACCGCCCGTAGGAGAACAAAGAACAGTTGACTGTTTATTTGAACATGTTTCGTAAGTGCAGGAACTCACTTTGTCAGTGTCACCAATGTCTACGCTTATTTCGGGAAAAATTAAAATGGATATGAAATGATTTTGGAGAATACAAATGCCATATAATCAACAACCAAGTACTGTAAGTCTCTAGATCCTCCAAAAATGATGATAACATCTCTAAAACGTCATGACATAATGATGTTTACAAAACTTGAACATTTAGTTGTGCCTTGCATCCAGACAATGACAAAACCATGAACTTACATTGTCATAACAAGTGGTGCCTAAACATACACACAGGAATATTACACAATCATGTAGAGTGGGGTCCACTCCATGGAGAAATTCCACATCTAATATCCAATTTAACTGACAGACATTGAAGTGGAACTGACCTCAACCCTGCAGTTAACCCAACATGTCCTAAAGCCCCCAAGAAAAACATGTGTCCAGTCCTAACTTCATCATGCTTGTTTGTATCTTACAAGTATGTACCGTACAATACAGAAGCTGAGAGATGATCAAGATAAAGCCACATTTGGTCTCATTTGGTTGACAGTGCAACTTAAACCTTTACATGGTAAAGTCGTAATTTCTACTGCTAACTACTGTTCACACCAATTGCATAGAGGGCCCAACGTTGCAGCGAGTAGAGCTCAGTCAGAACGGGGAACGATACAACCGACTCAAGGATGCTGTAACAAAAATGGTATTTAGATGAGGATCAAATAAACTTTATTGACCAGAGTGACAGGTTCTGAATCCTTTGCAGTGTGTGTAGTCTCTGTCATGGTAACAATATTAACTACGAACCCTCTGGCAGGGAATCGTCTGGTCATAAAACCTGGTATATTGGCAATAAATTACAGCTATGTCATCTCATCGTGCTTTCTCATTTTGTTTTGCCCACTGGTTTCTTGTCTCACAGATCCCTGAAAGGTGAAGTACCAACATAAAGGATTCTATTCATGTACTCATGACTAACAGACACAATAACCGTTGTATAGCTGCAGATGACTGAGCACAGACTGTAGGAAGAGAAAATGTAGTGTGTTTAGGCAAAGCACACTTCATGAAAGATAATCATCAATCACAATGGAGACAGAAGGCTTTATTTCTGCCCAAAACGAGAAACTAGATCTGATCTGCTTGTAGTAAAGAATGAAGACAGAAACCTCAAAAACCTTAAAACTGTATGGTGACATCAGACTCATTTCAGTGAGTTGACGTATAGAGGAGACAATCGTCTTGATCCATTGTCAGTGCAGGATGTGATTGCGACTGGCCATCCTGCGCAACATGACTTATGGAAGAAGCAAGAAAAGCTTAATTGAAAGTGCATCACAAAAGCCCTGTATATTAAACAGATAAACACAACATCATACATTCTCCATACGGCACCTCATGAAAAAAAGAGTCATGACATGTTTTTTTTGTTTTTCCATTTACAAACTACTCGAACGAACAAAGACAAAATGCTAACATATGGTTTACATAGCTCCCATATCCCAAGTGCTTTAGGGAGAGGCGGTCGGAACGTTCCTCATCTTACCACTATGAGTAGTCTTGTCATCGTTTATAAATAAGTCTCAGCGGGTGTCAGTTTAACTCCACACCATGAAACAAAGATGGTGTTCGTCCTCCAAAAAACATAACCCCAAATTTCCCTTTTTCATTATTTGTTTGTGCTTTATACAAAACCAAAAAACCTGATGCCATTCAGGTTGACATTTCGGTTCCATGTCAAATGTTTGACTCATGAACATGGTATTTCTTTCCCGATATTTTCAAGATAAAACAACACTCAAAAGTCAGTCTGCTTTTGTGACATTGTAATATTTTGTCACCACTTGTAGTTACATGGTTAACTGTCAATGCCTTAGCGAACCGTGTTTTCTTAATGGTGGATCTCAGCATGTTCCTCTTTGGTCCTAAAGAGTGGGTGGAGACTAGAAACAACTATGTTGGTATTATTCTGGGTCACTGGCCAATCACAAAGGCCGTAGGTGGGTCACTGGCCAATCACAAAGGCTGTAGGTGGGTCACTGGCCAATCTCAAAGGCTGTAGGTGGGTCACTGGCCAATCACAAAGGCTGTAGGTGGGTCACTGGCCAATCTCAAAGGCTGTAGGTGGGTCACCGTGCCAACAGGTTTGGGTTCCTCCTGAAGGTTTCCCGAAGAAGCCTCAGAGTTCTCTCTCTGTGGAGTCACTTAGCTGATCGTTCGTTCTGGACTGTTCTACAGCTTGAGGGAGTTTACTGTAGTAGTCTGTCCAAGACGATCCTAGATAAGACGCTAACTCTGTCCGGGTGCTCCTGGACTGAAGGATTGAAGCTTGATGTCAGAGCACCATCATTGTTAAACAGAAGAGGGCCTGTAACCGAGCTCCTTCCCTCCCTGCTGCCGGGAGGAGTACTAGTGACATAGACTCAGCTCCTTCCCTCCCTGCTGCCGGGAGGAGTGCTAGTGACATAGACTCAGCTCCTTCCTCACCGAGCACTTCTTGCACTGCACCACGCAGCACCAGTGGAAGCGGCAGAGGCAGTTCTCCTCGAACACCACCGTCTCCTCCCGGTAGCCGCGCTCGCAGCACAGCAGGTCGCAGCCGCTCACGTCCATGGCCGTGCTGTTGCACATGCGGCCCCGCGTGCCCAGCGAGCCCGTCTTCCTGTTGGGCAGGCAGAAGTCCGGCGACTCGGCCGAGTAGATCAGGTCCTGTTTGTCCGGCGGCTTGATGTTCTGCCCCACGGGGACGAGGGACTTGCCGTCGTTGCCCCCCATGACCTTGGAGGCCCCATTGAACCTCTCCAGCAGGCGGTCGCCCACCTCCCGGAAGTGAGGCATCTTCTTCCAGCAGGTCCGCAGCGTGCAGGACCCCGACAGCCCGTGGCATTTACACTCCGTTCTCATGTAGTTCCTCACCGCCTGTTAGTTGAGACACACACAGACAGATAGGTGAGATAAAAGCAGACGCTATTCAGAAGGAATTTACCCCCCCCCCCTCCCTCCCTCCCTCCCTCCCCGCCTCCCCCCCCCCCCCCACCGCCTCCATCATGCCTCTGGCCATCCCAGATCTCACAGGCCTTGACAACGGAGATCATTCAACTTAAACACTTGGGGGATAATTAACCCATCGTGCATCTCTGCTTTTTAATCGGACTCTTTTTCTTATCCAGCAAACGTCTCTCTCTCTTTTGCTCCGTGCTGTTCTGCTTTTCAAAAGCGGCCCTAATGCTGTAATTGCCTCGACTTGTTGCACCCCAGTCCTACCCATTTACCTGTCTCTGACCTCCTGGAGTGGTTTTAGGTTGTGTGACAGTGTATCCAACGGGGATGAGGCAATACTGACAGGGGTGAGCAACAAATGTGAGTCCCAGGAAATTCGAAAGAATAACATGTAATTAACTCCTCAAACAAGCAGACAGTCTCTGACCAGAGTGCGACGCAGCTTTCTCCCTGTCAACAGGGGGGATGTTGTCAGGGCCATATTTCACTTTGTCTGCATACATGTGTATTCTTAAATGAAGAACTACTTTTTTTTTTTACAAGGGGAAATATTAGCTGCTACTTGCCTTAATGGCTTGAAAACAAAAAATGTGGCACACACTTGTTTTCTTGTTTGAGAAACGTGATTCTTGTTAAGATATCAGTTTACAGTGTAACAAAAATACGGCTAGAGGCGGTCCTGGGTGACACATCGGTTGAGGTTCGTTCAGCTAGACAATAATTTCCGGAGATAATTTTCACCTTTGTTTCTAAAAACCTATAAAAAGTAATACAAGCATGATGGAGAGCAGATTTACATTCTGTCTTGAATTGCAGTATTTCTCAGTTTGAATATAATCCCAAAACATTTCAAATCACCACCTATCTGTGCTTTTGCTTATAGACCAGCAGAGGTGAAACAAAATGTAATGTTTCATGATTCATGCAAAAATACAACTCAATCATTACTTCCAGTATGTTATCACATCTCAAAACCCTTTCAAAGCTCTCTACCACTCCTATTGTACTGAAGATAACTGTGAGAAGACTGAGGGATGGAGGGTTCACTGTACCAGCCGTCCTGCCTCGTTGTTGTGGAGGTCGATCAGCGTCCTGATGTCACTCTTGCCCTTTTTCCTCTTGGCGTCCATGAACTGCTTGGACCTTTCGTAGCCGAACTCCACGTCGTCGCCACAGCCGCCCCACTCCCACTTGACGCCCTCGGTGGGGGTGGCGGAGGCGGGCCTGGGGGGAGCCCTGCTCCGCGTCGCCTCACATCCACACTGTAGGAGCTCCCCCATACTGCAGGCCTGCGTCACCGTGTGGGTCACTCCCGCCGCCGTGATGGCGTACACAAAGGCTGTCTCTCGGATGTCTGGACGATAACACACACACACACACAAGCATTCATACATAGGCACACACACACACACACACACACACACACACACACACACATACACACACAAGCATTCATACATAGGCACACACACACACACACACACACACAAGCATTCATACATAGGCACACACACACACACACACAAGCATTCATACATACGCGCACACACACACACACACACACACACACACACACACACACACACACACAAGCATTCATACATACGCACACACACACACACACACACACACAAGCATTCATACACACACACACACACAAGCATTCATACATACGCACACACACACACACACACACACACACACACACACACACACAAACACACAAATGCCTCTACACAACACTCTACATCCTGGACTACCGGTGACCTCAGGTCACTCTGTGTACCTACCCTGCTATCTCAGATAACACACAGCTGCTGGGCTATTTCTGTCCCAAGGCTTACTGCCCGTGGCCCAAGGGATGTATGGCAACTGACCATTTATCCTCTGTCTTTTCCCTCAACACCAGCATCATTCTAACCAACATTGTTCTTTAATCTTTTGGGAAAGATCCAGGTAGAAGTCTCTGGAACCTGTTGTTGGAGACATCACATGTAAATCAGACATCAGCAGTCTGTGTCTCCATCAAGCTCTGCGCTACATCAAGAACAGGAGGGGAGGGAGGGGAGGGAGGGAGGGAGGGAGGGGAGGGAGGGGAGGGAGGGGAGGAGTCCAGGAGGCAGTTAGCAGTCCATTGTGTCGAAGCCGAAATGAATGACTTTTATTTCGTGGAGTTGGAAGGCGCGAGCGTGCAGTCACCGCCCAGCCTGGTGCCAGCTCCCTATCGCATGATTCAGTGAATGGGATTCATTAAATCTGGGGAGACGGAGTCGGTGCCGTGAGAGGGACTCACACACACACCAGCACACTGATATTACTACCAGCTGTCCGCCTGCACACCCAGAGATGTCTCCACACAGGCCTGAGTGTGTGTCTGTGTGCGTGTGTGTGTGTGTGTGCGTGTGTGTGTGTGTGTGTGTGTGGGTGTGTGTGTGTGTGTACAGTACTGTATGTGTGTGTCTGTGTGTGTGCATCCGTGTGTGCGTGTGTGTGTGTGTGGGTGAGTGTGTGTGTGCATCAGCGTGTGCGTGTGCACGTGTGTATGTGTGCATATGTGTGTGTGCATGTGCGTGTGTGTGTGTATGCACGTGCGTATGCATGTGTGTGTGTGTGTGTGTGTAGGTGTGTGTGGGTGTGTGTGTGTGTGGAGTCTCCCTCACGCTCAAACACCTGAACACACCTCACACACACTCCCTACATAATTCTCCTAAGAAGTCTTTGTCATGTGAAATGTGCAGACCAGTTCCCATCACACACCCTTGCCGTTTCTATTCAGGCTAAGCCAGATGTAATTGATCTGGATGAAAACTAATTTCTCCTCCTGGGCTCCTTTAGCCTACAGAAGCGGCAGAGCTGAGCTGACTGACTCAGTACCTTCTGTGGAGTCTTCCTCTAGTCTAAGACCGGGCCAGTCCTGTCCACTACCTCCTCAGGAACAACAAGGGGACTATGGAGTCAAAGGCTGTTTGCTGTCTCAGAGGGGAGATGACATGGAAAGCGTGCAGGAAAGAAAAACGTAACTGTAACCAACTATTAGTAGGCACACTATTAACAACATCTACTATTCTCAGGAGGAGGTGTTTAGTAACGATGTGGTTGTTTCAGCTGAAGGTCCCTTAGGCTGCCTTCGTCAGCAGCATCTACGCAATATTGACAACAGTCACATCTAACAATGGATTTGAGCTTTCTAGTAGAAATATAAGCATATTACATGTTTACTTTCTGTTTGTAGTGGATACAATTAAAACTATAGTCCATGTACATTCAAAACATACATCGGTTCAATTTTCAACACTACCGTACTAACTCGATTAGGAGAACACTGTTATGAAGACATGCAACTAAGAGAGGGGAGGAGGTTATGAAAAAATGTATTAAAAAATCCCTTGATTTGAGCACCCTTTTTTATATTTTCCTTTGAGACACAAATTCCAAACAAATGTCTCCAGCCAGCCTGTGCCTGGGCCTGTCGAAGGGTGCACTTGATGCCAGAAGGGGCTTCTAGAGGAATTAGCAAATATTTTTTTAATACTCAATCTTTAAGTCAATGATGCATGGGTCCAGAAGAGCTTGTAGACTCCGGGGGCCTCTCTGAACCGCGGTCTGACCCGGTACGATGGGTGTGAATAATTCTGATTGATTGATTTTGCCTCCGCGAATCGCGGTCTGGGAGAAGTTGAACTCCTCTACAGCGTGTGTCCCGTTGCATACCTCAGATCCATCCCATTACCTTGAGACTCGCAGCCAGAACAGAGAGTAATCCCCACATATGAATCATACACACTTTACACCTACCAGTGAAACGTTTGGACACACCTTGCCAAGAGTGTGCAAAGCTGTCATCAAAGCAAAAGGTGGCTACTTTGAAGAATCTAAAATATAAAACATGTTCTGGTTTGTTTAACACTTTTTTATTTACTACATAATTCCATATGTGTTCCTTTATAGTTTTGATGTCTTCAATATTAATCTACAAGGTAGAAAATAATAAAAAATAAAGAAAAACCATTGAATGAGAAGGTGTGTCCAAACTTTTGACTGGTACCGTACTTCCAGAGACACAAATACATTCTTCAGCAGATGCATATGCCTGATATCACACAGGTTTTTTGGGACGTTAATCTGGTAATTGCCCGTTTGCAGCTGGCCTGCTGGTGATCTCTTTGAATGGTGAAAACACACACATTTCTTTCATAGTACTGAGAGCAGTGCCATCTGACCTGCCCCTGCTATCAAGTTCAAAGGGGACATGTGTGAAGGAATGTAGGGGGTGGGGGGGGGGTGGGTGGTGTGTGTGTGTGTGTGTGTGTGTGTGTGGAGGGGGGGGGCTCTGATTGTAGCTGAATATTGCTGTTGGAAGGATGCGCACACTGCATGTTTCTCACAGGGGTGAGCAGGGATTATATTCAAGAAACAAGAGTAATGATTAGCTTAATTACTCTGTCTGCCCCAGGGGAGCTGTCTGCAAGTGTTTATTCTCCAGCTGTATTGTGTTACCTGACACAAGCAGACATTCATCTATCATCCTCTGGTAAAACAAGGGGAAAGCAACATCCTCACTCTGATTGTATCAGTTTCATTGCCTCTCTGTAATTAACGCTTCGGGGGTAATTTGTTATTTGAACATAATCGAGATCAAGGCAGAAGCTGCAATACATCATTACTGAGAAATGTGATATTACAAGGAGCCGACAGGACAAAAACCTAATTGCTTGTTTACTATCCCATGAGGATTATGCAAATGACTTCACCATGAGCTAATGATAATCTCCATTTATGCGTTCCCCAGTCTCAACTAGGGGAACTACAGTAATCTCATTGACATCATGGCATCTTAATAGGGGAACTACAGTAATCTCATTGACATCATGGCATCTTAATAGGGGAACTATGGTACTCTCATTGACATCATGGCATGCCAGAATGTTTCACCTTTTCCAGTGTGGAATGCATGTCAGATAAGTGTGTCACATTCATAAAGGACAGCTACTGTACTGTACCACCAAGAGAGTGTGTGTGTGTGTGTGTGTGTGTGTGTGTGCATGCATGCGTGCATGCATGTGTGGGTGCATGTGTGTGTGCATGTGTGCGTGCGTGCGTGTGTGCGTGTGTGGTTGTTTGTCACAGAGTAACATTTAGAGTCTGGAGTAAACATCCCAGACGATGCTTCAGAGCAAACGATGATTGACAGAGAGGCAGACAGAAGCTGGAGCGCCTGACAGGCGAAATAACCAGCTGCATTCCTGAGGTGGCAGGAGAAATGACACGTAGGCTGCATTATTATTATCATTTCTAATTAGAACCACATATGGTCTCGGAGCATTCTTTAAACGACTTCATTACGATCGCGAGACATGTTTGAAGCCGGCTGAGCCAGACGGCTTTGCAGCAAACCTTTGGCACAGGGAAACCAACACAACAACATGTTTGAATAGAGGAAGAAAACAGCCCCAAGTTATTTTTGCAAGAGGAAGAAAAAATGTCGGCAACTTTTGTGTGGCCCAGCATGCAGGCAGGGAAGGGAGCCTGTCTTCGCAGGACCGGCGGTACTGACGAATGGTCATTAGACCTACCTCATGGTAATTGTGGTGAATGTTTCAAAACAGAGGAGCACTTAAGCCTCACGTATAGACACAGAGGAATGTATGATTAATCACCATTTTGGCTGGCAGATTCCAGCTCGTAGTGAAAGAAGGCGTAATGTCGTAATGCTCATAGCAGAAACGCTCTGTGATCGTAACTCAGCTGATAAACAGATCGATCCCATAATGCCATAAGTGAGGTCAGATCCATGTAGTTGTTGGTGTCTCCCTCACCCAGTCTGGATCAACACGCCTGACCAGAGGGGACCACAAGCAGTCTGCCCTCTGCTGGCTGCACTAACACTACTGAAGAAACCACAGTTTACAGGAAGATAATGTATGTAATCAGACACTTTTCAAAGTCTCATCTTAATAGCCGTAACCATCCTCACCGAGCAGCCAAACCAGGATTCAGGAGCCCACAGGACACTTAGCTTTGCCACCGAGGACGACTGGCTTCCTCTGGGATGACTGTGGCAGGAGTTAGCGAACAGCATGACAGACTAGTGTGCTTAACTCATGACGTACTTAGCCAGAAGAACCAAGCTGCAGTTCTTTTGAGTTAGAACATCTTTCAATCACGTTGTAATTCAGGCTACATTTCTTATCTCATATTACTGATGATGATGATGATGATGATGATGATGAGGATGAATAACAGGGATACCTTCAGCGCCGGCACTCTAATTGTATTGAATATGAAAGATGTCCTCTCAAGATCCAAACAACTGTGGGCTCGTATTAGCTAGTTAGTTGGAGACAATAAAGCCAATCAGGGATGGCATACATACACAATATTGGATCTGCGGCCGGTTGACAAAACACGTCTTTGTTGGGGTCTCGAAACGGTTTCTATGGACCAGTCACACAACAGTGAAAAGGGAGGGTACAACTGTCAAAAAGCAGCACAGTAATTGCAGAGCAGCGTAGGCCCCTACGTGAGGCTTATGACTAACTTCAAAGGGCTGGAAGATGTTCCGAGATCAATGGTTATGAGAGGCAATTTGGAGGATGATTTTGAGTATGCAATTTGATGCAAAAGAGGAGCAGTCATGTGTAAATCTGTCTTGTTAAGACACAACAGCTGTCCTTGTTCTCCGCCTCACTTGGGACAGGACCTCAGGTTGAGGAGAGGGCACTGGCGGTGCACTCTGAGGTCATGGGTTCACGTCTTAAGTGAGACACAGTTGAAGCATGAGGAAGGTGCTTGGAAGAAGGTTCCCTATGCGGGCACAGCTTTTTCCATATTGGAAAAAGAAGTGTGGAGGGGAAATCGCTGGGTCCATGTTTTCCATAATAAAGACAAGTTCTCACTCACCTTGCTGCATTATTTTGCCAAAGTACTTGTTCTGACTGGTGCAGTTCCACCGGCGAAACCGGAACTGGTACTGGCATTCTCGCACCCCCAGCTTGGCTCCCTTGGCAACCTCGCTGACGATCTCTGGCTGGGTCTGGCAGAGTTCAGCCTGCTTGCCCGCCAGCCGCTTGGTCTTCCTGCAGATACTGTTGGGGTCCATGACCAGAGGACTCCCCACAGCCCTACAGGGGGGGGGGGACAACAACAGCACACATCACTGACATCTTCTTTCATACCAGAAATAGCATCACTGAGGTCATGTTTCATTTGAGAACATTATCTTAACACAAATAAAGGAAAAATAACAAACACCTAAATGTAGGTTACTATTTCTTCTTAATCAGACACATGATATACCTCACAAAGGTCATCAGTACAAAATGTCATCAGTTTTACGTCGTTAAGTTCCTCTTTGCTGGGAAGCGTTGCATTTCGAGCGCAGAGAGGACTACTAAAAGTGCAGTGATCAGGGAACATAAGGAGAGAGAGAGAGAGAGAGAGCCGGGTCTTAATAGCCGGGTTTCTCCAATAGCGTTGACAGATGTATGTTTACACTTAGATAAATTGTTTATTTCAGTTCCTAATGGGAGAACAGGCCTCAGGTCCAATACTCTGAACTCCAGCCAGTACTTCTCGTGACAGTTGCTATGACATAATGTGAGAACAGCACTATAGTACCCCCCCCCCCACCCCCCCACCCCGTCCCCCCGGCTGTCCCCCTACTCTATTCAATAACTCTGCATCTGACTCCGGTTCAGCTGATCCCATAAGATGAAGTCAGGTTTTATCGTTCTGTGGGAGTTCTGTAGGAGAGTGGGAGAGAATACCTCATTGCTTTTCATTTAGCTCTGTCACAGCTGTCACAGCTATCTCCCTGACTAATAACATTCATCTGCCTTGTGAGTTTGTTTTAAGAAGTCAGACAAGGCTCTTGCCAATCCCCTCGCATGGCGGTCTGATAAGAAGTACTCTA
>NC_139666.1:1677805-1895305 GCF_951799395.1 Argentina silus
GAAATGCGCTCATCTCCCACCCGCTGCGTGACGTCGCTCGAGGGCAAGTGGAATCCTCACTGTCACTCAGAAAGAAAGAAAACAACGATAATTAGATGGAAGGACCTGACTGTGTGCAAAAAGTTGGTTTTAAGGGGGAATGGGGGAGAAAGAAACATATTTCCCCCGTGTTTACAGTAAAGAAATCAGAGCCCAGGAATGACATGAGCTCATCTCAGGTGTTGCAAATACCTTTCTGATATTTGCCAATATCAGGTTATATTTTTAGGCACATAATTGAGCAAGATGTTTTGTGTTGTTTCAAAATAAAGTAAACCCCAAATTTCATTGCAACTGAATAACATAAAGTATAAATCAAATATGATTTGATTTCCATGACAAATAAATAACATATATGCTATCCACTCAATCTCTCTCTCTCTCTGTATAGATGTTGTTGAATTACAGTATGTAATGTAGCTGGAGGCATTTGCTGAAGTATTTATCGTGATTAGCTCCCATTATACATGCCGTTATGTGGGAACAGTGGTCCTGTTTGCTGACTACACATTATAGTTGTGTTATGTTCGTCATTATACACACATTCATGTATGAGACCAAGGGACAATTACTGCTCATTTCTATTAGCCTACAGGTCTGTGTACGTGTCCCTTCAACCTGGCCAAGGGCACACCGATTGAAATTCAAGATCAGTTCAGCTGCAGCCCCTCAAAGATCCCCCCTTCCATTCCAATACGATCACAATACAAGCACATGCAAACAGGTCATGTCACTGTTGCGGGCCTTATCTACAGTGTTCAGTCCTCCCCTTCGCTAGCCCTGAGCACAGAGGTAACCAGAGGAGCTATTGTGTCTGCTATTTCATAGTAATGTTTCTCTTTGATTCACACTCTTTGTTTTTGCTTTAACTTCAAAGGTGACGTATGACACGCTGTCTAACGTGCAGGCGTGTCAGTCAGGGACATGGTAATAGTCCATTACATAAAAGAGAGACCGACTGACCACACCGCCATGATATTTTGATGTGCAAAAAAACAGTGTTAAGGCATCTTTAGGTCATGAGTCAAATTACTTCAGCTATTTCTGGAGTATTGAATCAAAGATGTTTCCTGTTTTCGTATACAGACAGACAGGCGACTTCTCATTCCACAAACTCTGCTTACGTTCAGTCACTGGTTCTCTGGTTTAAATTCAAATCAAATTCTCTTTTTTTCTTACTCCAGATATCTGCATGCTCCTGTTTGTGAGCCCGTTTCCCTTATCAGGAGCTGATTTAGTCAGATAAAGAGGCCCACAGAGTTGTCCTATATACCTTTTCTACAAATTTGGAGTTCATATAAAATGTTCCACCATACAATATGAATATGTGAGCTGCGACTGTAATGACATGAGAAAGTTATGAAAATTGAATTATCACTCCTCATCTATATTTAACTGCAGGCATAACTGTGAACATGTCTGTGACAACACTAGTCCACTTGTGCTTTAGTCTCAGTCTCTCTCTCTCTCACACACACACACACACACACACACACACATACACACAGACACACACACACACACACACACACACAGACACACACAGACACACACACACACACACACACACACACTCTGTATGGGCGAGTGTTTTGTTAGCGAGGGCTGATGCTTCATACTTGGCTTAAACTTTATGGACAATAAAGATCTCATTTCAAAGTGCAGCAGGGTGTTGAGCCTGGGGTCTTGGCTGAGTGTTTCTGGGAACAGCCCTCTGAAGACCCAGAGTATGTCTGTAGTTGACAGAGCTTCAAAATCCCCTGTACCGCTAGCATGTTATCCACACTCCACCCTCCACCCAACAGTCCCCCTCCGACACGGCTTTCATCCAACCATGAAATGGCTACCTAGTATCTGCCAAGGGATTGCACCTCCTATCTCTGGTTACTGAGGCTTCGTCTCTCTACCACACATTGCCCTTTGTTTCTAAAACGTTGTTCAAGCCTCTTGCTCCGGCCGAAAAGCCGGTCGATACATTCCCCGAGGATTATCATCCAAAATGATTAGAAATCCCATCACACATAATATTTTATGCGCCGAGTTAAATTAAGGCTAAATCAAAAACACATGACGGCGATGTGCCTTAGCCTTTTTAAACAAACCACAGTCATTTCTGGAATCCCCATGAGAAGTCAAGTTCATGAAATTCCTTCACAACTGGCAGTGGTGTTCTATTAAATATCAATTTTGCCACATGATTTCACGTCTGTAAACGGTAAGTCTGTTTTGGGAACTAAATGAAGTTATGTCATATGATTCCCAGATTGTAGTAAACGGTGGAGACAAATCTAAGTGTTTAACTCAGAATTACGTCAATTTTCATAGAGAAACAGCAGCGAATTGCCCAAAAGGTAAACAAGGTTGAGGTCTTGTTGTTGTTTTGTCACAGTGAAGCTGGAGAAGTGGCCGGTCACATCCACGAATCAACGTCACGATCTCTCTGCCACTTCACCTTTTGACCTTCGGCAGAGCATCCACTCCAGACCGCAGGCTTCCGCTATATAAGCCTAATTCCAGCGCAGATTACGCATTCTGACTGTTAAAGCGTGTTAAAAAGTTTTACTGATCATGAGATCACCCCCTCAGCAGCAAATACAGTCCTCAGACGCGGGCCAAGCTATTGGAAACATAATTAATCCCAGCCGTGGTCGCATCTTCCAAGTGCGTCACATTTAATACTCCACAATAACATCACTGTTGAACCTTTGTTTATTAGATTAGAACCGGCCAATTGATGCTTTTACCCGTGGTTATGTGAGCGAGAGGAACCCGCCATGTGTGTGTTTATCTCTGATATGCTCAGCGGCTTCGGTTATGACACACTCTGTCCTACTGGCCAGCGTCATCTGTACACACATCCTAGGGACTTCAACGTGTACTGAAGCTAATTGATCCTGGATGTCCAATGGACAATTATTATGGACCAAAGACTACTGTAAATTATACTTATTACTGGATGCATTCCCAAAAATCCCTGTAAACATGTGTGTACATTAGTACTTCAGAACTGCCCCTGAATTGTTATTCACTGAGCAGGAATGGGAGTCCACTGGTCGGTTACAGTGTCTAAAATCCCTCTTTTCTTGAAAAGCTGCTATTTATGTACTGGTGGATCTCCCCTGGATAGTGTGGTCAAAAGACTGACTGTTTCCAGAGGGCTTCTGTTGTGTTGGGTTCTGTTGTGTTGTGTTGTGTTGCTCATTTGCTGGGAGATGGTCTGTGAAGATTGAGGGAAGCATGCTGATTGCTCAGATGATAAACGCAGTTCATCCACAGTGTTCCAAATTAGACACAGCAAAACATAGTACACCGCATTAGAAAGATAAATATCTTCACTACTGTTGATATGCTCATAACACAAACAAATAAATTCAAATGTGTTGTTGTTGTTGATGTTTACGTTCACTGTCAAAGTTGAACTTCGGTAGTAATGAGCATTACCAAACACCTTTACATGATTCTTTATGAAGTTACACAAATGACAATTTCTTAACATTGAATTGATCAGTTCACTCATGATAATATGCAGGTTATTTATGCACAACATATTACTGAACCTCTGTTGCTTTTGCATTTGATAAACGTTGTTGAATTATTTTTGTCTGATTTGTACTGCACATGTCTGGTTGAAGATAACGAATATTACTATACCTGTGCTATGAGAAACATTAGTAAGGTTTATTAGTAAATATCGCCATCTGGTGGGGATCTCTGAAAATGACACCAATAAAAAAATTAAAAAAAGAATTCACGTCAACTTAATGTGTATAGTGTACGTTATTATGATATCACCGGCCCCGCAGCCCACAGATCCAACGGCCCATCCACCGGCCCCACGGCCCACAGATCCACCGGCCCATCCACCGGCCCCACGGCCCACAGATCCACCGGCCCACAGATCCACCGGCCCCACGGCCCACAGATCCACCGGCCCCACGGCCCACAGATCCACCGGCCCATCCACCGGCCCCACGGCCCACAGATCCACCGGCCCATCCACCGGCCCCACGGCCCACAGATCCACCGGCCCCACGGCCCACAGATCCACCGGCCCATCCACCGGCCCCACGGCCCACAGATCCACCGGCCCATCCACCGGCCCCACGGCCCACAGAGCCTCTGACACAAACATATTGGATTGGAGAGGATGCTACACCATTAGCGGACTGGCCATCTGGAGCACCGGTGGCCTGGTCGATCTGTGGGTCGTGGAGCCGTTGGATCGGGCAATCGATCTGTGCCCAGTCCGTCCCTGTGCAACAGTATATGTGTGCATAACTAAATATTTGATCACATGTATTATTTCTCATTAAACTAAAACGTTCTAATACATTCTTTGCTAGCTGTTTTTTCTTAAAAAGTTAAAAAGTGCCTCTGGTGTTATCAGTGACAACAAGGCCTACACGTTTCCAGTGTCCATTTATGCAGGCCCAGTCCAAGCCTACTCCGCATCTGTTTCAGCACTCACTCCATCAAGAGAAAGTTGTACATTTGTTCACTTCCTCAGACTTTTTTTTTTTCAGATACAGATTAGGAGTTGGCCTTCAGGTCATGATGGGATTTGATGGAACTAATGATTCTGATTGATTAATAAGTTATAACATCATGATGTCTGGGTCAGTGTGTCTGGTCTGTCCTCTCAGGCCCTGCGATCTCATCTTTTGACATTACACTTCACACCTGAGTCCAATAATTACAGATTGCAAACAATTATTTTTTTGGGGGGGCAAAGATTAGGCCGACAGTCTATTTGCAGACCAAGCTAGCCATGACTATCCTCATTATATCCTAGATATAATGTTATTTGTATACTACGTTAACTGAATGATCAATACTTTCATAGAAGGCATAGGCCTATGACCTTCTGCCTCTATCTTGGGAACTTCTAGTCCGCTGTGACTTGTTGAACTGGGGAATCAGCCAAGTTGATAATAGGTTGACCTTTCCCTGGTAATCTCTGTCGCAAGTCTGCCTAGTAACTCGCGGCGGGTTTCATGTCCTTGCGGCTGAATAAGCCTTCTAACGACCTGCATGTGTGTATGCTGACGCACGCATCTGGTGGTGCGACTCCTGGAACGTTGCAATCACGGCATGTCGGCGTACTAAACTACGCAGTAGGCCTAGAACAGCACACTACGAAGCATTATCAAGCCATGATCCATAACTTTGTAAAATCTCTCAAGCGAAGTCTGGTATTTTCTACGAGGAAACCTTGAAAGTGAAAAATCTGTGCAAAATGACACGGCGCAGTGATGTCGCATGTTGGTTCTTGTCAGGAGTTCGAAACAGTGGTTGGTACAATGTGCAGATAGGAGGACAGGTTTAACCACCACCACAACCACTCCTATCCCCTGGAAATCTATCCATGCTCAGTCTTTCACATTTTAATAAAGCTGGCATATTCATGAATTGCGTTATTTTCAACTATCTTGTCTAAATCTTTGGGCACACTTAAAGAGGTTTATGTTTTATAGGACCAGAGTTAACTGAGAATGCAGTGTCACCGCCGCTTTATGTGTCCTGTTCACACAACCGGCGGCAGGAGGTGTCAAGCTTTTAATAGGACAGTGACTTGTCACCTGGCCTAAGGGCCATGACCTCTGACCCTTTCCGTGAGAACCAGATGTACTGTCACTGTTTGTAGATCTAACTCTTGTTTTCTAATTAAGGGTCCCTCGAAACTATTTCAAGCTTAAAAGAAAGCGTCAGTAAAAAAGCATGGGTCTGATAAGATTGTTTAATCCATTAAACCTTCTCAGTACTTATCTACATTTCCCCCTATGGGAATACAAACAACTATTATCTTCAGTTTTACATTATTTAATGCGAGTATAGCCCACGTTATTTTATTACTTCAATTCATGATTTGTATGTGATACATTTCCTGAATAATAGTGGGCCAAAACCTTCAAACGGAAGCAGAAACATTATGTTCATGCAGTAGAAGAGCATCTTTTGATAATCATGCCACTGTGTAGTTTGTATGTTTTAAGACCAACACAGGCAGCACTGTTTCATTCTTTACCTGAATCATGCAAATATGCATTATCAAGGCATGATGGAAAACTAGATAGCGAGTTTGATTGAATACGACTCTTGGTTGCCCTCTAGTGTGACAGCGCACCTGTTTTAATAGGCTTTTCAGCTGAGGCAAGGATTTATTTCACAGCTCCTTATTTAGACCAACAAGGACCTCTTAGCCCATGCATGCCCTTGTTTCTATCTCCTCTGCTGTGGTCCGGTCCTGTGGTCCGGTCCTGTGGCAGCAGGGTCCGGGTCCGGTGCCGGTGCCGGTGCCGGTGCCTCCTCCACGCCTGCGCTCAGGCCTGTCTGACGTTCCGTCTCCGCGTTGGGCGGAGCTAAGAACCAGTGACACGTAAGAATCCTGCATTAATATCAAGGAAGAGGCTCCACGCATCTTTTAGTAGAGAAGGATGGCCTTTTCAAATGTGGTCAGTTGTTGATCATTTCGATCTGTCTTGATGAATACCCTTTAATGTAAGAGTCTCGTATTTGGACGCACGGCTGTGTGAGATATAGCACCGACATCCAGCAACGGGTAAAATGAGATTTTCAATGCTTATCTCCGTCCTGAGGCCGATTGGGCCGGTTATTATCGGTATTTCTTTAGGATTTACTTTGAGTTTACTAAGCGTGAATTGGGTAGAGGACTCCTGTGTTCTCGACGGGAAAGCCGGCGAAGAAGTTAGTTCTCCCCAAGAAGGGAATCTGAAAGGAGCCCGGAGACCCAATTCCATATCGACGGCCAACGATGTGGACCCAGAAGAAGACTTCGAACCGAAGATTGTCCCTTATAAACCAGTCCCGCAAAGCCAACCCAAGAAACTTTTCCGGTAAGTATTTGTTGGACGAAATGTAATTATTTCTAGGCTACATGTCAGCCTTCAGTATCGGGGAAGACACCTCAGTCTTGTTTATTTCAGCTCTATGTCCTCTCGTCCAAGAACTTTATTGAATGTCAACTTTGTTGCTGATGGTACAACATATTACACTGTTACAAACATCTATGTCTGCTCATTTAAAATGGCTATATAGGCAGCCCTGTGTTCATCTAGTGGTTTATCTCTTCATTGGTCAGTTGTTGTGTTTTTTAAATCATACTTTTTGGCATTGTTTACAACTTAATACGTCTAAAGAATATAGTGTAACGTTTTAAGGCTACTCACACAATACGACTGATTTAGCAATAATGCTAGCCAGTCAATAATGAATGAGTCATCAAGGCCAACTGAACCATGTTTGTGTTGCTGATACATTCCATAGATACTGTATTTCACCTTGACAATTTGATTCATCCTTCACTTAATCTTTGGCCTAGAGTTCCTAGGGTTCTCAGCCATCAAACTATGGTATTTTTGGTCATATCAAATGAAACTGAGATGTTTGGTTATAGAGAGTTGGCGTGTGCCAGGACTAGTGCCATCCTAGCTTGCTCTGGGAGCATGGCACCATCGGTCATGTCCTTGTTGTGTCATTCTGGTGCTGAGGTACTCTTGTTGACTTTGTTAAACCATCCTTTAAAAAAAGTTAGTTAGTTTTTTTGTCATGCTAAGTAACACTTGAGCAGAAAAGAGATGGACATGCTTATGAACAACACACAACTTACAGTATGGTAATACTTAGCATTAAATTGCTCCATATCTGTGTAGTAGGCCTAACTTTGTAGTAACTACATTACTTCAGTACTACCATGTAACACCATAATACACCATTGTTAGTATAGTAATTACAGTGTTACTACATTGGCATAAGAGAAACAAGAGGGGGTATGTTTAGCACTGCCTTCACAGCATTCTATGAATTATGCTCAGTGATTCCAGCTACAGTAGGTGTGTGTGTGTGTGTGTGTGTGTGTGTGTGTGTGTGTGTGTGTGTGTGTGTGTGTGTGTGTGTGTGTGTGTGTGTCTCTCTCTCTCTCTCTCTCTCTCTCTCTCTCTCTCTCTCTCTCTCACACACACACACACACTTTCTTGAGGCTTGAGGGAATTCTGTAGGGCCCTAGTTACAACTCCTGGACAGGCAGCCATTAAAAGACGCATAGTGTAACTACTATGTTAATGCCCTCACCCTGTCTCACACAGAGGTTGGTCTGACTCTGTTGCATGAGATACAGCTTTGTGCTGCAGGCCCCTCTGGCTCCAACTCTTAAATCTTGGACTCTGTCCAATGTCCAGGTTTCAAAGGCAGACGATGCTTAATCATATTTGAGGAGAACGGTGCTGTGACCTGACTCACACTTCACTTAGCACAGCAACTCAATTAATGATGGATTTGCACTCGTATTACACAGACTATTGTGAATTGTGTTGTGCCTGATTAAAGGATGGTGATTGGTTTTCAAAATCCAGTTCTAAATCATTGAAATACAGAGCTGCTTATAGTATGTCACAGTATGGGCCTACTTGTTCCACTTGTTTTGTAACTTTCAAATTGAAAAAAAAAAAAAAAAGGTAGTATACACTCACAGTACCAGTCAAAAGTTTGGACACACCTTGCCACGAGTGTGCAAAGCTGTCATCAAAGCAAAAGGTGGCTACTTTGAAGAATCTAAAATATAAAACATATTCTGGTTTGTTTAACACTTTTTTGTTTACTACACAATTCCATATGTGTTCCTTCATAGTTTGGATGTCTTCAATATTAATCTACAATGTAGAAAATAATCAAAAAAAAAAAAGAAAGAAAGAAAAACCATTGAATGAGAAGGTGTGTCCAAACCTTTGACTGGTACTGTACATGGGAATGTCTTTGTGTTTTTCAGGGCCAAGTACATTAGCTCAGAGCTGGGGATCCGGGAGCGTCTTTTTGTTGGAGTTCTGACGTCCAAAAACACCATTAACACCCTGGGAGTGGCTGTCAACCGGACCATCAGCCAACACCTGGACACCGTGGTCTTCTTCACCGGCACGCGCAGCCGCAAAATCCCCCACGGAATGGCCGTGGTCACCCACGGCGACGAGAGGCTCATTTGGAACATGTTCCAGACCATCAAGTACATTCTGGAGAACAACATCCAGGAGTACGACTGGTTCTACTTCGTCCAGGACGACACCTACACGGAGGCAGACCGGATCAGAACCCTGGTTGGCCACCTGAGCATGGACCGGGAGCTGTACATGGGAAGCCCTGAGGAGTTCATCGGCGGGGAGATGGAAGGCAGGTACTGCTACGGCGGGTTTGGATATCTCCTCTCCCGGACCTTGCTGCTCCGGCTCAAACCCTTCCTGGAGAACTGCAGGAACGACATCCTGAGCGCCAGGCCTGACGAGTGGCTCGGCAGATGCATCATCGATTATGCCAACACCAACTGTGTTGATGAGCATGAGGTATGTTATCATTTTCTATTGGGAAGGTCTGTTCCATGGTTTAAGATCCCCGATTCTGAATAAGAGAGGCTTGATCTTGTTACTGCTCTTTTCTTAAAACCACATGTCCACTGTCGCCCGCCGGCATTTCACTCCAAAAGGTGAAACAGAAACGTTTAATTGGCGTCATAAACGCTGCAATGCATGGTCCCCAACATGTAACCTCATCTGTGACGGCTTAGCTTGTAAAAAGCTGGTTTCTGCTCAGTGAAAGTAAAGTGTTAATACACCATGTGGTGAACATTCATACCAGTAGACTGGTATCTTGGTGGTAAGTTCTGTCTGAAGGCTGCAACGTTTATGAAGGTTTATTTTGTTTTCACACCACATTTGTCCTTGGATATGAATGGAATTTAGAGGAGGAGGAATTGTGTACCCACTAGAACTGGCCCATTAAATCCCACTCCTCTCTCCTACAACTCTTCCCCAGATTGTAGCTGTAAAAGAGGACATGTATTTAATGTCAGTCAGTTTACGTAGTAGAACAAGGGTGGAATAAACTCCAAAACACAGTTGCAATCACAGAGAATAGAACAGTGTTCCACCACTTTCGTTGCAGCCTCCAACCGTGCTTTGGCTCTGTGTTCTTCATAGAACCGGATGGCTGTCTGTCTCATCTCAGCGTGATCCCAGGGGTAGTGTGTCCTCTCTGCTGTGACACAGCGCTGTGTTCTCCACTGACTGCCAGGCCCCCAGCAGACGCCTGTCACACAACTTGTCTCTGTGACAGTTCTGAGAATGTTCCGTAACTACATTCATCGAATCTGTTTTTGTTTGCTGTCTTACTCTCTTTGCCTCAAGGGGGCTGCATGCACTTTAGACTTCGTAGTAGGATGTTACTTTTTTTTCCCCCAGCAATATCACAGATAACCCACCATCCATTCTATATATCAGTAAAAAAAAAAAAAAAATTGGACACTTTACAAACATTTGACATGAGTAGTTAAAAGTGTTGGTCTTAATATTTTCCTGGGCAGTTTGCCTCGGATACCCTCTGCTTCCATTTTCTCCCCTGTGGCCTGGCATTGGAACAGGAAACCATCTTGTTTAACAGTCTTAACAGAAACAGAGTGCTTGTTTCGCTGCTGCGTGGTCATCATAGAGCCCCGGGCCGGAAGAACTCCTGCAGAGACATATCTAAGGAGGGAAGTAGGGGAAAAGTCAAAAGAAATTCTTGGGAGCAAAAGTGACTCAGTTTCTATGAATTGTGTGAGTAACACACACAGAACACTGTGCTGCACTGTATTCTCTACAGTGTGGTTCTGATTTGAACTTGCTGATAACAGATAATCAGATAATATGTAGCACAGACAGTGCTTGGTTCTTCCTTTAGAGGGGATTTTGGGGTTGTTAAGCTGTTGACAAACATTTGCAGTCTAACAGTGACCCCTCTGCTCATTGGAGCAGCGGTTTAATTCCTTAATAGTATGATCAGATTGGGATTCACTTTTTCTTCCAATACCTTCCTAAGCAGTTAAGGTGCTTACTCTCTCTATCCTAAACGATTGCCCTCTTAGATTAGGTTATAGGATCTCATTGCCTATCATGGTCAGCCCCCAAAGCCCTGCCCGATGGCCTCCTGGCACCTCCACCTCTACGAGACTCATCCCTGCAGGCTACATACTGACTGTCCCTCCTAAAAACCTCTTCACCCCCCACGACCCATTTACATTTACATTTTATCCAAAGCCACTTACAACAAGAACATTTGTCTAAAGTAAATAAATCATCAGTCATCATAAGAAAAACTAATCTATGCTAGGACCAGGGGCCTTTGGCAGTCACAATCTCTTTACATTTTTACATTTTTTTACATTTATGGCATTTAGCAGACGCCTTTATCCAAAGCGACTTACAACAAATACATTTGTCTAAGTGAGTGAATCATCTATCCAACAGTCATCATAAGATAAAGTAATCAATGCTCAGACCAGGGGCCATTGGCAGTCACAATGCTAGAAGAAGGATTATTATTATTATTATTTTTATTTTTTTATTAACAGGAGACTAACTTGTAGTAGGGGTGAAGAGCTCTTTAGCTCTCTACTGTTAATAATAATAATAATAATAAATAAATAAATAATAATAATCCTTCCTTCTTCTAGCATTGTGACTGCGAATGGCACCTGATCCTAGCATAGATTTTTGCTTATGATGACTGATTTGATCCTGTATGGTCTCTATCGTCTCCATCAAGACGTCTTCATTCAGGATGGAAGCCTCCATTTCTCAGTCCATTTATGTACAGTAGATATGCTGTGGGAGAATTCCACTTTTGTGGACATCTTATTTTTAATCTCATTTCAACACTTTAACCAGCACTGGAATGTGCAAATTTAAAATGGTGTCCTCTTACATGTGGTGAGGATAATTTAAAATGGTGTCCTCTTACATGTGGTCAGGATAATTTAAAATGGTGTCCTCTTACATGTGGTCAGGATAATTTAAAGTCAAGCATGTGTGGCTGTCACATCTCTTACAGTGAGAGAAAGTGGTTGCTGAAAATGAAATATTTTTTTGCGATAGCCGTATCATTTGTTTGTTTCATTTGTTTTCACTGACGTGGGTCACAGGGTTAATCTGTTGTAGGAACGGATAGTCAAACTCCCATTGCGGAAAGCTCTTCACATCCATTATGTCAAAGTGGTGCACCATCATGGCTAAATATCTGGATATCACTCTGAAATATTGTCTCTTAGTGAGGAAATATGACAAATTGCCAGAGGCAAACTTGGAGTTATACTATAGTCTCCCTCTGACACGTCCTGTTTTTTTTCCACGCCTCTTCTTTTCTCTGTCTCCCCTTAAGTTGATTTACTACATCCAGAAAGATAGGAAGGCTTGCAATCCATTTCCCAGTAAACAATTCTATCACCTCTCGACCATCCTTGACAAGGACTTTTTTTGTCTTATCTGTCTGTGTCTATTTTTCCACATCTATTATTTCTCCCATGTCACCATTTGCAAAATAATACTGTATGTTGATTTGTATTCAGGGGCTGCAGTACTACCGTTATGAAATGGGCAAGAACTCGGATCCGAGTAAAGAGGAGAATGTGCAGTTTAAGAATGCCCTCACCGTCCACCCGGTGTCTGACCCTGAGCAGATGTACAGGCTGCACAGGCACTTCACTGAGATTGAACTTCAGAGGACATACGATGAGATTGCGACTCTGCAGGTAAACTGAGCCTGAATGGCACAAAACATCCTCTGTTCAATTGCAAAAGACCTTGGTGTCGATCTCCTTGTCCGTGTTTTAATTTAACATCAAGCAGCGAGGGGGTTATCTATTTCAGTCAAATAAAAAAACTCGACTCGACAGTCTGGGTTGGAACTAAGCAGGTTTTAATTATAGTCTTATAGTATCACTGTCAGATGATTACTTTTAAAGGTATTGTATATCTTTTTTTTTTCTTTCTTTTAAAAAAAATATATTTTAAGGCATTTCTGCTTTATTGGAATAGAGATAGTAGAGATTGACAGGAAGGATGGGTGAGAGAGAGGAGGGATGACATGCAGGATACGTCGATGGCCGGAATCGAACCAGGGACCTTGCAATGATATGGTATGCGCCTTAGTGTGCTACGCCACTGAGCGCCCCGGTATTGTATATCTTAACATTTCCTCATGTTTCCACAGGCCGAAATAAAGAACGTCAGTCAAGTTGCTTTCGATGGCAACCGAACGTCTCAGTGGCCAATTGGGATCACCCCTCCTTTCGAGCCGAAATCTCGCTTCGAGGTCCTGAAGTGGGACTATTTCACAGAAGATCAACTGTTCGCCTGCCCCGACGGTTCCCCCAAGTGCGAGCTGAGCGGCGTCGACCGCATGGACGTGGCTGACGTCATTGAGATAGCCATGGGGGAGCTGAACAAGAAGTACAAGCCCGTCCTCCACCTGAAGAAGCAGCAGCTGATCAATGGCTACCGGCGCTTCGACCCCACCCGAGGAATGGAGTACACCCTGGACCTGCAGCTGGAGGTGGTCAACCAGAAAGGCCGCAGCCGCTCCATCGCCAAGCGGGTCCACCTGGTGCGTCCTCTGAGTCGCATCGAGATCATTCCCATGCCCTACGTCACCGAGGCAACCAGAGTTCACATTATATTGCCGTTGACCCTTCAAGATCGGAGCTTCGTCAGCCACTTCTTTGAGGTGTTTGCCACGAACGCGTTTGAGACGAGTGAAAATGCCATCCTGACGTTCCTGTTCATCTACGACCCACTGGAGGCCCAGCAGGTCAACCAGAACGACATCTTCGCCGGCGTCAAGACGCAGATAAACGCTTATGAGCGCAAGTACCCCGCGGTGAAGATCCCCTGGATAAGTGTCAAGACCGAAACGCCTTCTCAGATCAAGTTCATGGACATCATCTCGAAGAAGCACCCGGTGGACACGCTGTTCTTCGTAGCCAGCGTCAACACCAACCTGAACTCAGAGTTCCTCAACCGCTGCCGCATGAACTCCATCAACAACTGGCAGGTGTTCTTCCCCATCCACTTCCAGGACTTCAACCCAGATGTGGCCTACCACAACCAGCAGCCCCCAGATACGGTGGACCTGGTCAGGGACGCGGGCCTCTTCGACCGCAGCTCCTTCGAGGAGGCCTGCTTCTACAACTCTGACTACATGGCGACGCGCGCGCGCATGGCCGCCGACGTGCAGGAGAACGAAGACATCCTGGAGACGCTCGACATCTACGACATGTTCGTCAAGTACTCCGTCCTGCACGTGTTCAGAGCCATGGAGCCGGCGCTGCACCAGCAGTACCGCGACCAGGCCTGCAACCCGCGGCTCAGCGAGGACATCTACCACAGGTGTGTCCAGAGTCACCTGGACGGCCTGGGCTCCCGCTCCCAGCTCGCTATGCTGCTGTTTGATCCAGAGCAAGGAAACAGCACTTGAACACTCCCCTTGACCTCCCCTTGACCTCCCCTGTGTGTGTGTGTGTGTGTGTGTGTGTGTGTGTGTGTGTGTGTGTGTGTGTGTGTGTGTGTGTGTGTGTGTGTGTGTGTGTGTGTGTGTGTGTGTGTGTGTGTGTGTGAGAGAGTGTGTGTGTGAGAGAGTGTGTGTGTGTATGTGAGAGTGTGTGTGTATGTGAGAGTGTGTGTGAGAGTGTGTGTGAGAGTGTGTGTGTATGTGAGAGTGTATGTGAGAGTGTGTGTATGTGAGAGTGTGTGTGTGTGTGAGAGTGTGTTTGTGTGTGAGCGCACGTGTGTGTGTGTTTTAAAAAGAAATGCAGTACATTCCTGAGGAAACTTTTTACTAAATGTTTACAATATAAATGTGCTGTCAACACAAAAGAGATGCTGGAACCAAATGTCGATGTAGTCCAAATTGCTTAGCAATTAAATAATTTCAACCTTATGATGAGGTGGTTATAATGAGCCACCTTTTCAGAGGTTTATTGTATTGTTCCACCTTTGAAGTGACTATTGAGGGTAAGGCTTTAAACAGGCACAGCTTTTAATACTTGCTCCTTTGCAGTTTAATTAATCACTACCAAAGCACATTTCAATCGGTGTGCCTTTTTAATACATTTCATTTTATTCCTTCCTTCGTATTTTCGTGCAAACAAATATTTCAGGTAAGATGTATAGAGCACGTACACAGTTTTCTCCTATATTACACATTGTGTCATTTTTATAAGCGTGAGCAAACAGAAATACCTTTTTTTTTTTTTAGATATATGGTGTGACTGTAACTGTAGCAAAGCCTCGTGAGGCAGTGAGGGGAACTCATCTCTGTTGGAAGCGTGTCGTTTTGGCCCTGTTCTGTTCAGATGGATTAGGAGATTCCTGCTGGGTTGAGTGGATGAGACAGTGTACAGTACCAGTCAAAAGTTTGGACACACCTTGCCAAGAGTGTGCAAAGCTGTCGTCAAAGCAAAAGGCGGCTACTTTGAAGAATCTAAAATATAAAACACATTCTGGTTTGTTTAACACTTTTTTTCTTTACTACATAATTCCATATGTGTTCCTTCATAGTTTTGATGTCTTCAATATTAATCTACAATGTAGAAAATAATACAAAATAAAGAAAAACCATTGAATGAGAAGGTGTGTCCAACCTTCTGACTGGTGCTGTGTGTCACTGCTGTATGTAGCCAATGGTCCTAACAAAGCGAGTAGGTCCTTGTTCCGGTACAATCCTCTCACCTTTAGTTTGAGACTAGCTGTAAAGAGCACCTGAGAGACTAAGGCAGGTCTATACAGGTCTAGTCTACCTATACAGGTCTAGTCTACCGCGCAGAGCCACGCTCTTGTTTCTCCATGGGGCTTCCAGACAGGAGCTAGTCTTCAGCTGTTTTTTTATTTTTTACCAACATGTAATCTCAAAATATTAAAATTGAAAGTGTTTGAATTGGTTGACATTTTAAGAATGTGGTTGTTAAGGGCAACAATGATTGTGGTACGTTGTGTGTAATAGTTGTAGTCAAAGTTACATGAAGGCAACATTTATTTTTCAACAAAATATTCCTAAAAATATACATAGTCAGGAATAAAATCAGCATTTCTACAGTTTTAATCAACTTAATGCATTATTACTATTATCATCAGCAGCGTTAATACCATTTGTGAAACTATTATTTATGGCTTTGTGCTTACTGTACTTGTGATTATAACGACCTTGTACATAATAGTCTACCATAAAACTAACAGCTCTACATGTACATCCCAGATTCACCCCCAGTGTAGTTCAAACAGAGGCCTTTTCTATTGAGTGGTGCTGGTACTCAAAACTGAGTTTGAATTGTCAGCTTAAGTTAAATATGTGCAATACTGTAAAGATTATATAATGCATTTGGATAACTGTCCAATCTGGGACAGTAATTTAAGTTATTTGACATGTGCTGCAAGTACAGTAACATGTTATTAATAATATTTATGAAACCATGACAACATCCATCGTCCCCACACTGGCATGGCCTACATTAAGACTAAATACTGTTGTTTTTGTGTTTATTGAACATGTACATTTATTAGATTCAGTTACACTGTAATGTATTGAGCTGAGAGAAACACTACAGACACTTTTAATCTATCTTGAAATGAATGCATACAAATAATAATAAGAAAAATGTCCCTTGTAAATCCAGATTTTACCTGTATATCCTGATTTCGCAAGTGGTTTTGAATTCAAAATGTTTTATGTATGTCTATTCTTTCAATAGAGACCATATGAGATTACATAGTGCAAATTCAGAATGCTGAAGTTCAAATAGAGATTTCCATTGTATTGTGTGTGTGTGTGTGTGTGTGTGTGTGTGTGTGTGTGTGTATGTGTATATATAATAGTTGTACTAAAATGTTCATGACAAATCCTCTGTTATAGTCTTGTTTACACAGACTGTAACATTGAGATGATGCTATAGACCTTCCTGCTTTGTATTTTAAGCCTTGTCTATTGAGTATTATCTATTTTACTACTAGTATAATTCCAACTATTGGATTCAGTCACCATAGATCAATCATTTATTGACCAGTAATTTGAAGTGTATAGTGTGTGTATAGGCTTTCCAATGTTGGCGTTAATCATCCAAACATCCAATGTTGGCGTTAATCAAATCCATTTATCATCTAATTGAGAAACGGTGACAGTTTGGAAATTAAATCCATATCCTCCCAAAGCAGCTGGGCCAAGGCTCCGCCCACCCAGAGGTCGTCATGTATACTGTACAGCACAAACTTTGAATGTTGTTTTGCCGATCTACGGATAATTGTTAATACAATCCAACGATGTCACACCTTCAGGCACTAATAGAAAACAAAATACTGTACTTATCGGTTCTTTTTCTGTTACAAAAATTTTGTATTATTCACATCTTTTACTCAAAATATTTCATTAGTATCCAAGAAATATGTAGATAAAACACCCAGTGTGTATACTGAAATCATCAATGAACTGTGAATTATTGTAATTATGAAATAAACAATATTTAAGTATGAACATGTGTCTTGTTTCTTCTTTAAATGTGCTGATGGCCGGTGATTGAAGGGAACAGTACTGTCCATCAGTCTTTTCTCTATTGTTAGGAGAATTTAGAATCTATTGTTAGGAGAATTTAGAATTTAGAATCTATTGTTAGGAGAATTTAGAATCTATTGTTAGGAGAATTTAGAATTTAGAATCTATTGTTAGGAGAATTTAGAATCTATTGTTAGGAGAATTTAGAATTTAGAATCTATTGTTATGTCCTCTCCATCGTCTTCCAATCACGTCCTACTGAGAAAGCACCGGAGGAGACGATCTAGATTCCTCCTCTTACTTACCCTCCTCCAATGCTTTTAGAGGAGGGGACGAGTGGAGGACAGAGGAGAGGACGCAAGGAGAGGACAGAGGAGAGGACGCAAGGAGAGGACAGAGGAGAGGACGCAAGGAGACCCTAAGAGTTGAGGAAAGGCAGTTGAGGCTACAAAGCCCAGGTTGTCCTTTAGGTGTCAGCAACAGTGCACATATTCATTCAGCTTCGCTGCCCCAGACCATATTGGACTCCTATCAACCTTGAATTGAATTGTGAATTTTGTGGATTCAGGACTGCAAACGGCAAAGCAGTTTCCCTCAGGTTTAAAACCACACATTCTAGTTGCTGCACCAGCATACGGTACTCATTATATACCTGTCTGTCTCCACAGGACGGTATGTTCCTCCACACATGAGCCTGAGATGATATAATGAAGTAGCTGACTACATTGTTGTCAGCGATACTGTATCTGAGAGGTTTAGTTGGGGAAATGGAAGCAGGGAAATTGCCTAAACAGTATTTATAGCTTGTGTATTTAAAGGGCCCCATACATACTACCCTCTGGCATGCTGTGAAACCACTTAACTACAGGGCAGCGGAGAGTCAATTGTATGTTATTATTTCGTACTCCATTTTACATAGAATCCTTGGACTTTCTCCTCCCACAGGCCAGAAGGGCATTCAAACAATTCACACAACTGGTAGCAGTAAAGCTGAAAATAAAATCAAAACTTTTAACTTCTGTTTTTTGCGTTGTTTCTTAAGTGTGTTAGTACCTGTTGCTCTGGAGGCAAACGGTTCAGTCACGCTTAGACATTGTTTACATCTTATTTGTATGCATGATTCCATATAATGTTGTGTTTCTTCATGGGGAATGTATTTTGCCTGAAGCCTGTTTTTTTTTTTTATTGAACCAACCTGCCAGTTAACGTATACGTCCTGGTTGATGTTCTCTCCAAAAGTCACAATGAATATCAAAGGTCACAGCAGTGAGTGGGATGGTCTGACAACCGTTCAGGAATAAAGCACTCTGTTGGAAATAAACATGTCAATCATGGAGGTGAATAAGTTCATCTGCAATATAGATCATGTAGGAGGCATTTCATTTAACAATCTAAACTTTAATATTTGTTGTACTTACCATAACATTTATAAAATGTGTTCTAACAGAAGAAACAGTCACAATAGCAGACTTCTGTACAAAATGTCTTGAGCGGTTGTTGTTATCTGAGTGAATTGTCCGTGTGTCCTCCAGCTGCTTGATGGCATTGCTCTGATTTCTCATTTTGAAAATGACCCCCTATTGCTGTCTAATGTGGAACATTCAGTTCAAAATGCGAAACATTTGCAATACACAATATCACAGACAACTTGATTTTGATTTTGTGAATACACAATATGCAAAGAGTTTTACAGAATGTTTTTTAACTGAGAAAAAGAAAGAAAAGGAGACAAGAGAAGAGGTAGATTCAGAAATTTTAAAATGTACATATTGTCAGGTGGGGGAATCCAATAGCAACTTCTACAGCAGTAAATGTGCCACTTCAGCTCTTCCCAGCATTGGGTTAAACAGCAATAGTCACATATGCAACTGTAATGACCAATTGATTTACTTATTCCTTGCACACATACTTAGGCGGGCCAGGTGCTACACAGGTGCTACACAGGTGCTACACAGGTGCTACACAGAGCACATCTGTGTGCTGTAGGGAATACAGGCTCTGACCATGGACATGTACAGGATGTGCTGTAGGGAATACAGGCTCTGACCATGGACATGTACAGGATGTGCTGTAGGGAATACAGGCTCTGATGATGGGGATCTACAATACCTGTACATACTTGTTAACCTAAGATAATGTAACAAATGAAGCATTACTGATAATGTGCTCCTATATGGACTCTAGTCCAGCGGCCCCTGTGAATGTGACCTGTCAGAAGATACCATTATTGATGAGAGAGGGGGGGATTGTTATGCATAGCCAGTCACAGGACACCATCAGAGATTGTGATTGGGAACCTTTGAAAATGTCATCGTGACACACGATTATGAATATTAAACAGCCCATGATTACTCGCCACGGAGGGGAGTGTGTCTGTATGCTGATAACGTTGTCATTTTCACTGTGGACACAATTCAGAGAGCACTCGACTACTGCATGACTACCATATTAAGATCACAAACAAAATCCACAAATAAAATGGTTAAGAAATAGTTGTATTCAAACATCTTTATATCTATTTATGTGACCATATGCTGTATACGGTATGCAAAGAGGACAATAAAGTCCAACAACTTGGTGAAGGTCATGGACCCACAGTGGATTGTCAGGAAAGAGGACTCAAAGTGATAGGTCTGTCAGTGAGGCTGTTTCACTCCAGAGAGTTGACAGCAGTGTTAGTCCCGGGTCCACCTTTGCTGTAACTACTTCAGTATCCAAGCCAAGCACAGGGGACAAAGAACAGTAATTTTGGAAGCCACTTTACTTCCAACAAGGATTTTTTGAAAAGACTCCTCTGGCCCAGTCTTTAAATAGGGCAGCTCAGCGTCACCCTGTCGAATGTGCTCAATGATGTGTATTATAGTGCACACACACACACACACGCATACACACACACACACACACACACGCACACGCACGCACACACACACACACACACACACACACACACACACACACACACACACACACGCACACACACACGCACACACACACACGCGCGCTAATGCATGCCCGATCCGTGAATAACTGCTCACCTTTTTCCCACACAGAGGCTTACAGAGAAGGGGAATGCTTTGGGCCAATAACATTCAACCTCTCATTGATTGCTTTGGATTTAAGCTGTGAGATCATTGACTTGTCACACTTATATTAGGGCTTTACGGGATAACATTAAGTATTCATAAGTTGGGGGGGATCTGTAATCGAGATGACCACAGTTTTAGCAGAGGTCCAGATGTAGGTGCAGCGCCAGGAGGGTCACACAGCGTGTTCCTCTGCTTTATTAGTGTATTTTATGTAAATGTCTTCGTAAAATTATTAAATTTAAGATGTTTATCTTTAAGAATTTTTCTGAACTTCATCTATACCCAAGCAAGTCAGTCAATTAGTGAAATAATTACAATATCATAAACCAATAATAATACGTAGTGTTGCTTGGAACAAATGCGTTTCAATCATTATCTTTCATAACAGGTTTAAACAAGAAGTCAGTGTGATTGCTACAATCATAACTGCTATAATTTCCAAAACATCATTTCTAAAATATATATAAATAAATTACAAAAAAAATATATTACAGAAGTTATATTAAATTAGAATAACCATCAACCATTTAAAACAGTACTTTCTTTGTATTAAGGTTGGACCTCTATGTACAGATACAATGCTACTCTCTAATGTACATTTACCACAGCGCAGACATGGTAAATACAGTAGGCGGGAGGAGGTGCTATCTATCTTAAAAGTGATGGTCGTATGGATTTAGCACGCCAGAAGACCACTTCTTCTTCAACTCCCGCTGGTGTTGTTTGAAAACACCTTTACGCTGATGGTGACGGTGGCCGTTTCTCTTCGCTATTCTCATCTTGTATACAATATAGAGGGGTAATTAAATAATTACATAATGTACAATGATATGACAGTTCAAAATAGTAGGGTGCACGGTGTGAGAACGTAGAGAAACGCGATTAAGGGAGCTACAGACGGAGGGTAATGGAGGGTGATAGATAAATCAGATTATTTTAGTATTAACTGGATCAAGATGACATGCACTCCTCTTCTTGCTCCCCTGCGGTGACCATGTGTGGCCAGCTTTCCGATCGACGAGGAACAAAGGTGAAAGTCCCCAGCTGGACAGTAAGTGTGGCGTCCAATTTGTGCCCCACACACGAGTGGTCTGATAAGCAGCACAGGTTTGGTGTTCGACTTTGGCTGTAGCTTTCACTGATGACAGCAAAAGAGGGGCTGAGGTCCAAGGGTCTGTTATTTGGCCCAATCACAGAACAGAGAGCTCACGTCTCCTGTTGTCATCAGGGCTGGAACCTCCACTGGCTCTAGCAGGCGAAGTCTTCGAACACCCCGTGTATCCCGTGGTGGTGGTGGTGGTTCGGTAGGATGGTGTTTCCGTAGGCTCCTTCAGGGTGACTCCTGGTCATGTCACTGCACTCCTGGTGGCAATGAATTACAATTAGACACAGCTAATAATACTATAATAATCATGTAAAGTATGTGACTTTGGCTCGATAAACCAAACTGATCATATCTGGTACTGTAGCTTCCGGGGGCATGTAGCCTAATCCTGTGCAATGGGATAAAAAAACAGATTAAACTTGATTTCCTTGGGGAAAACTAGATTTGTAGCGATGTAGCTCCCAACGATGACACAGAACAATGTAATCACAACTCTATTTTCAGTTGGCTCGTTTTGCTTTGGGCTATTTCCTCCTCCTGCACAGAGCTGTATGATAATGTTGGCTACGTGGCGTCACTCTCAAACCAGAGGACTCACCTCAGCTTTCATATCCTCTAATCCCACCGTTGCCACAGTGCTGGCCTGCTGTTGTTGTTGTTGCTGCTTCTTCTCCTCCTTCTGTGGCCTCAGCAAACGCTGTAGCCTGTGCTTGACCACCTGGGTTCAACAAGCGGTCGAATGGAGGGATGGATGGATGGAGGGACGGAGGGAGGGGGGGAGGGATGGATGGATGGAGGGACGGAGGGAGGGTGGAAGGAAGGGAGGGGGGAGGGTGGGTGGGAGGAAGGGAGGGGGGGGTTGATGGAAAAAACAAGCAGTCAGGAGTTCACTCCCCCACCATATCTGACATGTCTCCAAGCTCAGCGTAGGATTTCCATATCATTAGCCTCGTACACGCGAGTGAAATCCTTCACACCCATAATTGACACATTTACAGTGCTGGGCCTCACATTACTGTTGAGAGGGTTCAAGCACCGCTGACACTGATGGAGGTCGCGTTTTAGTGGCGTCCTGGGGTTTACAGTGTAAGACAAGCTGACATTTTAAGGTTAGTCACTCTGGGAGCCTCAGAAGCCATGCACATACAAATACGACAAAGAGACTCAATGTACCTCATACACATAATCCAATATTTCTAAGATTGTCAGGACGCTGGCCCCGATGAACAAGCCCATCTGGCCACCGATGTCACCTGAAAAAAAAGAAGTGACTTCATCTTCTGATATGGTTCCACCATTACAGGACATGCCAAATCCCACATGGGGGCTTAATATGAAACGTGAAAGCCCAAACATCATAAGCTCTGAATCAGAAAGAGAACACATCACAGGTGCATCACAGGTAAGAGGAACTCACCCAGCAAACCTGCAACGTCGTACGCTTTCTTCTGTTCAATCGTCTCGTAGTTGAGAGTCTCAAAGAAGATATCCAAGACTAGGAAGTTGTCTCTAGGGATATGAAGGTTGTAGAAAGAGAACGCAGCAGACATTTATAGCAGCTCGGTGATTCACTGTTCACCTTTATAACAAAGACAACAGCAAAATTGCACGGTCTATCGCAGCACAAACTCACCAGGATATTCACGAAAAGAAAAAAAAACTGCATACTGTACCATGTCATTTTTATGGTCACCATAAACTGTCATGACAGCACTTTCATGTCTTTAAGCAATTAAAATGAATCAAGTTAACGATAGTCTGATTATGGGGTGTTTAAGGTTTAACAGCGGTGAGCAGTGATTCAGTGAACATCAGGATGGTGATTAGTCAGTCCCTAGGTGGGTTGGTGTGCAGACTTCTCTCTGTGGTTTGGGTTAGTCTGATATAGACTACCTCGTATCTGATATAGACTACCTCATATACCTGATATAGACTACCTCATACCTGATATAAGCTACCTCATATCTGATATAGGCTACCTCTCATACTATATATGACATTTAGTTGACGATTTTATCCAAAGTGACTTACATTGCAGTGAGTGCATACATTTCAGTATATATGGTCCCAGCAGGAATCAAACCCACAACCTAAGCGTTGTTAACGCCATGCTCTACCAACTGAGCCACAGAGGACCACACTGAGCCACAGAGGACCACACTGAGCCACAGAGGACCACACTGAGGCACAGAGGACCACACTGAGCCACAGAGGACCACACTGAGCCACAGAGGACCACACTGAGGCACAGAGGACCACACTGAGGCACAGAGGACCACACTGAGCCACAGAGGACCACACTGAGGCACAGAGGACCACACTGAGCCACAGAGGACCACACTGAGGCACAGAGGACCACACTGAGGCACAGAGGACCATACCTGATATAGTCCTCTGTCTTATCGTACTTCCGGGAGAGGTAGCGAGCAGAGCCCTTGCTGGGGATCTTGACCATGGAGAGTTCTTTGCCGTAGCGGGTCAGGTTACAGGGTGTCTCACAGGGACAGGTGTCCCCCGTGCTCTTCTGGAGCATAGCTGCAACACAGGACAGAGCGTCAGTCTGTTACAGAGCCTGGGGTGAGCAGGCCAGGCCAGAGCCAGACTAGCCTCAGGTGGTGATGGGATGGCTGGCATACACAAACCGAGGCCCTTGTTCTGCCAGGTACCCGTCCCTTGGTATGGTACAGGTGTGCTAAGCTTCACCTCTATCCTCCAAAAGCCTTTATTGAGATGTTCCAGTTAGCACGCTACGCTAACCTTTTACGTGACGTTGTTATTATACAGTAATTAAAAAAAACAGCATTGCAATTATTCTAGTCACATGTACATGTATGTGTGGTTTGGTAAACTAGTAATTACTTTGTAATTCCACCAAAAGAGCAGTTGCTTCTCTTGTTTTAACAAAACAACACTTAACTCCATAATTATGCACTTACAGAGCAATTACTTTAACCACTAGACAGAAACCTAATATAATGTTTTTAATAGAATAATTACAATGTTACAACACAGGTATAAGAGGAAAAATGTTACCCAGGTTAGTATGATCCAATGTTACCTACTGTGCATGCATCTATATATCAATGGGACACACACACACACACACACCCATAAAGTACTTGTACACACACACACACACACACACACACACACACACACACACACACTACTGTGTATGCATAGACCAAGACTTATTCATAAGCTCAGCACTAAAAGCAAACACATCCACATTTAGAAAAAATGCCAAATACATACACTAAACACAGACCACAATGCATAGCTTATTTAAATCCCTCTTTTCACAACAAAATTCAATTCCTAGAAAAAAGAATGCCAGTGTCTATGACCTGATAACAGTAATTCACATTTGGTGAGTTATGTGTTTTATAACAGTTATAATGAGGTTATTTGTATGCAGGGGCAGCACCGAATCTATTCTTGGACTGAGGGGGAGGGGAAATCACCTATATAATATATATAAATATATATAGATAGATAGATATATAATGTTTTAAGTTATTACCTTTCACAAGGAGTGAATTTATTCAGATTATTTGAGGAGAAAATACAGCTGATACAAATATGAACAATTCTTGAAAGATATATCTAGATTTAGTTCACCCACCCATTAAATGAGGTTGGGTTTCCTTTGAAGAGGTAGATAATTAAATTTCTGGCTTATTAGGCCAGGAGAACATAATTGTACTGATACATCTCCCATCATATAATAAACCGGTTCTTTTACGGCCGTCATCATATCTTTCAAACAAGGCACCTCTGCATGGAGATAAGGTGCCCCGGCGCTGGTAGGAACGTGCGCCGCTGAGATGTTCGTGACGAAATATCAAATGACTGTGAGAGGCTGGAGAATGTGGCGGGTAGGTGGGTGGGTAGACAGGTGGGTGGGTGGGTAGACAGGTAGGTGGGTAGACAGGTAGGTGGGTGGGTAGATAGGTGGGTGGGTAGACAGGTAGGTGGGTAGACAGGTAGGTAGGTGGGTAGATAGGTGGGTGGGTAGACAGGTAGGTGGGTAGACAGGTAGGTAGGTGGGTAGATAGGTGGGTGGGTAGACAGGTAGGTGGGTAGACAGGTAGGTAGGTGGGTAGATAGGTGGCATGTTGTCACTCACCGCCAGCACAAACACTCCCAGCTCCAACAATTGACATATCGACGTAAAAGCAATTTCATTTCATAATCTGCTCCCATTGGGAACCTCCGGGCCGTTCAACCTGAAACCTAATATTTCTGTGTTGTGTAAATATTCATTTTGAGTTACTGATTTTAGCGTTGGTTCACTTAGGGGCATCGATCTATGATAATGAAGAAGGAAGGAAAGAAAGCATGTCTTACCGAGCGCTTTGTCAACACACTTGATTTTACTGGGGGTGCAGATATCGGCGTTTCCTGGAGAACAAAACATGGAATGAGTCTGACTGATCAATCAAGAACAGAATCATCGTCGCCCGTGTCTGCCAACATGAAAAAAAAAACGACTCCCCATTGAGAAACAGAACAGTGTCTTATCATTTGTCTAGATATGAAGGGAGACAGGCGAAGATGAGTTCTATTTACAATGTCTTGGCCGCGTTGGATGTCTGGCTCTGATTGCTTTGCAAAATGGAGCACTCCAGCCCCACCCCAAAGGCATATTTAGAAAGTCTTTAAAAACCAATCAATGATTCACCTTCCCGGAGACAAACAGAGCGCAGGAGCCACTAATGACAGGAATTCATCAGCAGCACAAATTAATGCTTGGGAAATATGTTCGGCACCGAAGCCAAAATGTTGTTTGAGTTAATGTTTTGAGAACAGTCTCCTTTTCAATTTGCATTAGGAGAGATTGATTTGGGGATATTCAACTGGGTTTGCAGAGGAGCAGAGCCTTCATTATGACCTGAGGGGTGAGACTGCACACTGTTCACCACGTGGTTCTAATAGGTCAGAGGTCAACGTACAGCCTGTCTATAGAGCTTGTGGCAAGAACCTCCATTAATTAATGAAAAGAAGCAGCCATGTGTGTCACATACAAATCCTGGCATGCTATATGGACACAGAAATAACTTATTGGAGATCAAATAGGTGACAGAATCAACACTAACACTTAACACTAAGTTGCTCTACACTGTTCCTGTGTAGTAATGTTGTATTTACTCATGTAACAGCAATGTATTTCCATAGTTTTGTTATTACACAAGAGGATCAAGAATCACTCCCTATTCCTTTTAAAGAGCAACTTAATGTAAAAGTTAAATGTTACTGGAGTAATAAACAAAAACGGGTGAGGCTAGAGAGACAGGGACATCGTACCGGGCATGTGCACCATCCTGCAGTGGCACTCCCTGACCACCTCCGTGGTCTCGCAGCGCAGACGGCAGGCGCTGATGCTGTAGGTGTCGTATCCTGGGATCATCTGGTCGCTGGCTGGGCGGCAGTTCCCCCAGGGCTGGGGCAGGTAGGTCAGCTGAGCACAGAATGATTGATTAGACCCCTGTCTGAGGCACAGGCCTGCGGGGCGAGGGCAGTAATCTGGGAGAGATAACAGGGACAGGGCCTACCCTCTGCTCCTGACATGAAACAAAGGTCTGGAACCCCGGGGAGACTCCGAAGCCCAGCTGGTGGATGTAGGGAGGCTCGTCCTGGCTGTGGATCTGCACGCGAATGCCTGCCTCTAAGGATGTTTCGTCTTCAGGATGAAAGGGGCAATGACACGGCACGGTGCAAAGAAGAGGTGTAGAGTGGGTTCATTTATCTTTTAAGGTTATTTTTTTGGAGTGGGGCAGTCCCACTCCTATACATACATATATATATATATATAATATATATATATATATACACACAGTACCAGTCAAAAGTTTGGACACACCTTCTCATTCAATGGTTTTTCTTTATTTTTTATTATTTTCTACATTGTAGATTAATATTGAAGACATCAAAACTATGAAGGAACACATATGGAATTATGTAGTAAACCAAAAAGTGTTAAACAAACCAGAATATGTTTTATATTTTAGATTCTTCAAAGTAGCCACCTTTTGCTTTGATGACAGCTTTGCACACTCTTGGCAAGGTGTGTCCAAACCTTTGACTGGTCCTGTATATATATCTTTTATTGCATTGAGATAGTGAAGAAAGACAGGAAAGTAAGGAGGAGAGGGTATGTCAGCAGGGCATGGGCTGGATTCAAACCCCAACTGGGGCTAATTGTGACTATTTTCAGTTATTTTCCAAAATGAACGCTCACATTATGTGCATTGTTGACAACTGTGCTTTGAAAAGAATGATGCCTTACAATCATTCAAAACAAGATCAATTCCCACATAAATACTGTATATTATTCATTGAAAGAGGTAGGGAAATTCTTGATTCATGACAACAAAAACACAACCCATACTGCAGCAGAGTGTAGGTTTATGTGTGACATATAGATGTATGGCTTACTTGTCTCTTTCCAGATGGGTAGATACTCATCCTGTTGAATATCCAACATGATCTCCAGCCCATTCCCCATTCCGCCCTGCTTGGTTTTCTTGGATGTGCTCTTGTTCCCGTTGAAAGTGTAGCATTTCCCATACCTGGTGTAGACCTACAGCATAGGAGAATAGATTGATATCAGGTAATGTCATAATAAACATGACAACATCGATCTGTGCTTCTCTGCTGTGGCAGGCTCATACACTGCATGGTATCGCAATGAAGTTCGAGAGATATGGAGCAGAAAATAAACCAGATGGATTGTACATGGTCAGTAATGTACCCACAGCTATTGCGTCTATAAAATAAAGACAGGAATCTTAGGCCTGGCTATCCTCTGCATAGGGAGGCCAGGCAATGATATGCTAGCAGTCAATCCATTTCAGGGATGTTTGACTGTGATAAAATGCAGTTTTACTCTTCCAAGGAAAATTACATAGCTAGCCCGTGCAGAGAAAACACCCACAACCAAACAGTTCAAAGTGTTTATTTTGGATCTACGCTGATGAGAGGACAAAAATGCACAACGCATATCTAAACGAGGCATGATTTAGACGTTGTTTGTGCCCCTCATCTCAACACAAGCAAAAGTGACACAAGTCTATTATTTTGGCCAAAAAAGTCGTGGAACTCGTGGGGCAGAGTAATGAAGGAATGAAAGAGGCAGAGAGCAGGCGACAGAATAGATCAGCAGGCGAGACAGAAGGGGAGGCTGGGAAATAACAACGGAGCCCGGCGGAGGGCAGATGAATGCATAAACAACCTCTGTCACAGCCTCGGCGTTTTGCGTAATAACAACTCTGTTTCAACTTCAACATCAGCTTGATCCTTATAATTGGTTGTGGGATGACTAAACAAGGGGACCACCACAGGGTGAGCTCTGATCTCAGAGGGTTCTGCAGAAATCAAAGCGTATAACAATTTGAACACTGTAATTCCCCCTCTGCAGCTGGCTGTTCAACACTGTCCACAACAGCAATTAGTACCAGAAACAGACACGGTTCTGTTTACCAAACTGGGACGTTTACAAAAACATGTACTGTATACAAGTCAAGTATGTATCCTTGACTAAAGATGACAAGGCAACAATGTCCTACTGGGTCAGTTGATATGGGTACTGGGTCAGTTGATATGGGTACTGGGTCAGTTGATATGGGTACTGGGTCAGTTGATATGGGTACTGGGTCAGTTGATATGTCCTACTGGGTCAGTTGATATGGGTACTGGGTCAGTTGATATGTCCTACTGGGTCAGTTGATATGTCCTACTGGGTCAGTTGATATGGGTACTGGGTCAGTTGATATGGGTACTGGATCAGTTGATATGAGTACTGGGTCAGTTGATATGTCCTACTGGGTCAGTTGATATGGGTACTGGGTCAGTTGATATGTCCTACTGGGTCAGTTGATATGGGTACTGGGTCAGTTGATATGGGTACTGGGTCAGTTGATATGGGTACTGGATCAGACAACGTTGTTGGCAGAGCTTCCAGTGATTCATTTCTGTGGCTCAGTTGGTAGAGCATGGTGTTAACAATGCTAAGGTTGTGGGTTTGATTCCCGCTGGGACCATCTATACTAAAATGTATGCACTCACTGCAATGTAAGTCGCTTTGGATAAAAGCGTCAGGTAAATGGCATATATTATTATACAACGTACACCCATTAGGTTCTTTTGGTACTAGGCTCATAAAATGTAGAGTTCCTGTATGTGTTGAATGAAGATTGTCAAATAATTAGTTCTGGCTAGCTCAAATGGTGGACAACGTATAATGACGACACTGTATAAAGTAAACCGATGCCTGACTGACATGTGCTATTAGTTTGAGTTCATTTAATCTCTCCACGGCTGGTTCAGAGCAGCTGTGGAAGTAAGCCGCACCTATCATTGATTTACCCCAGTTCATTGACATACATAAGCCTCAACTGGCGCGGTTTACACTATCTGATCCAGCCAGCAACCGAGAGAGAGAGGGAATCAACTTCAGAAATGCAACAACAACAAACAAAAAAACCACACTCTTCCCTCAGAGTCCCAGGGTTCTGCTCTAGAACTTCGGCTCTTGCGAGAGCGCCAAGGTATTCACACATGATGTCTCCGGAGAGCCGATGGAAGTTTTCCCATCATCCCACCTTGGAAATGGCTGTTGGCAGAGCTTCCAGGGACTCATCTCTCAGCTCCTAGCGCCTCTCTCTCTCTCTCTCTCTCTGTCTCTCTCTCTCTCTCTCTCTCTGTCTCTCTCTCTGTCTCTGTCTCTCTCTGTCTCTGTCTCTCTCTCTCTCTCTCTCTCTCTCTCCGAGAGCCGGCATGATTGATGGACCAGTTTTCTCTTTTTGCGTCTCGTACCAAATTTAGCAAAGGTAACAGGGCTGACTCTGTCAATTCCCAAGGAGAGACATCGCCACGCGGTTGAAGACCCAAATAACTGGACCATGACAGCCTCCTAGCAGACTCACAGAGGTTTAATAACCACTGCAGCGGTGAAAGTACTCATGTATAATCTTATTACTGATAAACCTCGTCTATCTTCTTGTCACTCAAAACCTACTCTTGTTTGACAGTTTGGGTTAAGCATTGGCTAAGTTACTTGATTAATAAGCCTGAAGTCAATATGCTCTCGGCCTATATTGAATGAATCCACATTAACTCTAAGATGTTTATCCCCATACTGTCAAAATTAGCCTCTCCTCTCAAGGACGGATTGCTGAGGGAGATTGCTATTAGCTTAAACATAAACATTTGATGAAATGGCCAAACAACCTCATGAGCAGCTGCATAGTAACATGCTATCCCCATTAGCATGCAACCCAAGTCCATAGCTGTAACTTTGCATTGGAAAGGTGCCTAACTACATCTCATTTGCATAAATCTCTCCTGTTCTAGCACCCAACGTAATTGGGCTTAATGTCAGACCATTAACAGTCTTTTGGCAGTGTTTTTTCTCCAAATTGCCTGTTCACCCCTTTTCTCTCTATTTCAAATGCATTAAGAGGCCCACCACTTGGCGAGCCCTGGTGTGGTAAACCCTAAAACAGCCTGTTTATGACAGTCATCTGACAGTTCCCCGGCGCTTTCCTTTTAAATAACCCACAATAATCGCTTGAATGCGGGAGGACATCGATTTGCTGGCGTGCGGCCGCGTGTCGTCACCGTCCCCCCGTGTTTCAGGAGGAGGATTTGAATTCATTTGCAGAGGCTGGAGGAACACGTCGGAGGACTGATTGGCAGTTCAGTCCCATTAAGGACGGCTCACGCAGGTTTAAGGGTGAGACGGGATGTTCACTGGTTTAATGGCTTCATTACGCCTCTCTGGCAGAGTGCTCGGGATCACACTGCGGCACAGACTGATTGAATATTTACATGACAACTCCAAAGTTTTTGAAGCGTACAGTATATGTGAATTCTGGTTGCTCCTATTTTAAGTCATAAGCTGCTATGCAGGAATGAATGAGCAGAGATGATATGAAAGTAGTTTCAACACTTGTACAATGACAGCCAGAGAAATCAAGGACAAGGGCCGTTTGTACTTCACTGCTCCGGGTGCCCTGGATGGTACATGGCAGTTTAGTCACTTAATTCCCGAATAATCCTGAATCAAAGTATGTCGTTAGAGTCTATCAGAGAGGCAACACGAAACAGATCACATTTGTCATGAGTTAATGCTTTTAAGATCTCAACATACCGGTGGGAAACGGCTCTCACTGAGAGAACAAGACGCTCTTCTGTAGACGCTTAAGGGACAGAGGTTTGGATGAATGGAGGAGACGTCGAAACACGAAGTCTAAACAGTGTTGATAGGAATGTGAGGCACGCAGGGTTCTGCGCCATTAGCGCTCGTCTCCTGGGCAGCTCCGCTACGTGTCTAGGGCTGAGCGTTGGCACGCCATCAAACGCCTTTCATTTATTGTATATCAATTCCTAACTTCATTAAAGAACAGATTGGCGAGATGTCTTCAGTGGCGGTATCCCTTCCATACTGAGCATCAGTAAAACATGACTTGACAGCACTGACCCACAACTGGAGAACCAACTTAAGAGTTTTTGCTTATCACACTAATATGAGTTTGGTGTGAAATTTAATATGTGTAAAAGACAGAAATCAAAACAATTATTTTTCCTTTAAAATCTACCCCCGCGAAACACAAAGAAAGTCACTTACAGCAGTTGAGAGACATAATAACTGGGATGATATTATCTGACACCAACGTATTGAGTCTCTAAGGACCGTCAAATATGTATTTTGACAGAAATAACTATTTGGTAATACTTGCATACCCTCTGTTGTATTCTCTCTCATCCAGTAAGAGGGGTAAATCACAATGATATCTTGGTAAATGTAGCCTACAGAAGAAAGTAGAGGGCATACTTTAATCTGAAATTGTAAAATCAGAGCATGTGGCAGAAAGAATATTTAGCCATTTTCGTTTAGTTGAAGACACACAGTTGAAACACATATTCTGAAAATCAATTTCCAGAATCAGCTCCCACTGAAATAATAATTTCCCACGTTTCACTCTTGGCCTTTAATTCTGTTCCTCATCCTCTCTCTTTCCCTCAACCCGTCCAAAGAATAAGGAGAAACACAGGCCCCCCCTCCCCTGTGTACTTCCCTCTCTCCTGCTGTTAGCGTACGGCATGCTAATGCAATTGAGAGCTACACATGGGCACTTACGAAGCTCAAACAGATGGGAGTAAATCTACCTTGACACTGTTTCACTGCCTGTGCCAAAACCACGCCTACATGGACCTATAAATGAGCCATTTGGAAATGTGATTGGATACTACTAATATAACGGAGATCAGTTAATTTCTATCACCACAGAGTGTCATTCTCCTGCCAGTCTTTATGTGTAATGGAGATGACCCCTCTCTTGCTTCTAAAGCTTATGTCTTGGTTGAGTCTGAACAGTGCTCTGAGACCCCAGATTATTGGTCGTAGAAACAATGCCCTCATGATCTTGTCGATCAGTCAGATAATAAAAAATTAACTAGCATCCCATTTTAAACACCCCGAAGGCTCGTAAAAATGTAACATTGGGGTGAAATTCAAGTGCTCTGTGTCCAAATGAACAAATCCGTTTTTGGAATTGCCTGCTTGTAAACTATGCTAACCATTTTTGACAGTTGACTCATGTTACTTTTCTTGCCCATGGCAGTGTAGTCACAATCTCTGGCTGTTTTTTTCCACACGGATGGTCAGGACCATAACACGGATGAGAGGATGACATCAACTGTAGAGCTGATTGAATGTAAGGGTATTAGGGTCCTGTCTAAACGCCAGGCATCCAACCTTTATCAAATACGTAGTTTATGTGCTGTCTGGATCCGATATCCTCCGGGTCAATTTACTCTCCGTTCTCAATCATTTACTCTGTTTGGTGCTCACTGATAGAGCCTAGGAGAGGTCTGCTCTGGTCACAGCAGAAGCAGAACAACTCAGCCTGAGGCATATGTCGAAGTGTCCGCTTTGTTTTTCTGCCTGCCGATTAGACTTTCTATTTTAATTAAGGCACCTCTCATTAACATAGACCTACGTTTTCCCAGCACTCAATCTTCCACCACACTTTTCTCCCCAGGACTCTCCACCTTCTCCTCCGGGGCAACCGTGCCGCCCACCGCCACCAATGCCCTGTCGCCACCGTTCCCTGGTGAACGTTTATTGTTTGTATTCATCATGAGATTTCCTGTATGGTTGTTTTTCTTTGTCTAAGAAGTCTGGGGAAGCTATATCTATTAGACTACTAGGGGAAGGGGAATAGACTTCCACGGAGGAAGAACAAAGAACATTACTTAATGACAAATACTAGTATATCATCAGTATACTATATACACATATATCCCTTCAGAGGTTCAGCACAGGGGTTTCACCTGTCCATCTGGAACAGGTCATGCTGTACATAACATACCGACACATGTAAAGATTATGGCCATTTGATGAATTACAACATCCCATCTGCATGATTCTATTTGTCAAAAGGTTAAGTTATAAAGAGTTGATATATTTCTCAGTTAGGTCACCATAGGACTTATACCTCCTTATTCCTCTAGGTGGTGCAATAAGCGCAACATATCACTCTGGCCCAAATGTCCTGTTTTGGTTGTGTGGATAAGAGGGAAACAGTGTTTACCTTAAAACCTTGTAATATTTATGATTATGGGGACCAATGCGTTGCATGGTATATTCATCTTCCAACTGTGTGCGTCTGAGCTGCAGCATTTCTCCTCGACCAATGTTTGTTAAAACCTGTTCTACGAGTCAGTGGAAAAACACACTAAATCAGTGACGTCAAGCCCAATATCCTGGAGGGCCCTTGTGTGTGGAGCTACTGTACACATGTTACTGCACAGCACTAACACGCCTGATCTAACTAATCACTCTACTAGTCCCATAGTCCTAAATCAAGACCGTGATTAGTCTAATTGACTAAGTTAGTGTGTTGGTGCTGGGATGTAACAAAAAAACCCCAAAACATGTCACATCATCACACCCAGACTAAAGCATATAAAGTGACACACTTTTCTGTTCAAACCCGTTCAGAATCATGGGGAGGATCTAGTGAGACCCACTGCTGTCAGCATATCAGAGAGGAGGAAGGGAAGAAGCCCGGGCCAGACAGCTATTACCACCATGGCCTGATACCATCCTCACAGATGTTTGGCATGTGGACTCTGGAGCTGCCAAATTGGGATCATGAGACAACGGGATGCTTTCCAAGGCCCTGTAAAGCTTCCCAAACATCAAGGGCAAGTCTGTGGTGTTGGTGGTCAATAAGCCCCTAAGGCACTGTCTTGCTAGCTAACAAGGTTATTGCTTACGCTAAAGTTTCATAAAGCTGACCCCAAGCTGTTACACTTGGAGATTTTTTTTTTGCAGTGAATATAACCCAATATGTATGTGTGTTTTCCTGTGTCTGACAGCAAAGCTCAGAGAGGATTAGACAGATGGATAATGTGTGTGTGTGTGTGTGTGTGTAAACACTCACAGTATATTCTGTTGCAGTGACACAACCCCATACTGGTATGAATGTTGCCACAGGTGATTCGACCACCACTGTCATTTGTTGTCAGAGTTTGCCCAGCATACAGTACAGGAACACACATGTTGGAAGGACTCCTGCGGTTACAGGGCCTGTCAATGTGGATTTGATCTCCCTGCTATTGACTGATGGTGACATGTATTTGTGTTTATTTACAGCCAAACCCCCCCTCAGAGGCGTGCTGATGTCACTGTGCTCTTGAGAGAGATGACGGGGAGGTCAGATGATCATTACCAAGGCATGGGTCAATGGAATTCCATTAGCGCCAGAGGAAGGGCAAATTACCTATGAATAAAAATGACCCTCTATCTTAAACGCTGCTGTACTGGTAAGATAACACTCTGGTTCTCTCTCATAGGTGGATAATTCCTTTAAGTCATGTTGTTGTATTATCTCAGTGAAATCCAGTGTAAACTGAGTATTACAGAACGTACTAGGGTATTTTTGGTAGAGGCATTGTGGTGATATACACAGTAGAAGGACTACACACTACACTATACTGGGAGTCTTAAAACAAAACACGGTTTTCATATTCTCAGTGAGGCTCGTTATACATTTGCATTATCATCTCAATGACAAATCCATTTCTAAGCTGCCTGCCGCTGACTTTGACAATGCCCTATGCTATTCAGACTTTACAAAATCCAATAAATACCATAGGAAATAAAACTATTCAAAATTGCTGCAATTTATTTTCGTATAATAGACACCAAGGCATGTCAAAGTCTTGGCTCACCCTGTCGTTTTCTTGCGACAGCCGCTTGTGTGGGACGAGACCAGATGATCTAACACACATACTTTACATATCTGCCGTTTCATTTAACCGAAATGGAATGTAGAGGTCTTTTAATAATCAGATGCAAATTTCAAGGATTTAATAGATTTGAGGGACATGAATGGAGAAATGTCATTAGTCATTTCCCTCTTTATGTTGACATGGGACCATTTACTGCATTTGATTATTTTCTCAGTCAGCCTCAAGGTCATATTGAGCGAGAGAGAGAGAGAGAGAAAGACACCACAATATTATCTCAGGTGGGAGGCAGCTGCAAAGTATTTATCTTTGAATTCTGCTTTAATCCGTGCTTTATGGAATCCATATCTTAACAGACTGGAAATTAAATGTGTGATTTCTACTCATGAACAACCCAGCTGAGAAGACATTGGGGCATCTTACCACTGTGGTCCTCTCCTAGTGTATAATTCACAAACAAATCAGACCTGAGTTTTACCAAACCACTTTTACCAAATGTAGCTCTAGATCGGGAGAACCCATGTCACGAAGGCGGCTCACCCTTTAGCCAGATTAGTTACTATAGCAACCTGTCCTGAAGCTCTGAGGGACTGATCGTTGGTTCTGATCAGTTAGATGAAGTGAACTCAGAATGAAGTTATGAGTTCTGGTTAGATGCCAAACTACATTTCGTTGTCTCAGTACTTGTACTCTGTGCAATGACAACAAAGTTGAATCTAATCTAATCTAATCTAATCTAATGATGAGGGGTACATGGAGAAAATCAGACCTCTAAAATATTAAAATTGATGACCCTCCCTCAAGCAAAATATGTTTTCACATAACCCTCCCTGAAGAAAAAAACCCTTTACCTGCCCCAGTACACACAATATAACACTAAAACATTAAGTAGATAGCTGCCGTTTCACTGAACACAGAAGACATAGAGATTCATAGAGATTCATAGAGGTTCATAGAGATTCATAGAGATTCATAGTAGATCTCATAGCAGAAACCCATCTCTTCAGGCTACATCTTAACAGTCCCTCCTAAATACCTCTTCACCCCCACTACCCCCCCTGTACTAACCCTAACCCCAACCCTTGAGACCTCTTCACCCCCACTACCCCCCTGTACAAGTTCTCTCCTGTTAATAATAATAATTTAAAAAAAAAGAAAAAAAAGAATTGGCTTCTGGCATTACGACTGCCAATGGCCCCTGGTGTGAGCATTGATTACTTTGTCTTTTGATGACTGTTGGATAGATGATTCACTTACTTAAACAAATGTATTTGTTGTAAGTTGCTTTGGATAAAGGCGTCTGCTAAATGCCATAAATGTAAATGTAAATGTAAATGCATAGGGTGAGTTTTTGGGGACGCTATCTTTTCAGGGGGGGGTCTGGGGGAACATTTAGAAATTCCCAAAAGCATTTCCTGCAATTTCCATTTTCTAATAACTGTAGGGCCTGTTTTCAATCATAACCCATCTAATAACACAGGGCACAACTGGAGTTGGAAATGTCATCATTTCATATTGACACATTTGACGTGACTATTTGTTCTGTGTGAATTTGGCGACCTGACTGTCTCCACGGGCTGGGGTGCATTATTGGACATGTGTGGAGGGAGGCTGTGCTCCTGCTGTTGAGCTGTGATTCAGCTCTGAAAATGAATATGGAAGGAAACCACGGTGCAGCTGCCTGGCCAGGATGGGCAGGTTCGGCAGGGTACCCTGGCACAACCAACACCCGAAAACAGCAAGGTTCCTGTCCTGAAAAGCCAAGATGATAATTGTAGACACCCTCCCCCTGCAATACATGTAATGCAATAAAGGTCATTAATCTTAATTTAGAAATGTCCCCCATGTATCTATGGTCATCTGAAAAGTCGGGTCGCCAAATTGCCTCCACTGCACGCAGTTGGCACGTTGGCACATGCTCGAGATGCAGCAGTAAACCAGCAGTAAACCTCAACCTGGGGCTTATTCAGGAGAAGTGGGCGTTCTAGAACGTTCATATACAGAAAGGTGTTGCGTAGAACAGCTGGGCGTTCTAGAACGTTCATATACAGAAACGTGTTGCGTAGAACAGCTGGGCTTTCTAGAACGTTCATATACAGAAACGTGTTGCGTAGAACAGCTGGGCGTTCTAGAACACTTACATACAGTCATGGCTGACAGGTGTGGTTTGTCCTGTGTCATGTGACAGGGGAGTTCTGGCTGGGCAACGACAGTGAAGCAGAGGTGAGGATTATAAAAGGGGGAGAAATTAAAGCAATTTCCTCCATCAGTGTCGCTCTTCCGGTTAAACTAGGCTCTCAGTCACACTTACTCTGTGACGTTTCAAGGAGGCAAATGCAATAGGATTGCTGCTGACTTGTGAGAATGAATCACTCACTCTGAGTCATTCTATCACTTTGATACGGCCAATCACGTCAGATGGGCCGAGGAGCAAACCAATGGTGAGCTAGGAAACAGCCGTCCCATGAAACAGCCGTCCCATGAAACAGCCGTCCCATGCGCTGGTCTTTGACATACAGTAGATAGGAGCAACATGAGCCTACCTCTAAATTGGGAACTCATGGCCCTCCCTCAAATGCCTCCACGTACCCCTCATCATGAATACCCATCACCTCCCAAGCTGCTCTGGGGCAGGTTAAACTGCATGAATACCCATCACCTCCCAACCTGCTCTGGGGCAGGTTAAACTGCATGAATACCCATCACCTCCCAACCTGCTCTGGGGCAGGTTAAACTGCATGAATACCCATCCCCTCCCACCCTGCTCTGGGGCAGGTTAAACTTCATGAATACCCATCACCTCCCACCCTGCTCTGGGGCAGGTTAAACCGCATGATAAACCTGCTCTGGGGCAGGTTAAACCGCATGAATACCCATCACCTCCCACCCTGCTCTGGGGCAGGTTAAACCGCATGAATACCCATCACCTCCCACCCTGCTCTGGGGCAGGTTAAACCCTCATCATGAATACCCATCACCTCCCACCCTGCTCTGGGGCAGGTTAAACCGCATGAATACCCATCACCTCCCAAGCTGCTCTGGGGCAGGTTAAACTGCATGAATACCCATCACCTCCCAACCTGCTCTGGGGCAGGTTAAACCGCATGATAAAGAAGGACCACTCCCTGACCTCCTCCGGGGGAGGATATTATCCTGAAATGTGGCCTATGCTGTGGCCTATGCTGTGTGCCTATGCTGTGTGCCGATGCTGTGGCCGATGCTGTGGCCGATGCTGTGGCCGATGCTGTGTGCCTATGCTGTGGCCGATGCTGTGGCCGATGCTGTGGCCGATGCTGTGGCCTATAATGTGGCCTATGCTGTGTGCCTAATTTGATACTTAGCGCATGAACAGTTTATTCAACAGTTTATTATTAGCTGTTTCTAGTTACCAGTAACAAGAAAGACAAATACCTTGTTATTACAAGGAAAGTTGGAATGTAGTTTCCATGTAAATTATTTTGCATGAAAGAAGCTTGAACAGAGAAAGTAGTTACTATGGAATAAGGTTGTATCAGAGCTGGAAAATTCTGTTTTTCCAAACCGGTTTCCATTTTGTTCTAGCCTTGTCTAGCCTTGTACCCAGTCTTGAACCGAAATCCTGTACGTAAGGATTCCATGCATTCGCACTGCACTTTGGATTAAGGAGCCAAACGGAGCGTACAGTCCAAACACGGGACACAGTGTTTTCCCTCAGGACTCACATCACACTCTGGTTACGTACGACTGACTGCAGATGAATGACAGCGAGCGTAACAGAGACGAGCAGGATCCTCGATACGAAAGAGACCACACTGTTTACGCCCTTTCTCAGACATCCTGTTAGCATAATCACATTGGTAGTCACCACAGCTTGAACGGCAAGCCGAGATGCTACTCAGTGTGGACTCGGTTGAATTCTCTCTTCTCAGCCATCTTCAAAATGTAAAAGAAAAAAAAAAAAAAAACTAAAAAACACACTCTTTTCATCAGAGAGAGGATTGGCTGCAATCACCAATTTTGGGTGGGTTTACATGCTGGATTTTATTGGGATTAAGATGATGAAGTTGAAATATTAAAATTAACAACCCTGGAAAAAGACGGGTTTCATCCGGCTTAATCCCACTACAGTTTGTCCAAGCTATTGTCTTGTCAATGCAACACATCCAACTGATCAACGTTGGGTTCGATGCGTTTGTGTGTGCATGGGGATGAAGAAATGTCAGTAGATTCCCCCAATGCCTCCATGTCTGCCAGCTAGGCTTCATGCGGGGACAGAAAGTCATCAGCTGAGCTCGTCCAAGGGGAATAACAGACATGTGATATTGATGTTTGAAGGGTTGCTGGTGTCAAGACTGGCCCTTGTAAAAGCTATGGTAAAGGATTACTCAAGCAACCATGTCCTCCCTCTGCACAGTGAAACCCACGAGGCTCCATCTCCTCCCTTGGCCTTGTTTGAAGGGTCATTTTTAAACACAGCCAGGGACGAACAAACAACCTGGAGAGGTGTGAAGGCCCATCCATCACCTCCAACCTGCCCCTTTCTCCTGCTGGCTGGCGCTGAAGCAGCCAGAGCAACACTTGGGTTCATCTTAAATTAGACCTGATCAAGCATCTTCTATGAAGAAAGACGTATATAAAACACAGGACAGGAGACTTGCAGGAAAATGAAATTAATAAGAAGTTACTTTGTTTGAGCAAGGAAAAGGTCCAGCCACAGCACGAGTTTGGCAATAAAAAGGAGAATTGTGTGTTTAGTGACTGGCTCCCAGGACACATATCAAGCATTGCTTTACCAATAGGATACATTTCCACTTGACATTGCAGTTACTTTCATCAGTGATGGAGTCTTTATCCATTTGACTGAATTCTAAAGGAATGTTTTGAAAGCCGTCTTATTTTTAGGGGACAATGCGAACTGCAGTTATACAGTGATTCAAAAATCCTTATTTTGTTGTAAACAGAACCCATGGATGGAGGATTCCTGTTGAATGAAAGGCTTTTTGGTGGGTCACACAATCTCAAGTGAAGTTTTCGTAATAGCATGAAATGATAAAATATGGTTTGCTGGTCTTAGAGTTAGCAGAGTTGGGACAAACACAAATATCTTCATTAATGACCATAAGTGATAACGAATTGCTGATTAATAGAAGCCTGGCAGACATTCATTATTTAGAGGTCAAGAGATTTATCATTTAGAGGTTTACACTCAGAGCAGAACTGTAATAGCCAACCAACCAAACAGTAGCCAGGGGGGGTGCAACTGGGGGGGGGGGCAACTTTCTTTTGCTATATACACTCTGTATTGGTGGCATCTGGCACATCCTCACACCTTAATTCCATCTCAAATACACAGGTTCATTTATTGAATATTTCAATAATCTTACCTCCCACATTGGTAACGTCTTGTGTCTGTGTTGTGTGCCAGCCCCCTTGTTTGTGGAAGATATATTGATATGTAAAACCATGCCTCTACCCACCTAATAGACTGCTTTTGCGAGATGGATAGTTGTGACATTGAGTAGAAAGACTTGACTAACAATATTGCACATTACTTGACTCAATGCATTGCAATGCAGGCTTATGTGCGTTGTCTTCTATATCATCACCAAAGACACAGGGGAAACCCCTAGGCCTTACATATAAAATAATGTACCTCTTTAAGCTGACATTGTGAATCTTCAGACAGTCTCACGTGTGATCCACGCTGCATAGGCCTGTCTGTCTCTGTCGCGCCACAGCCATGAAGTCGGTATCATATCTTCTCGTGTCCTGAATAGTGGCCAGTTTCCCATCGAGTCACAATCCCGCTTTAACCTGAAATCCTGACTCCTTTTCCAGTAATTTTACAAAATGTCCACCGGAGAATAATGACTTTTCTCCCCGGTACATCCGACATTCTCGCCAAAACCAAAGTGTCATTCTACAGCATGAAACCAATGGAGACGATCATGTGCCGTTCGAAGGTGTATTACACATACAAGCTTTTTCTTATTGCATTTGTTAGCCTAAAAATTATTATTATTTCCTAAAGCAATAAAGTCAATCATCTCTCAAGGTGTTGTTTTAAAAGGTTTATTTACCAGCATGTTGTTGAGGTTTTGAAACTGCCTAGATCACTGAGGCAAAAATAGAACAGGTTCAAATGAACAAACCTCTTTAAAAAAACTAATTTAGGGTCAATCCGTTCATGAAATTGTAAAAGTTGCCGGCCAAAAATGATTTAGTAGTCGGACATTTGGCCGACAACCGGAGCTTGTGGAAAACTCTGCATAATATTACAATAGTTCTACAGAGGAGGAAAAGATTCAGACGCAACGGCCAACAAGGCATCAATCAAGGAGATGTCTGAAACTAAAGATATACTTTGTGTGATGGTTATCGAGATCGAGAATTGTCTTGATAGATATTATCTATCGATGTCAACTTGACAATATTTATGTTTACAAATGTATGCCTTTGTCTGCTTTCTTCTAGTCCTGCGGAGCCGCACCTCCAACTCCCATTGTTGTGACGCCTCCTGGCGGTCTGGAGGGAGGGGGCAGGTCAGCCGCTCTGGCGGGGATTGATCCTTGACCCTGAATTTCATTGGATGATCTGCAGATTCCAAGAACCCTCCCCCCACATGTCAGTAGATGGTTGCTTGTTGTCATGTGCGTCGTCCTTTCCGACCAGGTAGGACTATTTTGCAGAGTTGTTGCAAAGCGCTAACTTACAACATTGAAGAAAATGGAAGAAAACCTGAAGGAAAAACTGAACTGTGTTTTTTTGGAGCTCCGCCCAAGCAGGTATTTGATTGGTTTGATGTGGGGCGGGGCGAGGCGTCACTCATTTCAAACGGGGTCCCACCCCTCATCATCATCTGATGTTATTGTAACACAAACATCACTTCAGTATTGTTCTTGCACACAATTGAAATGTTCAACTGTTTGTTTTGCTCATGACTCGTCCCCAGCGCAGTGACCTTAATACTCCAAACAAAGAACATAAACAGATAAATATGAGAGCTTGACCCCGCAAAAACCCCCAGTTTAATTAAAGCCAGGTCCCTCTCCTGTAATTTCAAGTTCCCTTTATTAGAAAATGTAAAAAAAAAAAGAAAAAAAAAGAAAGTGTCCTCCCAAGAGAGAAGACGAGTCACAGGGAAAATGTAGCACAATATGTTTTTAATTTCCCAGGGGACTGAAGCATGGCAACTATTTAACGATGGGAGGTACAGCTCTGCTGAATGAAACACAAAGGTACAGCTTTTTTTTCCCTTTGTCATCAAGTGTGCCCTCTTCATGAAATGTTTTACTGATTCAGCTGACACTTAGTCGCCCCGTATCATTAAACTCAATACTGGGTAATGCTTTCATCACCGCCTAGTTGAAGCATAGTGGGGCCCGCTGGGGTAAGCACTGTATTATTGCAAATTCAATCTGACGGACTTTTGTCATCTGAAACCGTAAACTTGTGGTAGGCAATAATGCAGTTTGTCACTTCAACACAAATAATTCATTAATTGCTGTATTCTGAGAATATCTAAGAACGACCACGATGAAAGAACACAGCATGAAGCAACCAAGCAAGAAGAACAGTAGTTGTACAGCGGCGCCGGGGATCATCTCCTCCATGGTAGGATACCTTTAATCAGGTTTGGCATCTGTACTGTACTGTTTCTTATTGAGACAGACAGGCACCGGCTCCTCAGAACAGTATGACTGCCTGGGATTGGCAGAGACACTACAGAGTCAACACATTGTCAGCCCTCATGTTCTCCACTCTCCTATGGGTCCCTGAGTAGGACACACAGCGCTGAGGCTGCGGTGGTCACCAGGACAGGCGAGGGAGTCTATTTAAAGCCATATACCGGCCTGAGATTTATGCATTTTATATTTGATGAGTCAAATCATCCCAAGAGGAAAAGACAGTCGTGGCTGAGGCTCTCTGCTTTTGATCTTCACTTTCAAATAGACAAGTGGGAAATTCTAACTTATTCCCAGAGCTACTTATATTTATAATGACTGTACCAGCAATACATTTTCCTTTTTTCATACTGTATGTAAACGTTCAATAAGTGTAGCCTTCGTAATATATGCATTGTTACTGATAAGTGAAATGGTAATCAACAAAGGTAGTTATTACTGTAGATTGAATGCTCAGGCAGTTTTAGCTATAATATGAAACCATGTCACTTGCCCACTGAATATGTTTATTTAAGGGCAGAATAAACACATAAATTGTGTCTTCCAAAAAGAAACCTTTCTACAGTACAGTGCTGTAGATGTTCCAGAGAAGGGTAAGTCCTTGCCCAGCCCTTTTTGCCTTTCATTTGAATGTTGACAGACTGTCTGTTAATCTGCCTGTAATACACTGCATGTTGCTGGTGATGACACAAATCAATAGACACTTAAAGGACACCCTAATCCTAGTGTATCCAGTTGGGCGTTGTTTTATCCTCAAGGATCTTCGCACACCAATTTAAAATCTGTTGAGTGGTCCTAAGGGTGACTTTCTAATTCCTGTCAGCGATGAGGAGGATTACATATGAGTCTTGAAGCTTCTTCCTCTCTCTTTTGCCAGGTCAGGTGGGGAAAACAAATGAGGAAGACTTTTACATGTTGAGTCTGCTGACATCCCAATGCATGACATAAACAAAAAATAATTTAAAAGAAAAAAAAGGGTAGGAAAAATCTCCCCATAAACTGGCAGATGAAAAAACCATCTGTTATCCTTCATCACAAGGTATTTCTCAACATCAGTCGTGAAAATATAAAACTGCTCTCTATGGAACAGAAACTGGTCTCCTGCATCTGAATTCACAACAACCTACCTCTGAAACAACAACTATAAAGCTGCCCACCTGGCTTTTCCCCATGGTTCTTCTGAGACAACATCTGCATCTTTGGTGGCGCCAGAATGATGTGTGTTGATATTTACGCTCTCACTGTCAATTAGCCTCCAGTCCCAGCACACCTGGCTAATAGCACACCTGGCTAATGGCACGGCTTGGCCAGGTAATGAACCGGAATAGATATAGAACGCTCACTCTATCGGCCATTTAATTACCACAATTACAGTGTGTGAACTTCACAGTAGGAGTGTGGGAGTACGCTTCGTAGGGAAATCACATCCCGACGTGTGCTTCCAGACGTAGTGCACAGTGTTGTGTGAAAATGTGGTGAAAGTTCAGAACTATGTTTGTTCTCCCCAGTTGGTAGTTTATTATTCCCATACGTTGTTCCGAGGGCTTCAGTGAAATATGTCTCTCAGTTCTTTAATGGAATAATAATAATGGTTACAGAATGTTTGGCTTTAATCCACTCCTGCGTTTGCTTCACTGATCCTCTTAGCGGCACTTATGTCACATTAGGCGCTGTTTTTGTCAAGATATTCCCGCCCGCTCCCTCCTCCTCTCTTCAGACTGAAGCTCAAACGCTCGTGTGCTTGTTGCTATTTCAGGAGTACCAAACTGGGGTAAAATGAGGAACATGATTGACGTTAAATTATTCCCCCCAATCCTTGAACTGTGTAGCAAGGCTCGGAGTTATGACTCAACTCAGAACTAAGGAGAGCTCGGATCTGAGATTGCCACAGTGTAAAGTGTTGCCGTGTAATTGAATTGAAAAGCACAAAGCCGCTGGAGATCACACTCAAAATTCTTCAAGCCCCCCAATTCAGAACCAAGTCACGACCCTGGTCGCCATAAGTGTCATCCAAGTCAAATCCCAGTTGCTTGCGTGTGTGTGTGTGTGTGTGTGTGTCTCTCTGTCAAACGGGAATCCAAATTCCCCCATCAATCGGGCGGTGGGAGACACGATCCCTGACAACTTCTCACATCAGTCCGGGATTAGAGGCAGAAGGGTTTACGCTGGCCTTGCCAGAATCGGGGATAACATTTTTTGATTCAGCAATTTAAACTAATTTCAAGGCTGGCTCCGCAGCAATTTTCTGGATCAATGGAACGTCATAGCTCACTTGGTCACTAGCCCTCTTATCGCTGTTACCTACAGCAAAGGGGGGCCTATGCTAATCACCCCGTTTAGAAGGGTGCAAGGTTGTTTCTAGGGATCTCTGCCTCATTGCTGGTAGGCAAAAATGCAAGCAGATTTTTAGGTTTATGCAATTCTGAAATTCCCCTGACAAGTGGTATTTTGGGACATACAGAGAAAATATATATATTTGGAATGCGGGCAAATCTTCATAGTTTGAATTAAAAGGTTTGAGCTTTGCTTTAATTAACCTGTTTTCTAAGGAGAATTGCCATATTAAATTCAAATAGATAACAACTCAGTACAGCTTTGTTGCACAGATGGCCACTGACATGGATGATTGTTGTCAGATATATTGCCAATGTCTCTTTTTCCAAGTGTCAGGACTTATTTAAATGATTATCAGAGTGTGTACTGTACTGTACATTACACAAACATGGGTCTTACTTGACATGCAACACACTGGAAAAGATTTCATCTGTTCTCTCTTTGATTAAATAACTTTTGAATGAATCGTAGAGCTATAAAGATTTTTTGTTCGTCAAAAAGTTGAAGCTAAGAAAATCACATTATACCTCCTTGCCTTTCAGACCTTGGGCCAGACACTTGAATTAAACCAACTCTTAAATGGGTATTGGCACAGGCCACCTTAGGCCATCTCAGAATACAGATTATGTAAATACAGACCATTCCATTTTAGTGGACTCATTCAATATATTATTTTTTGATTGTCATCCAGTCACCGTGAAAATACGTACAGTACATCTGAAGACTGGGGACAGGGACGGTGAGTGGAGAGTGGTTAAAACTCTGAACCTTGGGGTGTAAAATAAATAAATAACTATCTACAAATCATTTCTGTAGTGTGGCTTCAGGGTGGCACAGCTGAGGATAGCATTATCACACACACTATTTGCTGGGGCTGCTGGCGTTCCATTTTCCTTTGAACAGGAATAACTCAAATACAGTTATGCGACCGAATCTTCAAAGTTATTAAATCTGGGAGAGTGAAGAAAAAAAAAAATCAACACAGATCACTCCATTGTAATCTCTGGATTAGCCACCCATGCTTCCTTTCCCCAATGTTGCTGCATTATTTCATGTCTGGTTTGGGACAAGGAAAGAAAATAATGTAAAAGGTTCTTTGAGCTCTCCGTTCAAAACAGCACTAACAGACACAGCTAAACACTTCTTCTTTTTTTTTTTTTTTTTCTTTGCCAGGTGCCTGTTCCATTTGTTCTATACGTTTCAATTACCGGAGAGGATGCAATGTTAAGGGTTAAAAAGCAATTTCGCCCATCATGACATCTGTACAAATGTATGGTGGCAAACATTGCAGGCGAAAAGAAGAGGGAGGGGAAGATAAGGGGTGAAAGAAGCAGTGATGGTTGTGGAGGAGAGAGGTTAATCCTGCTGTTTAATCTGTGGAGGTATGGGGAGGTCTTATCTTTGCCTCCTGCTGCTGTTGCACTCTCTTTCAGCCACCAGCCTGACTGTCTGAGATCACTCAGCACTAGGGGACAGAGGGGAGGGGGAGCCGGGGGGAGAGGGGGAGCCGGGGGGGGGGAGAGGGGGCAGGGTAGCAGTTGTGGTACTAGAGTACCAGCAGCCCAGACAGACAACCCTTACCACTCTCCACACACACACACACACACACACACACACACACACACACACACACACACACACACACACACACACACACCCCTGATAGTCCCACCATGCAGCTTTGTAAGGACCACAGAGAGCACCCTATACCACTGATGGTATCGAACCCACAGGGGTCAGGCAGTCTGTCTTCTCTCCTGTTTGTTTTATAGTGGGGATGATGAATATGGGCCACCAGGGCCTCACAAGGATCATGGAGCTCCTTGGCCTGCTTCAGCAGTCAGAGGAAAAGGCAAAGGGTTTTTCTTTTTTTTTCTTTTTTTTTTTACCAGCTATGTTGTATAATATCTTGACAGACATGGTACTCTCATAAAACATTACATATTTGTTTTTCAGTTGCTAAATCCCATCACTCTGGTGTTCTCGGCCTTTCCACTTTCTCTTTAAACATTGTTTTCTTTACCGTCTGCTTGGTGTTTCCGCTAAACGCATTCAGCAGTGGCAGCAAAGTCTCTTTTATGAAGAATAAAATAATAAAATAATGCTCTCTCCACTTTGAGCAACTGGAGCAAACGACGGGACGTCGACCACCTCCACAGCTACCAGCATCTTCTCCTCCAGCCAATATTTTTGTCAATAAATACTGTATACATTTTTAGTTTAACCATATGATTTGCTGTAATATTTCTTCTAACTTTTCTGGTGGATGAAATTATAATAGTAACCAGCTTTGTATAGCTTGTTTTGAGAAAGGTGATCGTTTAAACACAATTATATTGTCTATGACTCGGAATTGAGGGGTTGCAATCTGCATAAAGGCAAAAAGCCCACTTTTAAATAACAGGTGAGCTCCTCTTTGTAGTCTACTGGAGAACCGTTTTGGATTAATGTATCGCTTTTGGATGAGTGAAGCTTTTAATGAGAGATTTAATGCTTTAACATTAAGTAATTGCAGCCCCCCAAATTCATATTCATTATAAAGATAAGCACATTTAACTTTGGTTTACCATTGACCAATTAAATGTTTTTTTTCATATTCTTTGAAGATAGACTCATCAGGACCTGGTAGAGCCATAAGCAGATACTGGATGTAAACTGAGATGTAGCTAATGAATTGATGTTGTGTAATTTAAAAAAAAAATGGTCATGGTTGCAAGGTTTTGTCCATTTTAGCTATTTTTTAGGTAAAAGGTTTATTGTTGTTAAGTTACTTTGTGTTTTTAGGGATATGAATACCAAGTATGTCTACTGCACCAGCAGCCTGTATTGGTGTTTGTGCTTCAGGGTCCCAATACGTAATATAGTGCATTTATCAGAATTTGGTTTTAATCCTACGAGACTGGAACATCGTCCAGATCTTCAATAATACCACTGAGGGTTCTAGTATGTGGGTTTAACAGAAAGCGTGTGTCATCAGCATACATTGACATGTTTGTTTTTAAGCCCTCGATATCTAGCCCACTGATGTCATTGTTGCATCTGAGCTTAATTCCAAGCATTTCAATGGCCATAATAAATAGCTAAGGAGACGAAGAACAACCTTGTTTTACTCCTCTTGATAGTTCAGCATTTCCTGAGAAATGACCATTACTTATTATCTTACACCTGGGATTGTTATTGTTATTGTTACGATACTTTAAAAGGTCCAGTATGTAACTTAAAAGCTTCTTAATGTTTGTAATGGCTATGTTTAATCGGTAGCGATCAGGGAATGAGATCCCAAATAATATTCCATTTACGGTTATTATTCCATTAATTCGGAAAAGGCGCTTTCTGAAAAGTGTCCTACCCAACACTCTTGTGCACATTGTGTTCCTGCCAGGGGTGTTCTAGGGGAGTGGACTCACCTATCTTTGCCTTTCTGTCTCTGGTGGCTGCCTCTTCGAACCGAGCATGCATACAGAAACACAACAGCTAATGCCCAACACTGCAAGTCAATTTCTGGGGTTATAGTATTATTAACTGCGCTGGCAGATTTCCAACAAGCTTACACCTCCTTTAACCCACTTGATTGATTCTCTGAAGTTAAAGTCCAAGCATTTATATAGTAAGCGTACTTTATCAAAGGCTTTTTCAAAATCTGCAATTAATATCAGCTCACACATTGAGCAAGTGAAGACGCAGATATGAACTACTGTTTCACAATAAGCCCATCCATTAGAATTGCTCAACGGTGCCCCCGGTGGTTGTATTGCTGAGGTGAAACACCTGAAATAAAATGTGTGGAGGAGGCCAGTTTACCGTCGCTCAAGCATGAACCTCTGACCTCTGACCTTCTATATATCCACTCGCTCTGATGTGTTCATAATACTCTTTAATCTCCTAAATGCGTGACGGTAAAAAATATTCCTGGTAAAAAAATGAATAAATAAATAATAAAAAAATAATGATTATACAAAATAGTTAGTTTAACCATTTATTAAATAAAAAATGGATATACAATTAGCCTATTTTGATGGCTCCACTCTTGATGACTCCACTCTTTTGAGAGCTCCCTGCATGGGAGTTATACAACTGCAACACATACTGCATATTACATGGCAGGGAGCCCTTATGCCTAACAACACTCCAACAGATACAGCCAGAGCATAACCAAGGCAGGTGGAGGCTGGGAGTGGTGACGGGTACAAAAACAATAGCAACACACTCAAAGCACAGTAACGACCAACAGTACCAGCAACACTGTGGCAGGCTGCAGGGAGGCGTATAAACTGACCACTTAAATAGGCCACCGTATCAGTTTACATTTACATTTTTGGCACTTAGCAGACGCCTTCATCCAAAGCTGCTTACAACAAATACATTTATCTAAGTAAGTGAACCATCTATCCATCAGTCATCATAAGAAATGTTTATTATTATTAATTTATTTACAGTAGAGGAACTGTACAGGGGGGTAGTGGGGATTAAGAGGTCTTCAGGAGGGACAGTTAAGATGTAGCCTGAAGAGACGGGTCTTCAATCTACAGCGGAAGACAGGTAGTGAACATGTGATGGTGTCAGGTGTAAACAGCTGATCTGTCACCTGACAGACAGCTAGCACAGAGAGTGTCTTAGAGTGTCCTGCCTGAACTAAGCTCGCCCCTTTTTGTGAAACACGGAAGCTGTCAACTAGCATCAGGCTTCGCGGAAAAGTGGAAAATCTTGCAGAGACATGAATATCAATAAATACATTGATCTATTCAACACATTTACAATACGCTCCTTTGTACTCCCGGGCTCAAAGCATTAATTTCTCAAGCATTTTGAATTTCATTGTATCTTAATAGTCTGAAGAGAGAATATGAAATATATTAGGACCAGTACATTATGGATTGTCTCCTAAACAAGATTTAAAGGGAGTGAAGTTTTAGTAAAAAAAAACTAAAACAAAAACATATTTTCAAATCAATCCCCATACTGAGGATTCTGTGAATACACAGCGTACTAGTTTCCAATCAATCTATAATCCTCTGGAAAGCACTTTCCTACTGTGCCATTTACTTTATGACTCTGATTAGTGGATGAGCATGAAATATGCACCGGGGCAGAGAGCCGGACGGCGTGGCAACCTCAGCTCATCAGTCATGAGTAGCATGCCAACCCCAGATATGCCCCGGTCCAACTCACTCAGAGGGCACAGGCGCAGGCCATCGACCCGGCACCGGGAGGAATGACTAAATGGTTTTTAAAAACCCTCCTTTGTTGATGCATTTCACTTGACCTTACAATGAGCACTTTGTTCCTGCCTTAGACCGAATGGCTCTTTTCTGTTGAGCCTATTTGCAAAGTGTCATCTCGGCAGCCTTCACAAAGAGCTGAGTGGGAAACAGTTTGCGACTTTGTTTACTGAGAGAGTGTGCACAGCGGGACTACAGGTCAATTAACACAAACAAGCAGGAAACATCAAATGTTTATCCCAATTAGTTTAATTGCACTAGGCAGACATTTAATGCATAGTTTATAACAATCTGAACATAATTATTCATAAGAGTCCCTAATTCATTAGTGCAAGTACAAAGCAATATCACATTTCTCTGTGACATGTTAATACAGCTCAGTATTGTTGAGTAATTGCAGAGTTACGACACAGGGATGACAGAGCGTCACAAAGCACAGGGATAAAAGGTAGTTTAATGAGTGACTAAGGCAAGGACTTATGTGTATATTGTTTTGTGTTTATAGAAGATCCATTTCACCCATCTCTGACACAGCAGAGCAGAGGCGTGAGAAACAGGTAACAGGGCATGATGGACAGGTGCTTCCTGTTCCAACGAATGACTTCACTTTTAGCCTAATTAAAATGGCACAGGAACCAGGCTGTTCAAACGCTAAGCTGGTGTGGGAAATGAGGTGCCTCTGCTTTGATATTCAGAGAAATAAACAGTCCTACTAAACGATTCCGCATCTCTGGCCTCCAGCTACAAAAACAATTACCGGAAAATCCATTTCTACATACGGCTACCTAGCTGTTGTCTACCTAGTTTTTAATGAGTCTGTTAATGATAACATTCCATTGGTTTACAAAGGTCCTCACACAAACAACCATTTTGTTTATTTTTCCTCAAATACGAAATGTGGGGGGCAGAAGAAAATGTACTGCTTTTATAAGGTAGAGTGCCTTTGGAAAGTATTCAGACCCCTTCACTTTTTCCACATTTTGTTGTATTATAGACTCAATTTAAAATTAATTAAATTAAAAGAATTTGCCTTCAATCCACACACAATACCCCAGAATGACAAAGTGAAAACAAGTTTTTTGAAATTTCAGTAAATTTATTAAAATTGAAATACAGAAATACCTCATGTACATAAGTATTCAGACCCTTTGCTATGACACTCTTAAAATTAGCTAAAATGCAAAAATGTCATCAACAAATCACTCAATAAGTTAAACTGAGTCTATCTTAATGCAAGGATAATAGTTCATGTAATTTTGGAATTAATATCTTTGTAAGTCTCCCCAGGCCTCAGGGTCACATTCCTGAGCAGTTTTGTTCCTCTCCATTTGATCAGTTTGTAATGACAACCTGATCCACACAGTGTGTAATTGATTCCTATGCAAATCAGAGACTCTACAAAAGCAAGGATATTAATTCCAAAATTACATGAACTATTATCCTTGCGTTAAGATGGACTCAGTATTACTTATTGAGTGATTTGTTGATGACATTTTTGCATTTTAGCTAATACCTATGTAGATGAGGTATTTTTGTATTTACATTTTAATAAATTTACTGAAATTTAAAAAAACGTGTTTTCGCTTTGTCATTCTGGGGTATTGTGTGTGGGTTGACGGCAAATTCTTTTCATTTAATCGATTTTAAGTCGAGTCTATAACACAACAAAATGTGGAAAAAGGGTTAGGGTTAAGGTTACCGCTGGTGAAGAGCTCTGAATACTTTACGAAGGCACTGTAAAGTGCCAATTCCCCTAGTAGCAACCTTTATATGCTCCATTCACACATTGCTTTCAAACCCTTCAAAGTTTTCTGCACAATGTAATGACAACCTGAGATTTCGGCCTTTTGTGCCAGAACTCTTAGGCATCTAATTGGAGGCAGGTCCCATTCTTCTGTGTGGTCACGAAGGATGGGACGATCTGCAGACTTAATGCACAGCTGATGGCTAATGACAGGTGCATTAAGTGATCATAGGATTTTAATGGCCACTTATCCCCGACCCTTGAAGACAGTCGACACCGGCCTGCTGAGAGGAGCTGGAGCAGCTGTCTCCCCGCCAGGCGTACAGGCAGCCGCCCTCAGTCTCTCTACAGCACTTCTTTACTCCTCTTTTCTCTCCAATCACACAACCTCATTGGATGACTTTTTGACAATACAAAAAGCAGTGCTGTTGTCAATTTAGACCATAGCATAGCATAGCATAGCATAGCATAGCAGTTCATGGCATTTCAAAACGACTTTGGCATGGTCATATTTACTTGACTGCATTGTATGTATCACATCTCATTCTAAAGCTGCAGCAGTCATCAATACTATCCTTTCATAACCATGAAAATAGGTATTTAATGAATAGATTTGACCTGATTATGTGAGTAAATTGTATAGGTTCTCATTATCCTCTCATGCAGCTAGGTAATATTTGGCTGGTCAAATAAATCTGTTTTGCCTTTACAATCTAGTTCCTGTGACGTTGCAGACTTGGTCACATTTTTGCTGCAATTTCACACTGATAACACTCCAGAATGACCAGAGTTTTAGCATATAAAACACCAACGTTCTGCCTGAGCTTGTATTCAAGTGTTACTTTTGTGTCATAAACATTCATGATAAAAACTCGTATTCAAAGTAGGGAAAGTGGATGGCAAAAATGTCCTTTGGGAGCATATCACAGAAAAAAAGACGTATGAAATAAGACAGGAAAATAGTTCCACAGTCCACATTGTTTGCTCTATTGATTGAACATTTACACATTTGAAATGAAACATGGCGATGAATACATTCCAAGGAAGAAATACCCTGGGGTGGACACCATTTTCAATCCACGTCTATGAATTCGTATTGAAAATGTTCTCTTTCTAGTGGGTGGAAACAAGAGACAGCAAGTCTAGACTCTCAGAGCATTATTTTGAGGCTTTGAAATGTAGATCTGCCACTCCAATCTGTCAATCATTTATCAAAATTCTGTACCATCTATAAAGATAATTGCCCCTTTGGCAAACTGCAATATCTTCCCACACTGTCAAAATTATCTCTAAAAACCTTGCAGGGACAGTTTATTGGGTAATACCCAAGAGAATAGATACTGTAATGCATTGTGCGATATGCAATGAGGTAGATCGGCAGAGAAGTTTTCAAGTTTATTTAGCATTTTCACCAAGGTCTCAACACACTGTACATCATATAAAAATACAAATAAAAATACCCCAAAATATACCAAACACATTCACAAAATAACCTAAATAAAAGCATCTGGGTAGACTACAGGATAATCTCGACATGGGGAAAGCGGAAAGGCAGCGGGGAGGGGGAGTTGCTAAGGGCAACAACACATCAGCCTGTATTCTAGAGAATAAAAATAACAAATAAGAAAAACATTTTGAATTGTATGTTTTGGAGAATGGAGGTAAGCTGCATGTAGCTTGTCTCTCTCTTCTCTCTGCTCCTGTGGCAAAAAAAAACGTTTGTTCCGTCTCACCGGGATTCTGGGATGAAGCTTCTAGAACACATCACACGCCCACATAGTGGAAGCTCTACACCCTGCAAAGAATACTGCAGATTAATGTTTCACAGTAACTACTGGCCTCCCAAGATGCAGCCTCACAGGCAATGTTTTGTACCTGTGATCAGCCATTAAGGCATCGATGTTCTTTGAGCTTCTGACCAGAGAACCGATCGGGCCGCAACCGAGTCTCTCAGAAACAACAGTAACTTCAGACAACGGCGAGGTGAACCACTGGTCACAGAATCAGTTCTGGGCACAGAGAAGTCCTGCAGAGCGGGGCCCAATGAGCAGGGGCACGTGACGCTCAGCCATCAATGTGCTTACTCCCCAGATCAATTTATTTCCTTTTTCTTGGCCACTTCACACATTTCATCAAGACACATTTTAAATGCCAGTGGTTTCATTGATTTCCATTAGAGCAGCTCACATCTCCTGGCTGAGGCCAAGGCAGGGATATTTTAGCATTCCAATTTAATACACTCCACTGCCTCTGGATATCATTGCCACGGCTGTCCACCTTACAGAGCAGAGCACTGTACGTTGTGTTTAATTGAACAGCTGAATCACTGCGAATCATATGGAAAAAAGAGTAGAAATATTTCAGATGATTGCATAAAGGGGAACTGTGACCTGTGTTCTACTTTCTTTCCCTCATCTGATACGTTCTCACACCTTTCAGAGTACCAGTCCACTAGTTCTCACTTCTTCTGTGGAGCCCTAGAGGGTTTTAAACTCTGAGACAAGGTCTGTGTCCACAAACACCCCTAGCCCCTACTCCCAAGTCACTTGTGTAGATCTGAAAGAAATAGATGGCAATCAATCCACCTTGAGAGCAAGGTTGGGCTACCACCATCTTGCGTACATCTATCCAATCCTTTCAGATCTACACAAGTGTCTAGGGGTAGGGACTAGGGTTTGTTTCTGGACAGGCCCCAGGAGGCAGCTGGTTTAATCCCCCAGTAGCAGACTGTAGCAGAGACCATAGCATTTCTGGTCGTACACATGCACTAAGAGCAGGCCTCTCCGGTCCAGGGGACATACTTGAATGTCACTTTAGATCACATCACAGAAATCAGGATAGGGCAGCATCCATGAGGCAATTGAATGCCATACAAGCACAGCTGAACTAATGGTCAGAGGCTCTTCGGAGGAGGAAGGGGAGGACCATCCTACTCAGTGAATTTCAGAAAAATATGAACATAGGGAACATTTAAAAAGTGATGCTTTTTAGATACAACTATACTAAATACATTCACATCACCAAATACCCGATTAAAACCCACTGTTTGGTAATGAAGGTCTACAGTAGTCTCAACAGCACCCTCTAGAGTAGCACCATGGTGTAGTTGGAGGACAGCTGTTGTCGGTCCTCCTCTGGCTACATTGACTTCAATAGCCGAGACCTCGGGGGCGTCTGGTTCTCACCCCCTTCCATAGACTTACAGTAATTATGACGACTTCCGGAGGACCTTGTCCAACCTATCAGAGCTCTTGCAGTATGAACTAACATCTTTGTTCATCCAATCAAAGGATCAGCGAATGCATCACGTACTGAACGCGTAAGGTTCACTTACTTAGCTAATGCAGCTAATTTAGCCTACTCAACAACCTGACTCAAACATGGAGGGAGTCGTTTTATGTTAGCTAGCTGGCTAAAGCTATCCAACACGACAACTCCTCTGAATCAAGGTAAGCTTACTTGTTTTATTAACGTATTGGCACCGAGGTCCGCCGGTGTAACTGTTGCTTTCCGTGATTGTAAACATGGATTGTAATTCTAGGTTACGCGCGTCGGTTGTAGTTTGGTAACTATCGTTAATATGGTGACAACGACGTAGGCAGGGAAGCGTTTCTGGAGCGGTTATTGTATAAAGTTTTGGCTAAGAGAGGTTTTTGCGCCTGGTCACAAACAGCTGTTGTGCACTGAAGTTCCCAGGCGAGGGGAACAGATCAGGAGGCAAGTGAGTGGACGGGAGAAGGAATTATACAACGAGCAACGTAATGGTGCTGGTGCTATGAAAGTGAACTGTGTGTGCGGGTGATCACATCAGCTGGATGCAGGCGAGGGTGTGCAAGTGAATGTGTTTCTGTCACCTTGTTAACTACAATGCATCTCTCCTCCCGTGCATCTGCGTTATAAACCTTTATGTGTAGGATAGCATGATAACCTCATGATGGGTATAGGCTGGGCAAAGTCGAGTATCATGCTGGGTATAAACACCCTACGCCTATTGATGTTACATTGAGCTGGGGGAATGGAATATGAATGACACTCATCCAATATGCTGTAATAGAAATGAAGCCATACTCATCATCAACAACGACAAAAAAAATCGTCCTCCCTAAACTTGAACGGCTCCAGCCGCCACTAATTGGGAGACATTAGGAACAGACGCACCCCACTGGGTCTGTGTGCTTTGGAGGAAAATGTCTGCACTTCATGACAGAGGCCACCCAAGGCGAGCGGTGCTATTAGTGTAAATGTCAGAGTGAGGAGTTTTGCGTAATTGGCCTGCACACTAAAAACAAAACCAAAAACCGTGATTATTACCATGGCATGGTCAAATGTCTCCCTCCATCATGAATGACGGAACTACTCTCCAAGCAATGCTGTCCCCATTAAGGACTTTGGCGGGTATCTTAATTCTCAAACCGGTATACCTTTATATTAAAAGAAAAAAAACGAAAAAAAAAAACATTTCTACCAAGTGTAATCGTTGTGCCACCTGGCAGAGCAGCGTGCACGGCATCGTCAAACGAGCGTACCCAGACTGAGCGCCCCAGGTGACAGCGGACGCTTTCCTACAGTATTTTACTGCATGTTCACGAGCTAAATCTAGGACTACTCAATTAACAAAGGTAATCAAGGTAGTATTTTGTCATGTGCTTGGCAGTTAATGCTGCGTTTACGTTTTTAAAAAGCTCTACATTGCTGTACATTCGCTAACGGGCTACACACATAAAGCCAGCTCTGCAGTTGGTGCTCAACGCACACACACACACACGGTCGCATCGCAGAAATGACAGGGCCGTGCTATTGTCGTCTGGTTTGAATCCAAAATGTTGCCATGATCCAAGTCAACAGGTCACTTCACACGAGTTAACAGTATTGTTTCTCTCTCTGGCTACCGTAGCAGGCTAAAGATGTTCCACAATGTCACTGATCACGCCTTGTTCATTTCTACCAATTATGCGTACATGTGGCATTTCCATATCTGTTTCAGTTCCATATTTAAAAATATAACACAGCAACGGTATCAATATGATTTCTCAAAGCGGTGCTATGTCAACAGAAGATCCCCGCTTCATCTGACCTGCAAGCCCCCCACCGACCACTCGGGTGACAGTGATGATGCCTCAAAGCCTCCGAGATCAAGGGGAACCTTTACCTCGTCTTGCTAAGCAAACCGCAGGACGGCGCGCATCGCTTTTGTCAGCAACATGGGAGCACCTTCACAAAATGTCAGCGAACAAAGCTGTTTTTTTTTGTGGCCAAAAACAAGCTCATTAATGTCAATACTGTGATCTCCGCTGCTTCCAGGTTGCATCAGTAGATATTGCCTATAGGAGGTTTGGCCGGGAGAAGGTCAATGAGCTGATGATGAAAACGATATTGCTATTGATTTTACAATGAAAAATGGCAGACAGAAGACAAACGACGGCCTACGCTAAAGAAACTGTTTCAGGTAATCTTTAAAGGCAGGTATGCCTGCCAAATATACACAATACAGAAAATATAGCTCTTTAAGCTCTGATACAATATAGTTTGTTAGCATAATAGCCTGGTTTTGTAAAAAAAAAAAAAAAAAAAGAAGGAGATTAAGGAGATTTGTTTTTATGACAAATACATGAAAATGTGTTTATTTCCCTCAGAGGGAGACACTTCAGTCCCAAGATTGATGCAAGTGTTAAATATGGAAATATCAGAGAGACATACCGCATCTCCATATTTAGTAATATGTATGAGCAGCTGGCCGGCATGTTGTCCACAGGAGTGGGAGACGGGGCCGAGGCCGGGTGTGAACAGATGAACCGATGGCCTTTGCAATGTTTTACAGGACCTCAGCCGTGCCAGCATTGTTCACCACTTCCCAGAAGACACCAGTCAGCTGCTGGAGGCTAATGTTAATTAGCTCTTGTCAGCAGTGCACCCCTTTAAAAAGGGTCGCTGAAAAGGTCAGTGTGCTACATTATAATTACTTTACATGTTGAAACCAGATCTTCCCTTTTGAAATTTGACTCACTTATCCATGTAGTATTTCTTTTTCCTTGGTGCACTGAAACTTAATATGGAATCCACCTCTACCACATATCCTTATACAAAACACACTATCAGATACAATACATTGACCAAATTGACTCATAGAATTCAGGTTAGCACTGACGGTTGTAAATCACAGACCTACACTGAGATGTTCCCCCAGGGACCACGCCACACTCCAGACCGTTCTTTCTAATTCTCTACGGTACGGTTCCAACAGTGGAGCCTGTAGCCCACACACCATCCAGCAGCCCACAACTGTCTGTCCCCATATTGACCTTCTCATTGTGTAGTCCCTCTGATCAAGTCCATCTTCCCCTGCAGTGTCAGACACAAATCTCCAGAGGCCAGAGAGTGCCTTGACGAGTCTGCCCTGTCTCCCGGCAAACCTCCACAACCTCGTCTGAAACACAGCTTTCTCTTCCCCTCCGGTAAAACCCTCACCGACAGGTAAAGACAGGTGGAAATGTGTGTCCCAGTACTGGACATAAATCACGCCTGTTTCTGTATCTGATAAACATCATGGCACAGATAATAAAGCATTAGTGGCTTCACCTTCATCACGCTGACATTTGTTATGCCTCACTGAGGCAGAGGCTTGATCCGGCCCATGATTCAACATCACGTCTTTAATCTGTGTAAGCGAGTCAAAGGCCAGAGTGGCTTGGGAGCAGGCAGAGGCAGAGGCAGAGGCATTACTCAGATAGAAAGAAAGAAATAGAGAAGGCATATGGGCTCCGGAGGAGACTGTAGTGTATTGCCATGTCAATTGGAGCTACAGTAAAACAGCCGTTTGTTTCCGTGTACCTCTCACACCTGAGTCAAATAAAGTATCTGAAAGGATTTCAAATACTGAGTGTTTTCTTGAGCTTGTCTGCAGTGCCAGATGGACAGGTTAAGCACTTGTTGCACTATTCCATTGGTTCAATTGCACCAGGCAAACACAATCAAGCACGGACAAGTATTTGAAATGTCTACAAACACTATTTGGACCCTACCCTTGGTACTTCCTCTACTAAGCATTTGCATTGCACCGTCCAAGGGAGTCTAAGAGTATGATGAATCACCAAACAGATCCCCAATCAGCGGCCGTATTTCGCTGAGCGCTGCATGACGTTTGAAATTGACATTTCTAATCTGCTGTGGTTTGCCCCCTGATGTGATCTACTGTACCGCCGAGAAGGACTAAGGAAAGCACATAAATCTGACACACATTTCTCAGAAGCATCACCACGCCAGATAGATTTTTATTTCTACCCCTGCCTTGCTACCAACAATCAATTTGTGACGAGTCATTACGTGTTTGGTGCATATTACGGCACAATATGAAATGTGTGACGCTGTGAAATCTAAATTCAACGTTCCAGTGTGATAATGTAATGGCACTAAGGATTGAAATCACTTGAACACGGAGGAGACAACATCACATTTCTCACACAGCACACAACACAATTGCGCAGCTGTTATACAAAGACAGAGGGGGAAAAAGTGGAGTGGTCTGCAAAAAAAAAAAAAAAATCCCAGACATAAGTCATCTGTTTCTCTGGAGACTTTCAAAGCGTATTTCAATCAAACTCTAAATTGTTTAATCAGCCATGCCAAGCTTAATTGAATGATTAGGGACTTGCCTGAACGGACTATAACCGGAAAATAATCGTTTTCACAGACCAATTCCCTCAAACAACAGAGCGTGTTGGGTCTAAAATGACTCCGTCTGGAATTGGTCACTGCTTCCATATCATACGTTGGTTTGTGATGATGAAAAATGCTCTATGATGTGAAGTGTACAGAACAGACTCTTCTCAGCATAGAACCTTCTGGAAAAAGTTCAAATAAACTAGCATGATGTTTGGCAGATCCTTTTTCAATTGTTGTCCTTTGTTTGTCTGGACTTCAAAGTTTCTTTTGGAGACAAATCTCTGTGACTGAGGTTCACGGTGCAGCAAGAGGGGGCTTTAAAGTCCTCGTGTAATATGTGTCTATCCTTTTCTTAAAATATGACTGTAACAAGGTTGTCAGAACCTTGTGTTCTCTCACACAAAGGGAGACTGTCCATCCAAGGTAAAAATTCCCCAGGGGCTGAACATGAAAGTCACTCACTCCCACACTGCAATATAAACCATGCTGGGTGGACCACATGTGAACTGCATTACGCCCTCAAAAGCTCCCCACTTAAACCTGGACTATAGAACCATCATACTGAATTATTTCCGAATGACCAAATGCCACACATTCAGCAGTAGCTAGCCACTCTACTCTTCACAGAGTTTTCAACATAACGACAACCTCTCCTCCAAGACCTCGGCAAATATCCCACGTTTAAACCAAAGAAAAATAATCTAGAAGATAAGGTGCTTTCTTGTGCTTTCTAAAGTATCAAGCAATTATAACTACAGTATTATGCTTTGTTTGCAAAGGTCAGAAGTTATATTGATGAAGTGTTTTTTATCTGTCTCGTGGCAATCTTGTTTAAAAGCACCTAATTATGTTGATGGCCACATCAAGTGCACCTCTGAGCCCCATGCTCTCTCCCATGGATGATGTGACCACCCTGCTTAATGCAGAGTCACAGGCCTGCACCGCTACCGTGTTCAATCTGTTGAGAAACATAGGTCACACAACACTGCATCTACTGAAGCTTAGCTCTGACAGCTTCTTAATTAATCGCAGTCCTCTCCAGGTCTCTCATTTCCATGTTGAGATCACCCACAGGTCATACAGGCCCTTTACAGGCCTCCACAGTACATGGTATGATGGTGTGGTGAATATTGGAAGGTTTTCTAGGAGAGTCCCCTCATGTTCATCCATAAATCAGATCAGTTGGATAGAGTTAGAGTTAGACCTTAAGTCGCTCTTTAGTGTTTACCTGAACAATGCAACAGATTCTACTTCTACTCTGTTAAACATGAATCGCCTTGAGACTATGGTGTGGAATGATCCAGAACACTCTTCACTCAGTTTGAATGGGTTATTGCTTCCATCGATTTGAGTCATTTCCATCTATGTTCTGGCTTTACAAGAAAATGTGTCAAAGAAAACCTCTTGTTTTCATTTCATGCTAAACATGAGTGGCCACCCGAGCTCTTATTGATTAGAAAACAACAACACATATCAGGCAACCAATATCCTTTGAAAGAAATAGCAGCAATAAAACCATGACATTTACTGTTAAGCTAAAACGAAAACCATCTCAAGAATTGCAATATCAATATAGCATTCACGGGTGGCAGGTTAACAATAACAGAAGCTTTGGTTTAAGCAATGGCCATCAGAAAAAAAGAAAAACATTTGTCTATTTTCAACAGGGTCTCACAGCAGGCCACAGAGAGCAGCTAATCATATGCAAACTGTGTACAAGCACTAATTACATACTGCAGTACAGCTGCCAAAACCAATACGGCTTCTAAAAGTTATCAGTGTTTGTTGATAACCACCCGGACAATTCAGACCATCATTAGCCTCCTGGTGACCCTAATTCAGCTCCACAATCCCAGGGATTCTGAGGATTAACGCTACATTTGCATAATTAGGGTCAGGAATGGACAAATGGCATTAAATAACAACTGTGCTGACATGATCCCCATTGAACTTTAATAGGACTCGTCCACTACAATAAACTGTCATCCCAAATATGGTGTTTAACCAATGTCTTGATAACCATTTGTGCCAAACAGTGTTCTTTATGTACAAACACTACATACAGTATTCCGACATAGGTTATGATACATGAAACCTAATGCAATCTTTTTTTATATTCATTTAACAATTAATGAGTCATCAACCCTATGATGAAGTCCTAGCAATGGGGGTGCGAAACAAACAAGAAACGTCGTCCAATGAAACACTGAAACCAATGTTCTGATTTAAAATGTGTGTAGATGGCAAAAGCCAACATTAATTCAGCAACGATATGATAGTTAGCACCCGCCCATGTGTTTAGAATGTGAGATCACACCATCCGTCTGACGAGGCGTCCGTCTCCCCTTTAACTAACTCCAGTGTTCCTCGCACTGCATCCCATTAAACACCCTCCGTTTCTGTGTCGGCTCGGCATAATTATAATACACATTTTATGAAATACTGCAGCTTACATCATGGCATATTAGACTGGGATATTAGCATACTTATAGCATTTGAGGCCCTAGGTCTGCTAACAAACAGTATCATTATAACTCTATTGCCTTTTGCATCTTAAAACATGAGTATGTATACAGTGGAAGTCGGTGTGTAGTGATCTGTTGATGTATTAAGAGTTCACCGTATGCTTTGGGTAGAAACATGAGAACTTGGTACCAAATAATTCCCAGTGCAAAATCACGTAACATTTGTATTCTCTTCTTAGTTGTGGCATCAAGGGAGGCTACCGAGATCTCAAGTACAAGGTGGACTCTGCGGCACAGCAGAAAGCACTGAGATTATGTTCAACCTACACATCTCCCTGAGACACAAGAGGAGGATCATTAGCAAGTTGCAGGGGGCGAGAATGACGGTAGCATTATTAAGAAGACACTTCAAACGGCCAGTTGATCAGCGAGGTTCAATATACAATCAAAAAATCTGAACGCTACTTTAGGGCGTTTTAGGAGTGCTAATGAGGAATATCGATCCCATATCAAAATGTCACAGTTTAAAATAGAAGGGTTCGAGGTTCAGAAGAGAGCAGGCTCCTACGCTACTGGTGGAGTGAGTGACAGTGCCCTGACAGGATACAAATGTGAGCCTTCATCACACCGGCATCCACATAAACACCCACAACCCCCGGGCCGCGCTTTGAATTGCTAATTCGTTTGTGATGAGGATGACAGGGACCTGTTTTGAGGAGAAAACTGTGGGTTATACACACACAAGTCCTTCCTGCTTCCCTTTTACACAGTCATCAATTTAGTGTATTTTTCACTTCCCCGCTGTGCCGAGACAGAATGGACAGTCCACTGTTTTCAACAACATTGATCAGCCACTGTGAAGCCAGGAACTGGGATATTAGGAGAAAAATGATCAGCTGGGGTTGGAGAAATGGCTTTCTGCAGAGAGACTTTGATTGACTTCCCTCGGGCGGACACACTGCATTAGGACTCCACCGGGGCTGAAAGGACAGCAGGAGAAAGGACAGCAGGGGAGTAAGTTAAGTAGCAAGAGACGTTAAAATGTGTTGTTACGATGACTAAGGATAGTGACGCGCTGTCCCTTATTTGGGTGCAGGGCCGTCAGCATAAATTCAAGCAGGGCCCGCATGCTCACAGACATATGCTCAAATGGTCCTTTATTAATAAACTAAGACAGACAGTGTTTTGCACTGCTATCCATACCAATAATGGTTTAGAGTAATTGACAGGCAAATGCTAAGCTCACACAATATAAAATATATACTGTTTACGTTTAAAAAAAAAAAAAAAACTTTTAAATTTGACATTTAGCAGATGCTTTTATCAAAGCGACTTATAACACGTACATTTTTCTAAAGTAAGTGAATCATCTATACATCAGTCGTGTTAAGAAACGAATCTATGCTAGGACCAGGGGCCGTTGGCAGTCACAATGCTAGAAGATTTTTTTGTATTATTAACAGTAGAGGAACGCTATAGAGGGGTAGTGGGGGGTGAAGAGGTCTTTAGGAGGGACAGTCAAGATGTAGCCTGAATGTTTGATTATGCGTTACTACATCCCTGGTTTACAGGTAGCTGTGGTCTTCAGCTGTTCCATGTGTAATCCAAGAACTTCCTTGCTAACTTGATCCATGTAATGACATCCATCTCTTTAAGTAGGCTTTCACAATCAATGCCTTGAAAACCACTTAGAAAATGGTGCAGAACATAAAGGGGAAAGTTAGTTAATTTGGAGCAAGTTCTTTTAACGTTCTTTAAACATCGATAATGAGGTATGGACCTCAAATGCAATCAACAAAATCCAATTTTGCCTATTTTTACAGACTCAGTAATTTCAATTCTGAGAGATACATTTCTTCCAAACAAAATAACCTGTAACTCTAACCTTGCATCTCTGTCTGTAAACTACCTACTCCTTTTACAACAACTCGTTTTCATTCTGGGCTAATGTTTGAGTATTCCTTGGGGAAGTATATCTTTTGCATCTCACAGTCAATTGTAAAGCATATCTTTCCCTTTCTCTGTAAATGCAGTGTCTCTTACGGGTTGTTGAAGCAGGCATACTAAATGTGTGGATCCCGAGATAGGTCCCTGAACACGTCTTGTTATATGGAAACTCTGCTACAGTATGTAGGCTATGTGGAATGTGATATTTTTTCAGGTATGAGATGTGAGACACATGCTAACTACTGCACATGGGCTGGGATGGATTATTTAGTTGTTGGATGGTAGAGGAGACCCAAGTACACTAAGTATTAAATTAACCATTCAATTCGTCGAATTCCCTGAAGCATCAACAATGTTGGATTTAGAATTGAATCCATTCATCTATTAATCTAGAGTATTTTCTATTTCCTGTATTGATTACTGGAGTATGAAAGATTCATCGTTTTTTAACCAGTATCTTGTCTCCTCACCCTCAAAATGCAGCCATAAATAGTCAGTGGAAAGAAGTATAGTGATCTCCACGGCTCCCACTGATGAAAACATTGCCTTGAATCATAGAGATTGGAGATTATGGGGGCTGTGGCCGGTCTTGGGGTGGGTAAAGGGAGGCGAGGTACCCCGGGATGCAGCATAACGCTATATTAAAGAGATTCCGACAGGCATTTAAAGTATTCTAAGCAACTCCAGGCATGGCGAGGGGAACCAGACAGAATGAAAAAAAAATCAACTATCCATTCCCTCCCTAATCTCCATGACTTTCCACGCTAAAGCTGATAAATAGCATTAGACTGAAGTTAATACATTGAGACCTGACACAGGCAGCCTCTGAAGTTCAGGCACAGCAGTTTTACCCTAAACATCACCGCTGAGGTGACATGAGGAATTGGACTCAACACTTGGGGGAATGCACCAATCAGGTACAGTACATGTATGGCATTCAGATCATCACATATCTGGACTTTTAGTCCACAATGTTTTGCACATTTCTGCCTTTGGTGAATGGCAAAACATATGCATGAGTCATATTTCCCCAAAAATTGCTTTATTTGAAAATACATAAACGTGGTCATCCGGTATGGTATCGTAACTAAAACGCAATACATATCCAAACATATACTTTGCATGCTATAAATATGTGAATGAAGGGCTTATACCAAAAAAAAATGCATCAGATGCAAGTAAAAAGGCCAGGTGTGTACACACAGTACAATTCAAAGCATGCCTCTCTCACAATTTTATACTTTAAGTGAAGCGGGACCCTGGTTAACATTCAAATCATGAGGCTCCTGGCTAGTTTTAAAAAAGAAATGTCAGGTCATTATAGATTGCAATTTTTGCCAGAGTAAAATGAATACATGAAATCTTTATTACCCACAAGACAGTGAGGAAAGGAGGAAAGACACCTTCAGAATAATTCTGACTCTTTTCTTTTCCTGGTTTACCCGTCAGATCAGACAAAGTTTTTTCTGCTGCTTCTTTTACAAGTTCTGGGGCCTGTCATGTCAGGGTCAGCGCCTAATCACATAAGGGCTTGATCAAAGTGTCAGGAGTGAGAGGGAGAACACAGGACCTCATTTCTCACAGTGTGGGGATTAATACCCGCCCTCAACCAACCGTAGCATCACCAACATCCCACCCCACCTACATCCCACCACCTACCCCCACAAAGCCTTCTGCTGACTGGTGGGAAACCAAAGAGACAGCTCCTGAACCTGTTGTAATCATCAAGATAGAATATACAGGGAGAACCAGAGTCCATATGCTCAAGCGAGCGTTCGGGGCAGATAACAAAAAAGTGGAGGGTAATATCACCGATCAGGACCTCTCCTAGGTGGGTGATCAAAAGATCTTAAAGTTGAGAGCATGGGGAGAATGCGGGGGAGAATGCAGGAGGAATATTTCACAAATCCCATCGTCAATATTTTAAAGCCAAGTTGCCTGTCTTTTAGATGTTCTTAAAAGTCAGACCTCAAATTCTCATCGCTTGCATCTGAAACTTCACCTGTACATAATACTTGACTACTTGACAAATGATTAACCATCAATTCAACTTTATTTAAAATCAGTTTGCATTGAGCAAGGGGAGGGAGAGAACAGGAGAAACTAATCTGAATTGACATTGCAATTCCCATTGGAGTGAAAAAGAGGGTGCAATCCTGCATATGGTGCTTTTAAGTAATATTAATACATTTACATCACAGAACCATGACGAACATCTCTGCTGCAATGAGGCGATCAGGATGATGAGGGTTCTGTAATTTATACAGACAGAACAAACTCTATTTTCACATTTCGGTGATGGGCAGTGAATTACAATATAGTGGGGGAAGGTGTGGAGTGGGTCAAGGTGTGGAGTGGGGGAAGGTGAGAGAATTTGTCAGCAAATGTGGGCAGATGTCAAAGTCATCTTCGGCTGTCCTATATATGCTGTTATCATTAAGCGTCACAATAGGCTCTGCCAAATCCATGCACACTTTATTGGAAAGCTGACTACCGACTATCTACAATGACATTACCATGTCTAATCAATGACAAATGAGGCTAAATCAGCTGGAAGTTTATGCATGCTTGCATGTCTTCAGGCTACATCCTCCCACTACCCCATTCTAAGACCTCTTCACCCCCCACTACCCCATTCTAAGACCTCTTCACCCCCCACTACCCCTCTGTAGAGTTCCTCTACTGTTAATAGTTCTAGCATTGTGACTGCCAATAGCACCTGGTCCGAGCATAGATTATTTGTTTGCTTATGATGACAGATGTATAGGTGATGATGTATAGGTGATTCACTTACTTTAGTACTTACACTTACTTTAGTACTTGTTGTAAGTCGCTTTGGATAGAAGCGTCTGTTAAATGTCAAAAATGTAAATGTAAAAATGTAAACGTAGCTTGCACGAGCCTTGCAACATTAATGAAGGTTTACATTGTAATACCTTCTGCTATCTACATTATCTGTGTGTGGTGTGTTTGGGAGCGGCAGCACTAATATAGGAACTGTGTCTATTTGAGACACACCGCCTGAAGCAAACCTTGTGGAAACCTGTCCTGATCGCTTTTAATTCATTCAGTGCCGAGGGTGAATAAAGTCGCCCAAATGGTCAACATTCTAGAGTGCCGAGGGTGACTTCATTCACCAAGAACGCATAAATGATGATGCTTCATTTTGTAGCCAATCAAAGTGTTGTTGCTAGGTAAACACCACATAGAACACTTGGAACACTCTGGGTGGTGAGTGTTCCGGAACTCTTTGGCTGTTAATGGGTTAATGTGGATATACAACAATGACAGTCGCTTGGCAACTGACCCATGGCAGACAGAGATTACTGTCTGTATTCTTAGAGTACAACTTCAGTTATACAGCTATAAGCTCATGAGCTCACCCTCTTTCTAAAATAATCAAGGCTGTTACCCGTCCGTTTAGTCAGAACACGGCCCAGTTTGATCAAGTATATGAAAGTATATCTATCGCAGCTCAGCAATGGATGACCCTTGGTTCCATTGTGTTGTGGTCAACTCAAAGAGTTGTATAATGGCGACACATTCTCCATATGTTGGTGAACCAATGTATATAGCCACCTGAATCTCCAGCTGCAACCCACGCTGTGAACAGCTGCCATCACATGATCATCCAACTTATACACTGGGAAATTTCTGTTTGTTAAAGTTAAATTCAAGTGGTGCAATGGGACACCATCATGCCACTGGGGCCACTGCAGCATCTAGCAATTCACTCATACCCCTCCAACACACTGCCCTGAGACATCTGCCTACAAAATCAGCCAGGCTACTGCATGGCGGTGCCAAGGAGGAGCAGACTCACTTCTGAGTTTCATCTCCGACTAACACTTGAGGGGGAAAAACAGATAGGAAGTTTCATATCGACCCCAAAACAATACAGAAACTAAACTGCATTCAAATAAGTATGAATATGAATATCTGTTGTAAAAAGTTCAGGAATTTGAGCTCAATTGTATTGTCCACATGAGATGGAGAGCAGCTACTGTCAACGGGCCCCTTGTCTCCTGTAGTTTGCTGCTCTGCTGAGCATGTACACTTATCGGTGGGGAGCGGAATCTGGGGTAATTGCATGTTCATGCCACAGATAACGCAGACCGGCCAGCAGCAGGGGATGTTTTTTGCTTTTGCCAATTTATCTCGGTGGCAAACTGTCTTCCAAGTTGTTCAGTTTAAGTATCCTCTAGATTATACCCTCTCACTCCCTGCATGGGATTTCATATTAGGCGCTCACTCAAAGCGAGCCCCGTGGATTTAGCTCTTTCCGTACCCATGCGTTCCGCAGGAGGAGTGTTTACTCAAGACGGTTCTCACAGTTTTAAGTTTGTGACATTGCTGTGAAATGTACAGGGGAAAGTGTGTAATGACGTCTGATAGCAAGGTTTGCTGCCTAGATGGTACATTCTTGCCACTAAAAAAAGTATTACTGTTGCATCCATAGTCAATGCATGTTTATCAAGCTAGCCCCCCCCGGAGGACTGGGATCCACAACCTCTTTCATATTCAGAGGGAGAACTCACAGAGTTCTCTTTTGCACTCCCTTTCACACGCCTTTGTCCACAATCCCCAGCACCCCTGCCTTTCTAATGAGATGCTAATCCTTGGCCACGTATTCCGGTGTTTGGACGAGGAAAGGTTTTATTTATTCAGTATCTATTCTGTATACATGTTCTGTCTACTGAGATCCCGTCTTATTCCTACATTACCTGCATTATAAAGAGGGATGGTTAAAGGTGACCCCCTCCGAGCATCATTACGCCTGGTCCAAAGTTAGTGTTAGATTTAATTTCCTTCCCATCTGAACTACATTCTTCAAGCAGGTTTAGTTATTCACACAGACATAGGTGAGCTCTGGTGTGCATCTGTGGCTGCGTGGTTTGCACAGATACCAAGATGGCTAAATAATTGATTTGTTATGCAAAGCTATTATTGATCCCAATACTAATATGTACATATCACAGTATTCTATTCATTACATGATTACATAATTCATTACACTATTCATAACATTTAATCTTGTTTCTCTAGAATATGCCCCAATTGGCTGAAGCATATAATTTTTTCACAAGCTAGCCCAGATTGTTTTAAAGAGACACCACCTTCGCCACCTTAACATACACTCAACTTCTACACAGGGGAGCTGCTCGACTTCATTACAAGCCAAGTCAGATTGGCAGAAAATGAGGCATGTAAGGCCTCCCATTTGGACTACTCCAATAACACAAGGCATGTCGACACAAGGGGGGGGCTCCAATTTAGCTCCCAAGCCAGCTGGTCCAGCGTGGGGCTGGACTGCAAGGGACACGAGCAATCTCTCTGACCACTCTGCTCCTCACTGAGCTCGTTCAGGAGCACTTCCCAAAGTAGGACGCATTCCAAGAGGTGTGGCGCTCTCATTCAAACCAGCCTCTGCACCATATAATGCTCTCCTCTGTAGTGTATAATCATAACATAATCATGCACACCATTTGTATTGATCCCCTTCCTCCAGAGCTGCCAAGTCATTTCCTGAGCTCTTGTCAAAAAGTATGATAATACCTATCTCATTTACTACTGCAGCAAACATAATGGAGTTAGCCCCTTTTTGGCACGGGGGATGGAATCTTCCACACATCAGCTCTGATGTTCCTCAATGTCATGGTAATGAATTATTTATAATCACCTAAATGTGCTAATTAATTATCAGTTTAGGGGGCCCGCTTTTATGGAAAAATATACAAGCAGCCTCATCTTCTGTCTCTTTCATTACAGTATACCTACTAATTAAAATCTTAGCATCCCGTTAATTCTCCTTAGAATAGTGTGTGAAGGTCAGGGAGGAGGAACAAGTCTGGGTGATTTGTGAGTGAAGCGCGGTGACATTTATTCCTACCATGGACTTTCAAGATCCGTTTAAAAGCATGCTATTACCCCTTCCTTTAGTCTCAAAGAGAATGTCAAGGACACACGTAAACATGACCAGCGGATGCCATACCTCATTAATGGCTGTATTTATTCTAAGTGATGCCCTTATCACAGGGCCTATAATGAAATGGATGAGATCACAAATTTGAAAAGATCTATCATTTTCTTTGCAGTCCCCAGGGGCATTAAGAAGAAAAGCTATTTACATCATTCAGGGTCCTCTATATATATATATATTTTTCAACTTATCTCTAGATTAGACAATCACAAATAGAGTGTTTCTAATTGCAGAGTTTGCATTAAAGTGGCCAGACCAGCAAGCTGCAACCAGACCTTCAGAAGTGCAATGAAATGTTGGTATTGAACTAAGAAGCCTGTTTTAAGCAGCTTGCACTCAGACAAAGACATTTTTGTACAAAAGTGGAATATTGGATTATTCAGGAATAGTGCAATATTGATATTCAGGGTAGCTAATGCTTTATATTTGCATAAGTGAACTATTCAAAAGTAAAGTACAATCAAGAAATTAGTATTCCAGCATTTATAAACGATTATGAACATTTCTAGGCATTTCAAGTTTAAAGTTATTATGAAGTGTTGCCAGAAATAATGATGGCCAACACCACTCTAGCAGGTCTATGTTCTGTAACTGTTTGCACACTATTTCCCTTGCAGTTATGGGCCATAAATAATCTGTTTATGTGATCATAAAGTGAACCCTGGACAGTGTGCTATTAATGGTTAGGGGAGTCCTCTCCTGGGGCAGAAGTGTTAACCAGAGCACTAGGTCCTCTTCCTGCTGGATCAATGTCAGCACAAATTTCAGATTGCTTTCCTGATGTGCGCCAAGTTATCTGTGATTCAACTTTAATAGGTTATTGAACGGAACCAGCGTTTAGGGAGCTGAGGCCGTATTTCAAGATATTGACAATCAAACGCACACAAGTTTCTCATTAGCATACATTAGGACAAACAGAATTAATCTTGACAACACTGTCCAGGACGACTGGTACTGTTACAAATAGCAGGCTAGTCAAAACTAATGAACAAATACAGCTTTTAAGACAGGTAATGCTGCCTATAAGGCTCAGTTAAGACAAACACATTTATAAGATGAAAGATTAGTTTACAATTATAGTACGTTATTTGAGCATTTAAAGAGCTGTATATAACCGTAGAAAAATCACATGGGTTCTCAAAGTGCATACAGATTGATATGACTTCAATCCCATAATTGTTTGTCAGGGAGTAGTCTTACCTAACAGTCCAACCAAGGTGCATGAATTAAGATCAAACTGTGGATCTGTGGAAGGACAGCATTGTATATATATTCCATTTAGCTGACGCTTTTATCCAAAGCAACTTACATTGCAGTGAGTGCATACATTTCAGTATATATGGTCCCAGCGGGAATTAAACCTACAACCTAAGCGTTGTTAGTGCCATGCTCTACCAACTGAGCCACAGAGGACCACACTGAGCCACAGAGGACCACATTGGACTATCCAGTATCACCCCATATTCGGTAGGATTCTCTTATTCCTTCCTACAGCATACCGTCACCGTGAATCCGCTCATGAACGGCCATACAAATGTCACTTCAAAGCTCTGCACATCCTACATCCAGATGTAATCCAAGGGAAGGAGGTGTGTCACAGAGGAGAGGAGAGGACATGAAGAATAGCTCGGCTCCAAGGCTGTTAATCTCCACATGCACTCTAACATTTGTCCATATTCACAGTATGCACTGATTAATTTTTAACAGGACACAGGCATTAATGAACGCTTGAGTGATTAAAACGCTGTGGCCGTTTCGCGTTGGAATCGAAATGTGTAAGTAAGTAATTTGACTCTTTTTAGCCGGTTCGTTACTCCTCACTCTGTCCCCTCAGACACTTCATAACTGAAATGTACTGCTTGGGTAACAAAATGAGTGGTGGCAAATCATGCATGGTACCATAAATCAGATGACATTTTCCTGGACCTGAAGGTCGAGTGGTTTGTCAACATCCCCACTCTCCTGAAATGACTGTCCTTGCTGCATCTTACTGTCCTGGTTTTACCTCCGTAAACACATTCAAACACGATCATGCAATGCATATAGAGATGTTATATAGTAATCAATAGGGGTAAGATGGTAGATTTATGGTATCTTTTTCTCTTTTTCTTGTTTTGCTTTTCTGTTCTACGTTTTGTTTATCACTCATTCTTAAAAGAGGTACAAACTTCGCATCAGTGCAAATTATTTGTAAATCATTAAATTGCAAAGGTTCACTACTGTATCACAATACACATCATCCTAGCTCTGAAGTTCACTTGGATTACCAGGAGCTATAAGCATCAACAGTATTCTCCATTAAACAACTTCATATATATATACGTATATATACACACAGTGCTGAACATGTCCCTGATTTCAACTCACCTAAAACATTACAATAAAAACTATGGAGGTCGAAGGTCAGCCTAAGGCAGTGTATTTGCTGTTGGCTAAGCTTCAAAACACCATAAAACCATTTGACAATTAATTCTAACCATCTCCTGAGGAAACACAGGCCGCGCCAGACCAAACCAAGGTTCAACCCTAACCCTAACCCCCTCCAAGGCTCGTCATGATCTGATGCACACAGACCGGATCTCACACCTGACACCACACCACAGCTGTGTACACGGAGGTCATACATTGTTGTTTTACAATGATTGATCGTGACCGTAGATATTCTTTATTTCACTCCTTCTCTTCTCTCTGAATATGGGCACATGCACTCATTTATTGAGAAATACTGCAATCACATGAGGAGCTTATCTATACTTTGCGTTTGTAATCCAGTAGTGACTGCATGAACTTGATAGACTAGGTAGTGACTCTGTACTTTCATACCTATATATAATATACGCCATTTACCTGACGCTTTTATCCAAAGCGACTTGCATTGCAGTGAGTGCATACATTTCAGTATATATGGTCCCAGCGGGAATCAAACCCACAACCTAAGCGTTGTTAACACCATGCTCTACCGACTGAGCCACAGAGGACCATGTTGTCATCTACACCATCAATTTAAGCATGCATGTGAAATGGCAACAAGACAGGATTTTACATCTGACGTCCGTTGCTCCTCTCCATCCATGGCGGTTGTATCTTGTTTGCATCCAAGTTGGTGTGCCAACCATCATTTGAATAATGGAATCACATTTGCAAAGACACAGAGATGATTTGTACATGTACGTCTGTACAAATCCTGTTCAATAAAGCATGCAGATATGGGGAACATACTCCAAAGATCTGCAATGGGTAGAAACCAAGTGTGTGACATTAGACATAATTCAGAACACAGGCCAATTGTCCAGCCATGCAGACATACCAGCTCCTCATGCACAGCAACACTGGGGGTAGATATGCACAGTGACATTTGTGTTCCTTTCATTTCCATCTGCTGAATGGTCGCCCTAGTGATCACTGACATTTCCATTCGAATCGAGGCAACACAATGATTCTCACATTTGAAATCTCTTTTAAGGTAATTAAGCGATACTGTTAAAAGGAAAGGGGAAGCCACGCATCCATTATCTCCTGTAGTCTAAAAGCAGGCTCGATTAATTTTTCACAAGCATTCCCACATATGTATTCAGGGACTCAGGGAAACATGGCAAAAATAAAGAGCTCTCGCTGGGAAGAAGGAAGGAAAACGCACGCACACACTGCATCTCTGGTCAGAAGCTTTTATAATCATACGCTTTTGCATTTGGGTGTAGACTGTAATCATTGTTTATCAACACATACAGTCAAAAACGCTAAATGCATTTTCATCTATCGTAGGGCTTGAGGGATGAACTGCTTGTCATTACTTAGACCCAGACCGCTGTGGCACCTTTTACATTTAAATGAGGAAAAAAGTTCGTCATATTGACTGTTGGCCAACTCTATGTTTATACAACTAGAAATGTTGCTCTAAAATCAAACCCTCACCAGCCTCTGCCAGCATTAACAAATACTGCAGACTCTGGCCAAAACACAGGCACAAGATAATTAGTCACACCAGGCTTAAGGGCTGGGGAGCAATCTGAGTGAAGGAAGTATTGATCCCTGCGAGGGGGAGGGGCACAAAGTTGGGAGTCGTTATCAATCTTGTGAAGCAGGTCTCTTCGTCTGTGTTGAAACATGCACACGTACTCACACACGCACGCAAACACACATACATCAAACTCACACATACGCACACATACATTAACACACCAACAGCTTGGTATACTACGTGTCAGACGGAGACGAATGTCTGTGAGAGTGAAAGACTCCCAGGGGTTATTGGGGAGGGAGGGAGGGGGGTGGGAGTGTGTGTGTGTGTGTGTGTGTGTGTGGGAGGGGGGGTTAGCTGCACCAGAGCATTGGAAGCCTTTATCATGGAGTTAAAAGCCTTCCCTAATCTGCTGCTTCTCCTCATCTAGAACCAGTGCTCCAAACCTTGCAATGGTAAGAGGTTTTAAATCAGCTCAGGGATGATGAAAAGCTAAATCCTTACACAAAATCAACTGTTTGGATTTGGAATATACAGTAGCTGCTCGCAGGTTATCTGATCAGATGGGGATGATGCAGAACTGGGGGAGCAGATATCCAATTGGACTGTAATTCATCTCCTCCCCTTGGATGGCGGAGTGGAGTAGGAGAGGGAGTGGGACAGGGATGAGGTATTTCACTCCCACAATAGTCCAACATAATAGTTCACATAACCCCTGAGCATGATTTGGGATCAACAGTGGTATTTTTTTTTTTTTTTGCATTTCAGTAAAAGCTCTGTACTGAACAATATGTAATAAAACAATGCTGCTAACCCGTGGTCCTCTGAGCTCCGACTAGCTGCTCCTGAAGGCTGTGGGTTCAGATTGAGGGAGTATCAGATGTTGAGAGGAGCGTTAAGCTGCGGGGAGGCCCACAGCAGTGGAACTCTATGGCTAATTGACAGGCTGTTTCAGATGGAGCTCCAGAAAGGCGGTCACTTTCACGGTCCCCAGTTCTCAGTGTCTGTCAGGGGGCTGGGCGGACGGGGGAGGGGAGGGGGGGGGAGGAGAGGAGCCAGATGCAAACCCACTGGGAGGCCTGATGTCATTCACACACTCATGTGCTCATGTGCAGCAGCTCAGAGACATGTCACCCCAAGAGAGAGAGAGAGAGAAAGAGACAGAAATGGATTAAGGATGTGGGTGCCAGCTGCATGAAAAACCGCAGAAAAACCCAGAACACAACACCTGTGCACGGGGCAACTTTTCATAGGACGAGACGAAGGCATCAGATCTCAAACAGAGCTCTCTCTCTCTTTGGTACTCTGAGATATTGGGTCCATAGGTAAGTTAGTGGAGTGAAGGATCAACAAGATGTAGGTTCAATGTAATAACATCTGGCTAACCATCCCATACCAATGTAATAACATCTGGCTAACCATCCCATACCAATGGATAGATACGAGATAGAAACTACATCTCTGGTTCGGCAGCAACACAACCACTCCCCCCCTACTATTGATTTACATTAGTTTGGTCCCAATACTTATGGATGAGGAGATCAAGAACAGCTTACCACTCCGGATCACACCAACAAACATTCAATTATCTATTAAAGCACACCTGCCCCTCAAACAGGACCTTACACACAGAAATGACAAATTGCAGTGGTGGACGTTTAATGGTGTCACTGTTAACCCAGGTTTTATGGATTTCTTCACACGCCAGCCTACAGCCACTTAGTTAACCCATGAATATATGCAGAAGGGATCTGTCCTCGCTGAGAGCGGAATCTCATAATGCTGCAGCAAACAGAATTGTGTGAGAAAGCAAACAATTCTAAAACACGCATGTTTGTAAAACTAGACGTGTGGAGGGGACAGGATCTCAGCGATAGCACCACACAATAAATGAACAATTATTCTGAGATAGAAAAAAAGAAGCATTTATTTATTCACGGCATGTTGAGTCAGCTTTATCTGCTCCTGATTAATCTGAGTCAATAATATCATCTTTAATTATACAAAATGGCACTGAATGCCAAAGTCAAACAATGCTTCCAATCTTAAGGAGGACAAATCCTTTAAGGAATTACACGTAATTATGCACGGCAAGATACTAAAATAGAGCAGTTGTTTGTTTTTCTCAGACCAGTCAAGACATCATTACATTATTTAAAAATGATCAAGACCACTTTGGAAAGCAGATTTGTGAATTGATCGGTCTCTGCACACTGCTCAGCCTAACCAGGGTAACAAAAACACAGGTTTTAAACTGGGCTGCATTTTATTTTTAAAAAAATGTTTGAATATATACTATATTGCTGTGTGTCTGTCTTGGTGGGGTATTGAGTGCCTGGGGAGCACCTTCTCTCCTTTCCAATGATTGCTTTTGAAAGCACAAGATCCAGAAACTGTGTGTGCGTCATAACATGCGTGTAACATTCAATGCAATTCCATGGATAACATTTTATGTATAATATGCAAGACCAGTGCTTATACACAACAGAAAGACAATGGAAAAACTAAAATAATGGCAAGATAGTTTCATGGTGAGGCAGAATGTACCTTAACAAATAGTTAAATGACAAAGGATTTGTGATGATACTATATCACACAGTGTTCCCGTCAGCACGACACCAGCCATTACTTAAACAAAACAACCAGGGTCCTGAAGATGACATGTTGAGACACACTGTGCAACAAGGCAAGCCTGATATGTGCTATGAGAGGAAGAGTAATTCGATGTGTACGGAGAGAGCGTGTGTGTGAATATGGGCACACGTGTGTGTGTGTGTGTGACCGCTTCACCTGTATGGAACGTAATATCCAGACTTCCATAATGAACAAGGTGTTCCCCATGCTCTCTCAGAGGCACTTACACATGAACATGGGTGTAAATGCATGTGGGAGGGTTTTTCATCTGTACTCTGTGGCTGGGCTTTAACATCTGTTAGCACCCTCCCCTCCCCACCCCTGCCCTTCGCCCAATGCTCCCAGGCCTGTCTCCTCAAAGACTCCCAGTTGTACTGGGGGTGGAGCAAATGACTTGTCATGCGTAGAGGTGGCACGAAGCCTGCAACCAACCCAACCGACAGCCCCCACAAATGCAGATCACACAGCCGACAGAGGGTAAAAAACCAACCCGAGGAACTTTCACAGGATCTTAATCTGCAATGAAGTCACTCACCGTCCAGGGGGACGGCAGAGGTTTCAACGGCTGACATGGGACAGCCGATTCTTGGATGTCAGAATCTTCGCCTAATTAATGTTCTTAAGGAGGAGTGACTGTCAATGTGTCGGAGGCCATTTTCATCAGCCGGTGTAGAAATAGCTTTACCCCGTCACGTCAACAAACTTTTAGAATCATAACCTCACAGCTGCCAGTGTTTCTCCTTCATCACCCGTCTGCTCCAGTCCCCTTGGAAGCGTGACATTTCCCTTTGCATGATAAGACGAAAAAAAAATCATTCTTACTATATGTCAGAGGTAATTCCATGTCTGAACATGAGTCATTCTTTTGAAGATAGAAAAAATACCACAAAGAGGAAAAATACACTGTTACACCAGGGATGGATACAGGGAGGGATAAGTCATTATTTCTGTGGCCTGTAACGTGACATATAAAAAGGTAATACTGCATAATGACTGTGATAAGAAAGAATCCTTGGGTCTCCGGAAGGTGAACATATCAATGCTCAACACACCCTGGACTTGACACCAGTACTTTATCATCAGCAAAGCAATTGCATATTCCTATCCCTCCTGGAGAGAGGGGAGAATCAATCTCATATAGTAGGACCACGGCTTTAATAAATAGTGTACCACAAACACAAACACACACACACACACACACACACACACACACACACACACACACACACACACGACCCTCCTGACCGGATGTGAGGAGCTTGAAATTCTTTCATTCCTATTAGTCAATCTGGCTAATGCAAAAATCATGTATGTCTGTCTCTAAATATTTAATCTTAACAGCAGTGAGATTGAAATACAACGTCGGTGGAACATTACTCCTTCCATCCTGAAAGGTACAAGAGCTTTGAGAGAGGCAGTGGTTTCCGCAACGCCAGAGAGAGAGAGAGAGAGAGTGAAAGAGCCAAGAGAGAGAGAGAAAGAGCTAGAGAGAAAGAGAGAGAGAGAGAAAGAGAAAGAGAGAGAGAGAGAGAGAGAGAAAGAGCTAGAGAGAGCAAAAAAGAAAAAGCGAGGGAGAAGCCGTAAGAGAAGTTTGTTATTTCAAAGACTAAGCTGCTGGCATTGGAGGCAGTAGAAAACCACAGTTTGTCTTGGGAAAGTAAACAGCATTCAAGAGGGCAGGAGCCATTGTTCCATGACGATACTGTACTCGCTCCAACACAGCAAGTAATCAGGTTGAGGTTCGAAGGAAACTGTTGCTCCCCTCAACATGATGAAAGCTGCACTGACACGACTCTGAATCCTATTTATAGAAACACGTCCCAGGAAACAGCACATGGGCTCCCGGAGAAACACGGCATGAAGACCATTTCAATTACAGTACCTTAAAAAATACAGCTGACTTAAACATTTTCATTCCTCTTGGCACTTTTCTAAACACAAGAAAAGTGCTATATCCCAAGCATCTATATCTATAAATTATATTATATAGGATCTATATCTATATATATTATATTATATAGGATCTATATCTATATATATTATATTATATAGGATCTATATCTATATATTATATTATATAGGATCTATATCTATATATATTATATTATATAGGATCTATGTCTATATATATTATATTATATAGGATCTATGTCTAATCAAATTCCCTATACTTATAACACGAGAGCAAGTCTACTTGTTATTGTCCTGTATTTCAGTAGTTTCAATGTTTTGGTTTAGGTAAACACTGTAAGTGCAATAACATTATATCTAAAAACAAGGCACTAGTGGATCACTTTCAGAAACTTTAAAACTTACCACAGAAAAGTCCTCTGCAGAGCAGTTCTGTCCACTGAAGTTGCAGCTCTTCAGCATCTCGTCAAGCTGGTGACCCGTCCTGTTGAAGATGTCCTGCATGTCAGGGGCAGGATACTCCAAATCGGTGGGCTTGTGGCCATCCTTGTTTTTGGGTGGCAGACCCGTCAGGTTAGCCAGGTGGTAGATGTCGGCGTCGGTGAGCGCGGAGAATCGAAATCGGTTGATGTTGCAGATGGTCACAGCAGGGAAAACCATTTCAGGGGTCGCCTCCTCGTTCAGAGCTGTGACATGAGGATGCTCCAGGTAGGAGATAGCGCACTTAGCCGCCTGGTACAGAAAGAGCACAAGAGAAGCCAAAAAGGCAAGTGCCCAGAGGGTCTGCCGGATGCCCAAGCGACCGGAGACAAAGATGTGGTTAATCCCGTGTAGGGAGCAGGAGTTGGCAAAGCCGGCCAGGTCCTTTACTGGAGGTGTACAGCTCTCCTCGATCAGGCTCTCCTTGTCCCCATCCTGCTTGCCTTTCTGCTTCTCATCCTCCTCTGCAAATTTGATTTTGCAAACAAATTCGATCGGCATGTGGGCAGCCAGGTCTGCGTTTGGGGTTGTTTTGATGACAGCTATCAGCCCTGTTCCACTTGTCCCTCTCTTCCTCCGGCTTTGGTCCTCAAGAACAGATTACAACTCCAGAAAGAGGGAAAGAAGGTAGGAGAGTTTTCTGTTGCTGCTGCTGCTGCTGCCTCTGCTGTTGCTGCTACTAGTGCTGCTGCCACTGCTCGTAGTGACTGCCCCTGCCGCTGTGCTGCTGCTCTGGATGCTTGTCTCAGTACTTGATCGGCTCACAGAGTCTTGCTTATCAGCAGTAATACAGCTGTCAAAAAAAACACCCTTGCTCTCTGCTTCAGACCCACAGATGAAAATGCAGCATTTTGAGTCGAGCTGAAAGAGGCAGGGGGCTACTTAATAATTCATGAGAAGGCAACATTGTGATTATTTCCTCCTCACTGGCGTGAGCCGCGAGTTCCCCCGCCGTCCCCCTGCTTCCCACAGACCGTCTCCCCAGCCTGCTTAATCCACTTGTTTAAAACGCTGTCTTACTCCTTGACCGTAATAAAGTTGGTGTCAAAGGTGGTTCTGCCGAACATCCGGAGCTTGATGTGAATTGCAGGGGGTCACTGGTTTTTAATGCCACCCCCCCGTCAGGTCCCCAGAGAACGCCTAATTGGAACAATAATGAGGAGTGAGAGAAGTGGAAACGAGCACCAGGCAACTCCCAGCAATCAATCTTCTCTTTGGAACAAAAAAAAAGTGAGAGACTATCGATCGGGCTGAAGCATCTGTCAGAGATTAAGGAAGGCAGTACAACGGTCCTTTCTTATCAGGAATTAATGGTAGCATCACAGGCTCCGGCACGAATTTGAATTAGTGGATGCCTTCTGATCTAGAACCAGATGACGTTAGAGATGTTGAAATAATGTATCGATCTGCCCCCCCTCCAACCACCCCCCCCCCCCCCCCTCCTTTTCCCTCCTCCTATACTGTGTGTGCCTTCGTGCCGTTAATGGCCCTCTTCCAGATTGCCAAACAAAATTATGCAAATAGAAGGCACAAAAGTGGGCTCCCTAATGCATGTTATTCCCCTTTAAATGGGATTAGTCATGCGGGTCACATCACAAGGGGCTGGGACCTTTAGAGAAAAGGCATATTTAAAGGTGAATTGAACCGCTTTTAACACACGTGCCAAGTCCTCTTAAGTCAAGGCTGAGAGAGAGTGGAAAACACAAGATTACTGGAGATTGAACAGGGAACTACGGGGGACAACAAGGCTTTTAAAAATCGCTCTCTTCTCTCTCTCTCTCTGTCTCTCTTTCTCATTACCTGGACTGACTAAGTAAGTAACATGTTGAAAAATACAAAAAGCAGTGGCTGTCTTTGAAGCAAACAGCATAAAATCTTGTCAAATTATACAAATGAATACTTCTGCTGAGAAGAACTGAGCCATTTATTAACTAGTTAAGAGCAATTCCCCTTGGTTTGTTCAAGCCTGGGGAATTCCCATCCCCAAAGAGGACTAAAGGAGTGCTCTTAAGCTACTCTGAAAGTCATTCTCCTCCCCAAAGAGGACTAAAGGAGTGCTCTTAAGCTACTCTGAAAGTCATTCTCCTCCCCAAAGAGGACTAAAGGAGTGCTCTTAAGCTACTCTGAAAGTCATTCCCATCCCCAAAGAGGACTAAAGGAGTGCTCTTAAGCTACTCTGAAAGTCATTCCTCTCCCCAAAGAGGACTAAAGGAGTGCTCTTAAGCTACTCTGAAAGTCATTCCCATCCCCAAAGAGGACTAAAGGAGTGCTCTTAAGCTACTCTGAAAGTCATTCTCCTCCCCAAAGAGGACTAAAGGAGTGCTCTTAAGCTACTCTGAAAGTCATTCTCCTCCCCAAAGAGGACTAAAGGAGTGCTCTTAAGCTACTCTGAAAGTCATTCTCCTCCCCAAAGAGGACTAAAGGAGTGCTCTTAAGCTACTCTGAAAGTCATTCCCATCCCCAAAGAGGACTAAAGGAGTGCTCTTAAGCTACTCTGAAAGTCATTCTCACTCCATATTTCTCTCTTGATCCATGTCACCACCGTCACTCCCATGTGGGACTGCATTCTGTCAGCCGGAGACGGGGACGGTCCGTTGATTGCAGTCCTTGCAGATACATTGAGACATCTGTGAACGTTGCCTTTATTTGTCAGGAATAATTGGTTACATGGCTTAACCGTGCCTCTGGAAGGCAGCGGGGTTTGCCGGACTTGGAGTGTTTTATATAGTGACTCCCAGAGGATGCTGAGGTTATTCAGAGCCTGGTGGAGGTTCCTGATCACTCTGGTGGGGGGCGGGGGGTGTGTGTGTGTGTGGGGGGGGGGGGGGGGGGTGGAAGAGTCGATCCAGGCAGCAACAACAACCACAAAAAAAAAAAAAAAAAAAAACATAGCAGGCACATCTGGCAGATGGGGACAGTTTTCACATATTGGATGAATCGTAAGCCACATTTTTCCCCCAAACACAATCAAGGCATATACAGTTAACATACAGTTAACACAATATACCCCTCTGAGCTGTGGCTGTGTTCTGATCCAATGTGTCATAATGCACGTTCATCCTCCTTATAGGTGAGATCAAGCAGAAAATAACAATCCTTGCTCCTAATGCACTCAACTCCATTCATATGAAATTACAGAGCAATACTACTACTACTGTACAAAAGCATAATTTAAGGAAAAATGCTACTGAAATGTACTGAAAAGATGGCTTTCAACAGACATGAAGACAAGGTTTCAAGGTGATTGGCTGAGCCCTAGTGACTGGTTAATATATTATTTCCTTCCATTGTTTGGCTCAGCCTTGGAAATGCCACTGACGGCTGTACGACACCTTTTAAGCACTGATAAAACTATTTCAATGAAACATATTGTCACCTTAATCAAAAGTCAAAATTGACTTTACTCCTGGTAAACCATGGATACCAGTAGTTTGTTTTTCAATTTGAGTTAATTACAATCATCACAATAACATTGACTGTTTTACAACATTGAGAAATATGGCAAAACAGCCTTCTCAAACCCAAATACATCATGTAATTATCAACAATTTGCCCATAAAAGATTATGAAGTTCCATGTTGCATTAAGTTCAACAGACTACACATCTATAATACCTTTCAGAGTTAGGCCTGTATATACAGTATTCTTCTTTCTTTACATTTTACATTTTACATTTGGTTTATCTTGCGGGAAATGTCTTTTCTTGAATCTCTTTCGAGGAAGCGTTTCCTGGGTAAGCTTTGTTACTCAGGCATTTCTATTCAATCCCAAGAGTGCAACCATGAGATCCATAGGCCCGGTCTGAGATTCTGTCAGACACATACTGCAGTCAAGGTGGTACTCAAGCAAACCAACGGAGAGACTTTGACCGGATGTAATAATTGTTAGAGATATTAATTCATAACATGCGAGGGAGCTGCTAGCTCAGCAGGAACACGGCCGGGTATCTGCAGCACACAGAGAATCCAACTGCCTGGAACAGGCCGGGGAAATTCAGTCAGATTTGCATAAAAGCTACAAAATACTATTTCTTGTTTTCCTCGTTTTCTCCTCGTTTGAGGATGTGGGATTGTGGGAAATGAGAGGATGTGCTGATATTAGTTGTTTTAAAAATAAAAAAAAATAAAAAAAATAGCAGAGGAGCAAGCTCAGTAAATGTTCAGATAGAATCACTGAAAAATGCTATCCTAAAGGACACTTTTTTACTGACATTAAGATATACTGACATACTGTAACCATTGATGTTTAGGCACTGATAACATATTGGTAATAGCAACAAGTCTACTGGCTGTCTGACACTGTGACACTGCTGTAAGGCCAGCCCTGCTGTCAAACTGTGGAATGGAATTTCTATTTCACGTTCACATTCATTCCAGACTTGTTATGTTTCGCTTTTCATCCCTTTGAAAACGCTAGAATAATATGTATGGCATTGGAAGTTACACATAAGCCTCCATTAACGCTGAGATTGGACATTGTACGGTTCAGTCGCTCAGTTCAACTTTGGCTAGCACACATTCTGCTAGCGTGCTATAATAATCCATGCAAGTCCAAGGTTCCACTGCCATATGGACACTCATTTAGCTGTATGTATGAAAGTGTTGCCCAAAGGAGAATAGGGAAACGGGGAGCCAGCGTAGTGGACAGAGTCATTGACATGCTGTCCACATGGGCAGAACACTCAAGGTTCACTGATTTTATTTATTTTTTCCTACTGCCCTGAGGATGATTTTTATTCAAGTACACATACATGTACAGGACGCTGCTTCATTTTAAAATGCAACGTCTCACTCACTCATACATCTTCAATGTTGCACTCCATAACATCAATAAGTACGTGAGTCACATGGCATGAGATGAGAGGTCATTGAAAGGGCAAATCCCGCAACTGCTCCAGTGTTCAGACATTGCTGAGGACAACAGTCCTGTTTCAGCGTGTTGCTGCCAACGAGCCCCACTCAGCTACAGTTTAGATGAATGACAGCTATTCTCGCGGGAATAAAGACACCCAAGGCTAGCAAATGCAGAATTATCGATAAAACCTCAAATTAGGAAACAGAGGTTGTTGACAATGGGTAGGGTATCCAAGAATCGACAACCAAAATGGCAGAGTCCTGGATGTACAGGACAGGACACAGCCAGAGTACAGCTGACTGAGGGTACCAGACTACTTTCCCTTCCACTTTCCAATAGTATTTTGTCCGTGTCCAAATACTCCCGGCATAGAAATGAAGGGAAGGCCCTCTCCCACGCTGCAAGTATGGGGAACAAAAGCTGAATGTCACAGGCGGAATCTTTTCTGACAAAAAATCATTCATGCGCAATTTCTACAACACACAGTTTCTTGTAAATAATAAATGCACTTTTTAAGAGCTTCCTAATAAAAAACCCTCTCTCTTTCCCTGGGTTCATGCGAGTGTCAGGTTTTCTGGGGAGGCTGAAATAGCCCTGGCCTTTGATGCCAAGGGAGAACTCTGACTGCCTCAGCTGTGTGCAGAATATCAGTCCAGTTTGAAACACTACAGGATGATATAGAACAGCGGGGGGTGGACAAAGAAATGGGAAAGCCCCACAGACACGTGCATGTGTTACACAGACAACAATGCTAGCTTTACAAAGCTAAGTTCACCCTTAGCCAACTCAAGTTGGTGCGTTGTATAATTGATAACGTAGCACTCCTAGCAATCTAGTGATTATTGCTTACTTTGTAGACGGAGGCATTCTGATTAAGTGGATTGAGAGGGCTATATTTCACGCGTGCACCTCTCCCCCTGCCTTGATTATCTACCTGTTAGCGTTTGATGTCTTGATGCAGAGCGGGAGGCCTCATTACAGGACAGATGCTGACTTGTTATTCAGCTCACAGCCTGTCAGCGCAGGACAGATGGGATGAGGAGGGAAGCCTGGGAGGGACCACTGACCCTCTTCCCCTCCCCATCAGCAGCACAAACACAAGGCGCGTCACAGTGCGCAGTCCTCCCCTGCATGACAGTGCTCACCTGCCCTCCAGCCTCCCACAACAAGAGGGCATGTTCCCCCACCAGCTGTGAACATCACCACAACGCAGCCCCGTGTGAAGTCTGTAAAAAAACTCACTCAGTCTAGGCCATGTGTGGCTCAATGGAATCCTACACGCACGCACGCACACACACGCACACACACACACGTGCACGCACACACACACACACGCACACACACACGCACGCATGCACACACACACGCACGCACGCACACACACAGACACAGACAAGCTTGTCAACAAGTTGTGTAATGATTCTGTTTTGGGAATGGGGGAATGGTTCTTGTTTCAGTAATGAAAAGTGATTCTCACTGACAATCTTGTACTCATGCTGTTATTTTGTTATTTTTAGAGGTAAATATCATCGGATTTGTTTGTGCAATCTTGGCTTTCAGAGGGGGAAAAAACAGCTCATTAAACTGCCTTAACCTGGTGACTCCGGGAATGCAAATCAAATGGTTGTTAGTTGTAAGAGAGAGAGAGGGGGGGGGGGGGGGGAAACATCCTAGAACAATACCGCATGAAATATAAATGACAGCAGTTTTGAAACTGTGTTGGAATTTATCAAAACAGTCAGATTCCCGGCTAAGTGGAAAGCACCATAGCAACAGTTCTGCTAGAAAAGTTGAGATTGCATTTCGCAAAGAGGTTGTGATACTCGCAATGATGAAGGAAAACAGCGCCTGGAGAACCCGGTCCCAGGGGGAAGGCCCCGACGCAGGATATTAGAGCCTGAATAAATCATGTAATGTTGCTGTATCATCTCTGCCCTGATCAATCTTCTCCAATCGATAAGCCAGTCTCTGGTCATGAAATCTGAGGGACAGGAGATCAGGCACCTGAGCTGCTCATTAGCATCACGATTGGCTGGCAGCGGTTCTGGGAGAGCAGGGGTAGGACCAGGGGGCACGGTGGGTTGAACGGCATACATATTGCAAAAACAGTCACCTGATAATGGGATCCTAACAATGGCAATGAAAGACAGATCAATGTTCGGCAATTTGGCATGCTCTTGCATCAAGCATCTGCTGTCTACAAATGTGTTGATATACAGTAGTAGTTGTCGGCTGTGGCCATTTATTACTTTTTCCAGAACAATACACCTCTCTAGTTCAAATACCTTCACTTGTTCAAAACAATATTTGAACCATTCAGAACACGCTGTTCTGTTATCTGACATGACACAATACTTCATATTGTTCAGTCTCTTTGCGGATGTTAGTCGATTTTTATTTTGTTCTGAGGAAAATAGATAAAGAAAGCAATAACCCACTCTATTAAAAGTGTATCCATGGCTCTCTGAGTGCTTCAAAGGGAGGTGTAATAGAACAACACAAGGTGCTGCTACTTGTTGATTCATTCATTGTGTCTGACATTTTCTCTAACCAAGCAGAAAGACGCCTATTCAGCCGACGCACTTCCAAAACGGTCTTTTCTATCATCACTGAAGAATTGTCATTAGATCTGCCGCGTTATTTTGTAATCAGAGTTCCGAGTAGAGAAGCTGCAGGGATCCGATTGCATTTGTCTGCTTTTGTTATAATTAATCTTCCGCCATTCAGAGATTAAAATGGCCACTGTTTTTACATGGTAAGATCGATTGTAACTTTGATTGCAGGTAGATAAATATCCGCAAGTCACAACCTCTCAGCAAATTTACTGCATTGGCATAATATTTTCTGTAAACTGCCATAACAAGCAGTTGAAAATGGAAACTATGGAAGGCCATCTCTCTCGCCGTGTGACTAATGCTACGTTCCATATTGTCCCCAAGACGCTACCCTCAAGGCACTCCTGTAGATATGTTGTGTTCATGTGAAAACATCAAAACACAGAGCATGAAATAAAGGGCTGGGGATAATAAAGGGCTGGGGATATATAAGGATACTATTTCAAAAAGAGAAACAACAGAGAGGGTACTTTCAGTGCTAGTTTCAGGTGACACTAATGCCACTCGACTCATTTTGCTTGGAAAAAAAAATCTATTTCCCACCCCAACAAAATGGGTTTTTATCAAAGAAGAGGAAACGGGGGACATATAGGAAATATTTTTGAATATGAATTAATAGCGGGCCTTTTGACGGATGGCAGTGTTAATTAGATCAGCGGAACACATAATGGTGCCTGACCTTTCCCAGTGCTTCTGGCTTCACCTCCAGATTGGGACATTTGGCTGTCGCTGGGGACAATTATCTCTCAGGTACTTCCTGCTGTGTTGGATAATAATACTTAATTAGCCAAAGAGCAGAAAACACAGACAGGACACATCTCTCCCGGTCTGCAGGACTGCAGCACTTAGGCAGGATGTGCAGGGGAAGTCAATCATGCTCACTCTACTGCGTCCTCACTCACCTGCACAGCGGGGGAAAGGAGGCCCGTGCCGGCTGCACCGGTCCTAATCAGGCCAGTTGGTGGTATCATGCTTTCAGGGGACGGTGGAGGTCAGAGCATCAGAGGAGATGGGGGGGGGGGGGGGGGTTGAGGGCCCATCTGCCTCTATAGCCCCAGAACCACTCTCATCCAACACAGGCGAACGGGAGGGAAAGGATTGCCAAAAGCTATTGAAATATGCATGCTCTGCACTGACAAATGGAGGTCACATTCAACAACTTTGATGCATATACACAACGAGAGAGAGAGAAAAATAATCAACTTTGTAAGTATGAGAATGGGGGAGGAATGGGGGATGGTCCTTCATTTAGACACAGTGATACTGCATCTTGCCACTTAAATGAATTGATTGACTCAATCATGTAAAATGTTTATGATTACATACTGCAACACTAGGGTAGTTAGCATTTCTTACGGGAAATTGATACATTGATTAGGCCAAGCCACTCCTTGAAAAGCATACGGTACGAATGTAGCAGAATGAAATTCCCACTCTAACTTCCTGTAATCCCCAGTTGAGGACAAAGGGACTCCCCTTGGTAGTAAATTATCCAAAACAACCCGACATAAATGTCTTAGGATGCTTTCTGTTTGGGATCCACTTTCACAAAGTAGATCTTTACCACTGCAAATATACTTGAAGAAGCACTCGAGCCAGAGCTGGGTCACTGTCACAGACATGTTTGCCTCAAACAGAGCAGATCTCGCACGAATTACAATTATTTCATGTGAATACATACGATCCACTCATGAGCTTTTTAAAAGGTCATCTGAGTTTATGCCTCAATACATACAGTAGGATGGTGAACAGTAAGATGGTGAACCTGCCCAGCAATTTGCCAGTAATTGTGGTCCTCTGTGGCTCAGCTGGTAGAACTGAGAGGTAGAGGTTGTGGGTTTGATTCCCGCTGGGAACATATATACTGAAAAATGGATGCACTCACTGCAATGTAAGTCGCTTTGGATAAAAGCGTCAGGTAAATGGCCTATATTATATATAGGTATGAAAGTACAGAGTCACTACCTAGTCTATCAAGTTCATGCAGTCATTACTGGATTACAAACGCAAAGTATAGATAAGCTCCTCATGTGATTGCAGTATTTCTCAGTAAATGAGTGCATGTGCCCATATTCAGAGAGAAGAGAAGGAGTGAAATAAAGAATATCTACGGTCACGATCAATCATTGTAAAATGGCAGATGCCACAGTCTGGGATCAGAACAATAGCGCAGACACACACTAAATGACTTCAGTCACTCATCAATTACCCAGAGACTGTGCAGAACGTACAAAAGCCCCCTAATTACATTTAATCTTCACTCTAGATGTAAAACAGGAGGTTAACATAATATCACTTAGCAATCTTCATGGTTCAATAGCGCCAAATGAGTGAGCTAATGAAAGCCAGTCTACTTCACTAACACCTTCTGACTGGCCATTTTTTTTCCGTGAGACAAGGCATTCTGGAGAAATCCAATTTTCTCTGAGCTCGGCTCCTTTTTTTTAGGTCTGTCCACTTGTCATGTCTTATGTTGTGAAGATTATATATATTTTTTTGGCCAGTTTGCCAGTTCTCTCTAAATCCATCACTTACAGCATAGCATGTACAATGGTTGGATAGGATAAATCCTCTTCTACGTGGGTTTCCCTCTGTGCCACAGACTTGAAAATAAACTCTTGAGCATAATGACTGAGTTTCTGGGGTTTTGAATATGTTGCTGGCTGCCTGTTGTCAAGGCCTGTGAGGTAAAAACCCTGACATTTAAGCATTAAGCAAGTTATCGGGCAAAGTAAACCCTTGGCAAACGAACTCTACTTTGATGTAGTAAACAAACCAAGGTGCCACTGCCAGATGGGAGATGAATTTATCCTCAGTCCTAGCTAAGCTGACTGTTATTATGTCTTGTACTGATGGCCACATCAAAATAATGGATGGCATTATTGGGGTTGTTCCATGGAATGATCGTAATGGCAGAATGTGGCAGATGAATGGTCCATTTTCTCAAAGGTCGCAGAGTGTGAAACCGTTGCCCAATATGCTGTGTACACCCGTGAGAGACATTGTACAGTAGACCTCTTAGCTCTCGTTCTGAGAACATTTTCATTACAGGTGACCGACCAAATGTGAGGCGATATGAAGGTGAATAATTCAGAAGACAACTATAAAAACTAAACTAAACTCTGGTGTCTTCAGACTCTGTAGAGATTAATGTTGTCAGTAAACCTTGTCATATTGAGACACTTACCCTGACAATGTTTACAAAGACCTTGCCAAAGTGAGGAGGCAGATCCAGTCAACTGGATCTAGTAACCTCAGGGCATTCAACACAGAGATGTACAACAAAGCCCAAACAGACAACAACCTTCAAAGCTATATCAACATGTTTATGAATAAGTGACATCCCTTATGGTTATGACATTGACAGCATTCTGTGTATAATGACTATCAGGGTACACACATTAAGGGTGATATGAAACATATTTGTGACAATGTCTGTGATCGACGATGGTGCAACGTGAAAGTTAGTTTAGATTTGTAAACAAGCCACGACCCGATTTAACAAAACAAAAACGTTCAGATTTCATATTTCGTAGCCCAACTAGCTTACAGCTGTGTTACTGTTGTTCAATGCAAGACAGACACGGAGGTCTCAAAGGGGCAGTGTTGTATGCAAGTCATTTCATCATAGGACACAACTGAATTTCCTTTATAGGTTTCAGGTCAAACATGGCCGATGTTTAAATAGCAGCACTTTCATTAAAGCCACAATCTGTAATTTTCCCAGTAAAATCAAATAAGGTATACTGTATATTAATATATAATATAGGCCTACACCTGAATTTAAAAAATATATGACCTATAAATAGCATAATGAGGTAATGACAACAGTGTCTCCTTTCCATAATCAAAACACCAACGACTTCAGCTAAGACCTTGCCTAGGGCCCCCAAATTCATTAATGTTAATGTATTTAATAATTGGACTGAAATGCACCATAATATTTCTCATACTTTCCATGTTTATCCGTCTGAGATGGATATTCGTACCCATGATACACGTACATGTTTTGGTTTTTCTCTCACTCACCCTCCCTTTTCCAAAAATGAAAGCCGTTAAACAATGAATCACGTTTGTATGGCCTTATCTAATGATGTCATCATCACACTACACAGTAGACGCCCCCTTCAACACAGTCGTCCAGTGTTTGTGTTTCAAAGATAGATGACAGGCTAAGCTGACCTTTGAGCAGAATTCCACTTTCTGATGATTCCTGTTTGAGCCAAGGGAACTTGACTGAGACTGAAAGAGGGGTCCTTCAGGTCACCTTGTTTCAATACTCCAAATTCAACTGTACATGAACTGCTGGCCAGAGTTGAAGCTTTTGGGGCTGAGCTGGCATTTACTGTAGAAGACCCTGAGTGGATTAACACAACAACCCTCAAGAGGAGCTACACTGCACTTGTGTCAGACTCCTGGTGCCTGATGCATTAAATATGATTATATTCTACTCAGATCATGCAAAGTTTCTTGCAAAACATTATACTGCATTTATCTGAGCAAACTAACATAATGGCTGCTGGACTATTGGTCTTTTTCATTGAGATATAATAATAATAATAATAATAATAATAATAATAATAACAATAACAACAATAATAATAACAATAATAATAATAATAACAATACAAATATGTAGCTTATTAAAGCAAGGTTCCTCTTACAAAAAACAATTTGGAGGGACAATTACATTCTGTTCAGTGGTTGTGGGGAATGACAGATTTAATAAATGATTCAGGAAAGATGTCCTGAAGACATCAGCATTAAAAGTGAATATATAAAGATCATATCAGTGGCTTTAAAGATAATATGAGTATGTGCAATGACAACATACACACTCTATAGTCACTGTTTAGACATTTATGGAACCACTCTGCAAATAGAAGCAAATACATATTGAACGACCCACATCATAGTCTACCTGCACATCATCAACACCCCAACACAACCCACATCATACTCTACCTGCACATCATCAACACCCCAACACAACCCACATCATACTCTACCTGCACATCATCAACACCCCAACACAACCCACATCATAGTCTACCTGCACATCATCAACACCCCAACACAACCCACATCATACTCTACCTGCACATCATCAACACCCCAACACAACCCACATCATACTCTACCTGCACATCATCAACACCCCAACACAACCCACATCATACTCTACCTGCACATCATCAACACCCAACACGACCCGGCCTCGTCTGCATCCACTGGCGCTGTTATATGTTAAGTTCTGTTTACCGTTGCCTAATCCTCCCTCCATCATTGGTTGTTGTTGTATTGACAGAAAATTAAAGATTAATGTGTTCTCTGGCCTTACCCCTAGCGTAAACCTCTCCCATAATTCAACCGCCATCTCTTACAGCCAATTGTGCATGTGAAGGGAATACTAATCTTATTTGGAGGGCCTAATGGCTTTGAAGTGGGGCTGCAGTGATAAGGGGAGTGCAAAGCCCTCATACTGACATATTTGTGCCAGATCTAAATGGACACAGGATTTTTATGTCTAAAATAAAGCATCAAGTCAAAGGAGATGCGATGTACGATTGTGTTTCTGAAAAATAAAGTTTGACAGTCTAAAAGTGTGATATGGATTTTTTTTAGCGTTCATCACTGTCACTGAGTTAATAATCTCAAAGTCTAGACATAAGGATTGTTAAACAATAACGCCCTCTGGTAAATACTGTACATAAAACATTGGTATCAATATACAGCGATTTAAAATCAGTTGAGCCATCATTTAAATATTTCACTCTTTGAAAACAAAATGCTCAAACTAACCTTTGTATTACATGTGTTATTACCTCTGTATTACATGTGTACTGTATTATTACCTCTGTATTACATGTGTACTGTATTATTACCTCTGTATTACGTATACGCATGCAGCAGACAACCTACAGTATTTGACCAATAAATGAATGCCACTGTTCAATGGTCGTCACAATTACAGTGGGAGTGGCAAAAATTACAACCTCACAAACTGTTTATAAGCTGTAAGACATGAATGGAGGATTGATTTGGCCCATAACCACGGGACTCCAATCAGCTTCTATAGTCCGAAGAAGAGCCATGGCCAAGGCCCGCGACACACAATGTAGTGGAATGCTTTTAGCTCAATACTAGTCATCAAGGATTCTTCCTGCAGCTACGGTATGAGTTATAGATGACATGTCTTCCTATTTCAAATCACGGGGGAGTGAGGTAAGATGGGAGAAATGAAGGGAGAGTGTAGAGCGGTTTCCTATTGTATTGTATTACTGGCACACACACACACACACACACACACGTACGCATGCATGCATTAACGGAAAGTCACCCGTGCATGCACATGCGAGCAAGGGTTATGAAAACATTTTTATTTGTACAACTGGATAAGTGAGCGATGACTGATGAAGATCATTACTCTCTGATCTAATATGCGGTCCTCTGTGTCTCAGTGTGGTCCTCTGTGGTCCTCTGTGGTCCTCTGTGGTCCTCTGTGGTCCTCTGTGGCTCAGTGGGTAGAGCATGGCCCTAACAACGCTTAGGTTGTGGGTTTGGTTCCCGCTGGGACCATATATACTGAAATGTATGTATGCACTCACTGCAATGTAAGTCACTTTGGATAAAAGCGTCAGATAAATGGCATGTATAAATGGCATGTATGTTTCCTGATGTACAGGTCCCAAGCGTTGCACACTTACTGGACCAGCCCAGCGGAGTCAGATTATCCTCCTGAATATTGATTTCAAACCGGGTTAACGTCGACGCTGTAACACATCCAAGAAGACAACGTGACGATGTGTTGATGGGCCTCCCATCATATGGTACCGACCGCACAAGGAATGCGGACACACTTCACACCCAAAACCACGGCATACGCCACTCCAATCCCAACAGAGGTGTGGACAATGTTACACCTTTGGACAACGACGAACGGGATCATGCATTCTGATCGGCAACTTCAATTATCACACACACTGACAGGAGTAAATGTGTTACCCCTCGTCGATTTCCAATGCCTTGGACACAACCTCAAGATCTGCTTGTTTGCAGTCTCACCTTGGCAGACGCTGACACCTGGGAAGAGTGCGTCCAGTATGGAACACAGAATGCACCTGTCACAGGCCTTGTATTCCTTTCTTTGATCGATACAGACGTGAAGCAAGTGAGCACCTAAATCCCTGCCTCTCTGAAACAGTCACTGTCATTCTCATTAGCACACAGAAGAGGACTAATAAAAGAGTGACCTTGACACTGTGTTTTTGAGGGAACCTGCGATTTGAAAGTCAAGGTCTTAAAGCCAGATAAGCAGCAGTGCATTTTAATCCCCTCTCTGCTGAGTGGGGCATCTGGTTAAATAACCGTCTTTTCACCCCTTCTCTTTGTAGTGGGGATTTCTGTTACGTCTGTGCTTCCCTCCGCAGATCCCCGAGACTTCAGATCCATCTATTGTACGGCCACATTGTGTCAGGCTTAAGCTCCCATCCTGAATAGCCTTCCCAGGCTACACCAGCATATTCCTGTACATGGTATGAACAAATCCTTATTTTTCCAGTAAAGCCAGATTATAAAACTTTCTAGATGTTTTCTTTTCCCCCCTCCCCTTACAAAAGCTGCTCTTGGTCAGTTATGGTTGAATCTCCAAAACCAATTAACTTTTTCATTTTTTCCCCCTGCCATGCTGATGGTCCTTTGAACATCTACTTTGCCCAGTGCTTGGTGCTTCAAATCCAAGGTTGCCAAGGCAACCGGCATCAAGCAAGATGCTGCAGAGTCTTTGCCCATCTTGTATAATACCGACTCTACCACTTCAACCAGGTTAATTACTTATTAAAGATAAAAAGCCTGTGCTGCAATGGTCAAGACATATCATGAGAAGTGGGTGGATTCTTATAATGAAGCTCATTATTCTTTCCTTGCCCATGTGCTCCAAATCGGGATACAATGTGAGAAAGAGTGCATCTTATAAATATTCATGCGCTGAATGTTTGACTCTGACTAGTAGGCAGTATCTTCAATCAAAGCCTGCTCATATGCCGCTTCTGAGAGATCACACAAGTGTATCTGTGACAGTGTCTTTGCTCCAGACTTCGCTCATGTCATATGGTTCCTCCCCATGGGCAAGGAATATCTGCTCATTCGGAGGCGATATGGAAAAACTGGATGATGCAAACTGGATGAATGGAGTGACAGACTTCCCCCATACACTTCATCAGTCCACGTAATTACAGGTTGAGATTCACGATGAAGAGGCCAACCCTTTGAAGAGACTGGAATCCCCAGAAATATAAGGTATGCAGACTGACTGCAGATGTTTCGTCCCATTGTTCAGAGAGGGCAAAAAACCCTACAGTATCGTGCTCGGCGAGTCCACTAATTTGCATTATACCCTGGCATTGAAGGCAGGAGGAAACATGGAGAGCTGATAGTGTACAAGGCTCAGTAAGGCTGCCAAGGCATTGGCATGGACGCTTTAAATACCTCCCCTGCCTCACTCACAGCTAGTCTGGAAGATGCGATACATCACAAAGTTTGGGGGGGGATTATGTAAGCTCCCGAAAATGAGTTTTTTTAACCCCAAAGTCTAACGCTCCGATCAGGCTGTTTTGACCTTTCTGCCAGATGGCATTACAGCATGCCGGGTCTGGGGCCATGTTGATGACGGAGGTGCAAAGCCCCGGGCCCTGACAATTGGCATACTCATCTTCCTCTCTGCAATGAGTTTGACACTGAGCGGCCCCCTGATGGATCTGGAGAGAGGCATGCTTATATCATAAAGAGCAAAGCAGAGGTCGGTCCATCTCCGACGCCAGAACCATTTCAGTCTCCTTTGGAATGGCTTATAGAGTGAGCTATTCAAAGGGGAATTACCAAATCATAAGGAAAGTGTGTGTCAGGAAAGACAACATAACCACAAGCCGTAAGGCAATTAAAATGTGAGCGTCATTGTGACCGTTATCAAACTAGAGTAACTACTGGAACACACTAGTCCTTGTTCGTTAAATGAACCACCAAGAACAATCCCATTGTTCGGGGAGATTGAGTAGATTATCTTTGCTTTATGACATCAGCGCTTTCTCAAATGTTTAAAAGATTGAATTAGAGCTGTTCTAAACTACGCTAATTGTATAGAAAATGTTACTTCCCCTAAGTACGTTTGTGAACTATGATGGTGATACTGCCGCTCTCCAGATAACCAAACATGCAAGAAATCCTCACATCGTTCAGGATTCTGCCTGGTATCATCTATAAAAGAGACTTATGATCCATTTTGCTCTGTATGACGTGTTGATCTTTAACAATGCAGTTCTGTGCATTATGCAGTGGCTGAGTGGGTCAGTGCAGTTACAGTATGAAGACAGACAGCAAGGATCCTTGCAGCGAGTGTATACATGCAGTACCCTACGGTACATTCCATAATGCATGTGGTCATTCAAGACACTGACGCATTCTGCTCATTTTACTGAGATATATAACTTGGCTCACCATTTCTCCACCAACCGACCAGCCAGCCAACCAACCCGGCTCGCTATCTGCTCGTGACTGCGTTGCACACACAATAATGCAGGGGGCCATTCCTTTCCGTTTATGGCAAATTTGCGATTGGAATATAACTGTGTGGATCTTTAACGTCATTCTGAGAATAAATGAGAACACTTTCAGTGGAGCTTACAGCACATCATTTAGAAGGTGGTGTAATGAGAAAGCATGAGGGAAGGCAATTAACATTTAAAAGAGGGGCTCATTGGTAATGGAGATAATGCCATGGCTCCTGTGTGTGCCCTGGCACTCAACAAATATTTAACAAGGCCCTGACTGAAATGAATGGAGGTACAGGGGGAGACAGCATTTCATGTCCCCAAGTGGGGGAACAGCCCATCTATATTCCAAACAGTTATTTTTGCTTGTTAGTTGCATCATGAACACTCATCTTGTCATATGAAAGCTTCACATTTATGAGGAGATGGAGCTGAGAGGGGGGGGTGATTTTTCATTCAAAACATGCATTGTTTAGATTGTTTTGTGTATACAAGCATAGAAGTATTTTTGCAGCAGTGTATTTTATTATGATATAACAACCTGTTAACATAGACTTGGTGTAATCAAACAGTAATTTATATAACATGATGGAACATGATATATAGCAGAGCAGAGGAAAGCTTTGGCAGCTCCATGAAGGCTTTCTGGACTGCATTACTCTGAGAAAATGGACTTTTGATAGCCCTGAGGTACAGTACAATGGGCCAACAGAGTCTGTCGGGGCGTGGAAAATAAAGAATATATAAAGCGGTAAGAAATCCACCACAAAATGTTTAACTATCAGCTAGGCTATGTAGTCAAGTTCTACATAACAGATCAGGATAAAATGAACATAATGTTTCAGATTTTACTACTACCGTGACTTAGAATATAGGGACATAGCTTCACGGTAGGCCCTACTGGGCACATTTAAGCCATACAGTCGTGGTTTTGTACCACAGCCTTTGCAACAGGCTAGTGATTGTTCAGGTAGAGCAAGTTCTTCCAGAGGGAGAGTAGCCTCAGCCTGCTGTCCTTCCATGCCTGCTCTGAAGGACATTCCTCTGGTCTGCCCAATCAATCAGCTACCTGCCGGGAGAGGGAGGTTCCCCATCCCTGTCAAGACGAATCATTGCACTGCACTACCGAGGTCTGACTCTCATAATGTTCTCCAGTCTGACAAAACTGTCCTTTAAGAAAGGTACAACACCGTAGGAGAGATACAAGTTGATATTTGGTGGTTATGGTAGAGCCCATATTATTGTATTGGCACATGTTGAAAGTGGTAATGATGATGAATAATCTGTCATTAGTGGTCCAGCAGCATGGCCTATAGTACACACATATGCCCATGTCGGCATGGGTTAGAATCCGGCCCATGCCCTGCTGACATACTATATATGTAATATATTACATTTATTTACATTTATGGCATTTAGCAGACACCTTTATCCAAAGCGACTTACAACAAATACATTTGTTTAAGTAAGTGAATCATCTATCCAACAGTCATCATAAGATAAAGTAATCAATGCTCGGGCCAGGGGCCATAGGCAGTCACAATGCTAGAAGAAGGATTTTTTTTTTTATATGCCATTTAGCTGACGCTTTTATCCAAAGCGACTTGCATTGCAGCAAGTGCATACATTTCAGTATGTATGGTCCCAGCAGGAATCAAACCCACAACCTAAGCGTTGTTAGTGCCATGCTCTACCAACTGAGCCACAGAGGACCTACATACCCTCTCCTCCTCCACATATACGCTTCTGTAATAATCATCAATACTACCACGGTAATAAAGCATGGACATCACTCCAATTGCTGAGCTTTAAATGTTAATGTATTGTACAGACATGTTTTGGCATGTGCCCAACATGCAACACCACCAAGCCCACACATATTTGTGTGCTCTTTCACAAGCAATGTGACAAGCGACACGATGAAACCTGTTTTTTCGTAAGCATCCATTTGTTCAAGAAGTAAAACTGACAGCTTTGAGTCTGCAAGGCACCGTGGCGGTGGCTCAAGGGTTAAGTTCTCTCGGTGGGGAGAGTACTTGGCTACGATGGGGGGAGAAATCCCTTGAGAGAACCAGACATGGGTCTTTGCTGCCATAAGAGGTAATGCAAGAGACAGAGGAACAAAGAAACATTTACAAAGTGAGAGTGGGTGCATTAAGTGCTATTTTGGTCCTGCCTGGATCCAGGTGAGCGATGTTTAGCAGTGGCATGTCTGCTCTGCCAGACCTCAGGCACCAGGTTTTTCTGCCTTTCTTTTCTGCTCCAAAACAGTGAATTGTCAAATGAGTTCCTTTGTCAGAAAACGAGGCCCCTTTGTTATGGAAGTTCAGCCAAATAATTTGCTTAAAATAATGTGCTGCTTAAAAGCGGAGGGAACATGGAGTGCCTTAAAACATAGGGGAGAAGATTAGGAAAGTGTACTATTAAAATTCCATTTCACCCTGTTATGCAGCCGTGAGAATCACTCTCACTGTATTATCTCTGTGAAACTAGTCTGTAGTGTCAATCTGCTGTTCTAGAGGCTCCCTGCAGACACCCATTCAATTATTAGTATGTTATCTGATGTAAAAATGTTTCGTTGTATTATTATTATTAGCGGTTCTTGCTATTAGTAGAATAGGAACTGTTCCTATTTCCAAATAAATAATAAAGCTCAACACCATTACCACAGAGTATGTCCCTAAAATTTTAGACTCACTCCCAAAGAGAATCATGGTCATGTCAGAGCATGTGCTGTGTGCTGTGCACAAATGAGTTTTCAAGCAGAATTGTTTTCTTGTTTTCATTTTGGCTTTGCATGTCATACAAGAGGCATGGCCAAGATCCAGATAACCTTTATTTCATATCAGCCAGGAAATCTTCCTTTATCCACCATATCCCCCCCCCCACGATAGGTGGACACAGAGATCCGGGACAGAACAAGCCCACGAGAAAAGTAATATTTCCTCCGAGGCTGTAATGTAATAGCTCTGATCTTGGCCGTGATAGATTTTTTTTTGACGCTGTGCAAAGAAAATTTCCCCACTATCAGGATTCCATCTGTAAGCGCAAACAATGCCGGGGCGCGTCGGTGGCGTCTACTTTATTTGTTTCACGTTTGCTCTCCGTTCCCGGTGGGTAATAGTTTGCAGAGAAGTGTCATTGACTAAAACAGACAAACATTTAAGCTGAGAGGTGCCCTGACTGTAAAATAGTCTCTGAAGCCGGCCGTATCGATTTCTTGTCCTGGGTACACAAACAGAGGAGCAAGGGAGAGTACCATCTTTATCTCCACCTTCCATCGCTATGGTGACTGATAGGCTTGCAGAGGAGCCCTCAGCTAACAGTTTTGTCCTCCACATACATGCTGTGCTTTAGACCAGCAGCAGTGTCCTCCTCACTCCTGTCTGCCCCTCCAGCCCATACTTAGTCTTTCACAAATGGACTGATGCTATCTGGCCCTGCAATACAGTGACTTCAACAAAAAGCAATTCAGAGGGACATTCGGTATTTATAAATGTCAACTTACAGTAAGTAAGTAAAAGCCAAGGTTCGAGGTCGTGAAAGTTTTGTAATTGAAGGTCAATGTTGGTGATAAAAAAAACGTTTTGTTTTTTTCTATTTTCCCATTAAACAAGGGAAAGCACACATAAAATAAAGGAATATTTTAGGGAAATGTCCACATTCAAAGAAAGCCTTTATCTTCAAGGAAGTAGAGCTGGGATGATAGTGACATTTGCTGTTTGGACTGTAAATCAATACGGGGGAGATGACATATTTGCTGACAGGAACCTGAAGGAAAATGGACACTTGCTACCGGAGGCTGATGCAAAACACATGAACTAATCTCGAATCAGAACACTCAACAAAGTAAAACATAAACAAAATTAATCTACAAACACATGAATAACAGTTATATTTGAAATGCAGATTAGCATTGTCACCTCATCACTTTAAAAAAATGTAACTATTCCTGTCCACTACCCCACTATCCCACTACAATAACCAAACCAGCGAGCGTAGGCTACAGCTGATAACCTTACAAGCGTCTAGGTCCTCTCGGCATCTGAAACCTTGTCTAACGCCCATCAAGGCTTTCCCAGGACGCCTCAAGAGCTGTCAGGCACTCGCGAGAAAAACATCAGTGGGAGGAACAAGTCAATTTGCAAAAGGGGGACCATCAGGAGAATTCAATTAAATAAATAAGTAGAATGCAGGTCTGGAGAGCATCGAATGAGACACCTGTTTCCACTTGAGTAACACTGTGACAGGTAAAGAGGGGTGGCCTTCCTCAGAGGAACAAGGCCTTTAAATTGGCCACATTGTGACGGAGACAGTGACAGCCTGGCGGAGAGAGGAAACCACGCCTGGAACCACAGCAGTGACTCCATCCGTAGTTCCACTCCACCGGCAAATGAACACTAATAAATTAGCCAACATGTTGGCTTTGAGTTGGACAGGTTAATTGTTCAGAACACACTACGCCGAGAGGCAAGGTAACCTTGGTTCTTGTTTTACGGCTCGTAAAAATAAACATTAACATTACACTATCGTGACAAATGGACTTGCGGGTAATATAAAATATTGTCTTCCCAGAGGCTGCCCTGGAGTTGATAAAGAAAGGAAACCGTGTTTCAACGTCTCCCTAATAAAGAGAGTCATATCTGTTGAGCTGGTCTAATTGCACATGAAATGATGTCGACTATTCACTGCTCTGCAGGCGTTGCTGCATGGGACATATCTAGAGGCTGTGTACACTACGCTATTGACCAACCTGAATACTTCAATTGATTCCTTTCTACGAAGCCGTCATATGAAATTACTCAATTAAATGCAGTAATTACAAAAGGTGGGCTGATTCATTGTAGAGACCTTTTTTCCTCATGACAGGAGATCAATTAGTTTACTGCACCGTGTTGGATTTCCCCATGAAATTTGAAAACATGAGACACATGCTGTGTATTTATAATCAATATGTATACACACGAAAAATATTTAATTACAGAATATAAAAGAGCAAGATAATCTATAATATGAACACAGCGATCTACGTTCATCTCACCACAGGTGCCTACAAGAAACCTTTTGTTTCCATTCAAAGCAAACAGCGCCAATGGGGCCTAACAACAAAGACAGCTCCTCAAAACCAGCCTCAAATGGGTTATGCACTTTTCACAACAATGCCAGGGTTTGTTATTACTTCCAGCCAAAGGACTCTGATTAATCATAATATTCATGAGGCTCCAGCGACAGTAGGAGTGACCTTGACTCCTTTCCTCAACAAGCTTATGTACGCCCTGGAGTCAGGGAATATCAAAGGGGACACACTCCTGGAGATCTGGGGCAGAGACATCACACTCATCCGTCACAGGCCTACAGGCTAAACCAACACTTAGAAAGGCTGCACTGCACTCTGGGGAAGAAATTAGACATTACTCTGGCTTCTTAACTCAAGGTATAATCCTGAGTGATTTAAGCCGTGTATTTTAAGAGTGCAAAAACTGATGAAGAAGAAGAAGAAGAAGAAGAAGAAGAAGAAGAAGAAGAAGAAGAAGAAGAAGAAGAAGAAGAAGAAGAAGAAGAAGAAGAAGAAGAAGAAAACTACTACTGCTGTATGATGTAGTAGTATGGCTCAAAATCATAATACAAAGACAAGTCATTTAATTATTTGTTTCTCAACCTGGACTGTCCACTCCTGTAGGCTAGAAGATATCATATTCGGGCATGTTATTAATAGGGACCGTTCCTCATTCAAGCCGTCCCATTTATTCCGCAGTGTCTCCCATTCCTGTCAATTTATGGCACTCCAAGGAATGCACCTGATGACCAGACAGACCAGCTCAGCGGACATTCTGCAGCGCCAGCACTGGCTGTCAGGCACATTTAACGCTGTATTTACATTATTTATGAGGGTACCTTTGAAACGCTTTCCTTAATTATTTTCCAAATTTCCATAAAACACTCTTGCAGTCAACTTGCAACACTTGGAACACACAGGCCTAACAGGGGCATACACAGGCCTAACAGGGGCATACACAGGCCTAACAGGGGCATACACAAACGAAGAGCAGGGTGTCCAAACAGATTGGGTTGTTCTCCATCACTGATTGATCATGTTTACTCCACGCCGATGCTGCCACGCACAATGCAGTTAAATAGGTTTAAACCAATTTACAACACTTTAAGCACTGTGGTTTCCTTGGTTACTTTTTTCATCCAATCACGAAGCGTATTGCCTCTTGCTTTCCCCCACCTCTCAGCCTCTAAATGGCAGATTAAGTTAGGAGACTTGGGTAGACCCATTCTAAATAGCCTTGGGTAACAGTTAAAACAAGCAAAATAAGGAAGGAACTAAATTAAGTTTGTTGGTGCCTGAGATTGATATAACTCAAAGTCACCTCCGGTGCCCAAAAAGCATACATAAATCAAGCCTCAACTAAAGGTGCCATCCTAGAAATATGAAAATCTTTGGAGAAGCAAAATAGGTTGCAGATAGACGATCATTGCTCACAGAATTAGAACAGTATGATTCATCCACAAGGTAACTATTGTGTCTCCTAGGAAGATATATCCTCAATTTCATTCTGCTACAGCATCTCAATTTACCCCCAATAAACTTCTCTGTCAATTCTACCCCATTAGGTGGTGATACCGGATGTCTCCTGTCACCTCCACATTGAGTCTGATGCCTACAGTATTGCTGAAAGTAAAGTACTTTTTTGATAGTGACTCTTTAGAGTTACACTCTACAGCACAGTAGTAAAGCAGCAAATGTTTACTTATTTCTACATCAAGATCTGATATACAGTGATTCTTCACAAAGGCCCCATTTGAAAGAAGGATCTGTAACTTGGTCTTACAGTAAAGCTATGGATGTGAACCCTCACAGTTTCAACATGACATTACCTCATTCAGTGCCGAGGGTGAATAAAGTCGCCCAAATGGTCAACATTCTAGAGTGCCACGGGCGACTTTATTCACCAACAATGCATCAATTATGATGCTTCATTTTGTAGCCAATCAAAGTGTTGTTGCTAGGTAAACACCACATAGAACACTTGGAACACTCTAGGTGGTGAGGGTTCCGGAATTCCTTGGCAGTTGGTGAGTCAAGCATCCAAAGGGCATGACTCCCAGCCAAAGCCTTGACTGGGGACAGCTGTCTAGGTGAGGTACTGCAGCGTCAACCAGTAGAAAACAATGGTAACGCTTTCATTGTTGGTGTACCTGTGAGGGACCCAGGTGCAGGTAAGTACTCAATTACTCTGTGTTGTAATTCTATTGCAATTGCATAGTGGTGGTGAGCTTTTATTTAGTTAGTATTGTACCTGGAATATGGACTGTTACCTATTCATCACAACACAAACACTGAACACCATGAACAACAACAATTACAAAGTAATTACTGTACAACAAAATGTTGTTACAATGTAGTTACTGGAGTTTACAACATTAATGGAGCAACTGTGTAAAGGGTTAGCAAAAAAACAACAAAAAACTCCATGAAACTCACCCAAAAAGTATGGGAGCCCAATAATAAATCAGTGCTAGCAAATAAAAACACTACACTAAATCAAAGTGCATCAATCTCAACACGTTGTAAAAATTCGGAGTTCTGAAATCCAGAAAACATGTGACTTCATCTCCTTTCGGAGAAATTGATGGCTAATACAGCAAATGCAGCATAATGTGGGAATATTTGATGAGATAAATGTATATTTTCCACGTGAGGCTGCTTACCCCTGATGCATGCTTGGCTTTAAATAATGTCCCAGTTCTGAGTCACGCAGTGGAATAATCAGTAGCTCCTTCAGCAGGGCCTGGCAGAATGATTTATTCCCACTTTGGTGCCTAGATTGAGGTTTTAAATATATCTAACGAATTGCATCCCACTGTGAAAATGATGCAAGAGAGAAGAGGAGGGGGGGACAGGAGGTTTGGCTGTCTGACCCTGAATCAATTCCAATAGTTGACCGAATCAAATACACTTAGCCTGTAGGAGACCTGATTCTTGAAATTGTAGATGTCCACACACTATCCTGTTCTGCGTTATTTGGGGTTTGTCTGACAATATCCCAGGGTTGTTTTTGTTGTTGCTGTTGTTGTTGTTGTTGTTGTTGTTGTTGTTAAGCACTGGGGCAGCCTGGTCTGGGAGGCTGTAGCATCATCAGCAGGTCAGAGGTCATCTCATCAGAGGCCATCTCATCACCACCCATCACTAGGACTGTCCACTTCAGCCGGGGAGCACAGAGCAAACGTTTCTCAACATGAGTGCTTTCGCAGATGACAGGATCTCAGCAGCACCACTTACAAGAGGAGAGCAGGACAAGCCAATAGACTTGGAGAGCAGAGAGTGGCTTTTTGCAGAGAGAGAGAGGGAGAGAGAGAGAGAGAGAGAGAGAGAGAGAAGAAAGAGAGCGAGGGAGAGAGAGTGAGAGAGAAGAGAAGAGAGAGAGAGAGAGAGAGAGAGAGAGAGAAGACCCATAGTGACATTGTCCCCAGACCACATTTATTATTTCTACCTTCAGCTGGCTCTGTGCAGAAGAGGGACATTGTGAAATACAACTTCCAAACACATTCAGCAATAGGAGCAGAGATGAGGCGTAGGATGTACAGCGCCGTAGAGAATCAACGTAATACCCCACCAGGATCATGAATCACAGCTGTAACATGCAGAGGATAAATGCTACATCTTATTCTGAGATGTGCTGTGGAGATGTTTTCCCTGTTGTTCAAAAACAAACAAGAGTGTGATGAAGTACATCTGATTTAAAACCTCAGATCAGATCTCGTGCTTTAAACGACAAATCATAGCATTAGATCATGTGCCTCACAATCATGAGACTCCGGTTAGCTCCGGTTGGAGGGGACGAAGGTCGTGGCTTTGCACAGATATTGTAGCTATTATTACTATTATTATTATTATTATTATTATTAATAGCTATTATTGCTACTGAAAACTAGGTTAGAACACTGTGATTACTGGGGTGAGTTTCCCGATGCGGACGACGGCTCTCTGAGTTTCAAAGAGTGACCATATGATGGGCTATCATAATCATGTTGATGAAGAAATCGCTGATGCTGGGATGTAACAGTGAGCTGCATCTTTTTTTCTTAATAATATGTCCCACAAGACCCACTTCTGGGCAACGGCGAGATAAACTCGCTAGTTCTTTGTTTGTGGTCCACTGTCAATGTGTAAAGTGAGCGGGAGGGCAAATTTCACCTTTGGCTCTTCCACGGGCGGTCTGCATCTGTCTTTGGCTGTTCCACGCGCGGTCTGCATCTGTCTTTGGCTGTTCCACGCGCGGTCTGCATCTGTCTTTGGCTGTTCCACGAACGGTCTGCAGCTGTCTTTGGCTGTTCCACAAACGGTCTGCAGCTGTCTTTGGCTGTTCCACGAATGGTCTGCAGCTGTCTTTGGCTGTTCCACGAGCGGTCTGCAGCTGTCTTTGGCTGTTCCACGAACGGTCTGCAGCTCTCGGGAATTCACAAAATAATTGAATTACCACAGTACGTGAGCTACAATGGGTTTTGAACTGCCGAAGGCTTGTAAGAGTAACTTCAAGAAGTACTTAAAGGGGCTGGGCGTAAGTTTGTTGGAAAATCTGGCGAGCACAGCGAAATTCAGCTCCCTAATAATATTATAACCCCCCAAAATGGACTTGCAGTGTCGGACATAGCTGCCCTGTTTCTGCATGTGCACACAATTCGCAGAGGCAGTTACCAGAGACAGAAAGGTGAGTCCACTCCCCTAGAACAACCCTGGCGGTAACAACCGTTTTTTACCAGAACAACATTCGTAAAATAAAATATTACTTTCAAAGGATCTCATTCCTTGTTCGCTACTGATTAAACATAGTCATTACAACCATTATGACATTTTAGAAAGCTTGCATGTTACATACTGGACCTTTTATGAAGCTTTTTATGAAGCTATGAAGCTTTCGGGAAACTCACCGCTCTACAGTACAGTTAACCATGACCTGACAGTTCACAAATTGCAACAAAAAACAAAGATTAATTCCATTTCTGTTTTAAAGCGCGATCTAATATGAAAGGAAAAACAGCAAAGGGACCAAGAAATAAGAAGAATAAGAAAAAATTAAATCACTTCTACCAGCCACGAGAGGCCTTTATTAATCAAGTAAATGACTGCGTATGAGTTGCCCTTTAAAATCCCAGCCCCTTTCCTGCGGGAATTGATGTTGTTAATATTTAACACATACACGTGCAGTGTCACAAATCAATCTGTGTGCCAATTAGTTGAAATTAATTCAATTGGCGGTCAAGAGCGACTCCTGTTAATGTGAATTGCTGACATCGCTGCAGTGAAGATTTATATGGGCGGTCGTTGTTGGTGCTTTTCATTCTACTGCAATATAATAGTCTCTTCTTCTTCTCCTGCTGTCCGATCCGATGTGTGTGCTGCTGTGAGTCATTTCTCTCACCCTCACTTCAACTTGGAGAAGAAATGAGAATGAAAGTCATTCTGTGGGTCGGCTGGCTGGCCCGGTGCGATGCAGTGCACAGGGTACAAGCACTAAAAGAGGGCGTTTGCTGCCAGGACTGCCTTGGTAAGCACCCGGTCGGCCGAGGTGTTAAACAGATATTTCCACCACGTGTCAAGGCAGCCAGGCAGCGTGTCACAAATATGCACGCGCCTGGGTTGTTCATGGAAAGCAATAAAGTGACATCATCATGGAGATCACCCCACTGTCTCTCCCCTTTCCACAACCCCCATTAATAAACTCTGACACCATCAGCCCTTGACCTGCCCCCATGGCTGTGGGGTAAGAGCAGGAACGTCCCTCACCCCCCTACACATACCCCGTTAGGGAGAGAGGACGTAGGGAGTAGCCTCCAGCTCATTTCAAACAAGACGAGAAAGAATGGGTAAACAGCGCCAGTTGCTACTATATCGACAAAAACTGACATCTGCACTCACCGTACCACCCTACCTGCTGATCTGGTCCTCCGTGGCTCAGCTGGCAGAGCATGACGCTAACAATGCTTAGGATGTGGGTTCGGTTCCTGCTGGGACCGTGTATACTGAAAAATGCATGCACTCACTGCAATGTAAGTAGCTTTGGATAAAAGTGTCAGATAAATGGCGTATATATATATATATATATATATTATCTGCTTTCAATTGCAGGAGATCAATCACTCCCTTTAGCTAGGTTGAATACAATGTAACAGTGCTGCACAACCTCTGCAGTAGAGAAGGGTTACACTTACTTTCATTAATAATCCAAACATAAACATCAAATAAGGGAATTTAGCATCCATCATTTATCATAGTTCATAAGAAATGATCAATGCGTACTCATGTTCAGACTCCCCTAGCTCTCAAGATGGAACACACAGTCTTAAACATGAGGGATCACAGCCAGAAGGAACACAAAAATCAACAGTCTCAACTACTTACAGGATGAACCCCGTAAAAAACATTCCATGTGTGTAACAAAACAGGGACGGACAGGCTGTTGGTATATTACATAACTACACTTCATATTCCATATCCTTTCACTCCACAAACTATAGCGTCTGTCGATTCAAACAAATAAACAGAAAAGCGTTGGGGGGGGCTGCAGAGACGGTTTTTGCCTCAGGTAACGGGAGGCATCGCTGGATGGAACAGGAGGCTTGTCACACCGGAGCTGTGCGTGCCCCGTGTCTGGGAGGATTAACCTTTGTGCGGGCCCTGTCTCCAGTAGAACTCGTCTGCAGCGAAGCAGGCGTCTGGGAGAGAGGGGGCCTCTCCTGAGGGCACCGCCCACCTTGTCTGATCTCAGAGAGACAGGTAGGATGTTTACAGTAGGCCGCTGCCACACCAACAAAGACAAACAGCCACAACCGCCTGGGAAAGGAGAGGAATACACTGTGCTGAGCACTCCAGGAACAACCGCTTAGGGACACGTTGAAGGAGGTGACGGAGTGTCAGAGCTCTTTACTTGGCTAAGTTGAAAGGTAACATGGGGGTCAATTTAAGGCACTTATTGAAGAAAATATTAAAGGGCAAACTACTTTTTTTTTTTTTTTTAAAGGCACATTCACAGTAAGTATCTGTGCTGGAAATACTTCCACCCCCCCCCCCCAAAAAAAACTAATCCATATGAAATGTCAATATGAGTGATACATTTATTTTTTTATATTTATTATTTATATTTTAAATTGCAGCTTTTGTGTGCAACAATTTTTCCTCTGGCATGTAAATGGCCACTTAAATGGCCACTTACATGTAAACAGCTAGCAAGCAAGCTACCTTACCTTGTAAATCTGGCCATGTCTTGAAGAAATCAGAGACATTTTATTGAAACTATGTATAAGAAGGCATCAACGTTCCTCAGGAAACTGCAATGTATTTTAGAACCATTCGTTTCAGATGTAAGTTTGATGTTATATTTTTACGCTTGCCATGTCTCACATTTATGCTATAGCAATCAAAAGCATGGGTTTAAGTATGGTTTGTCGAAATGAGCTTTTAAACCATTACTTTTTAATTATTATTAAAAATATAAGTATTATTAAACTACTACTGATTTTCAGTGCACAGACACTTTAAATCCAACGTATAGAAAACCCATCCTAAAGGCCTCGAGGGGCCATCCATACAGCACATCAGTGCTCTTTAAAACTCCACTCGTCTCCAGCCGATTAGTGTTGATTAATAGCTTCATAACTATAATTGCTGAAGGGCAGCTGCTTGAGTCTGTGATTCAACCCACATTCTAGAGTGTGTTAAATGCATCACCTGCTGTTCTGCGTGGATGTCACGCCACGCGGTAGGAAGCTTCTGATAAATACCCTCTCCCCCCCCCCTTTAATTCATCACTTATGAGACCGGGCCCCCCCTGCATGCTCCCGCTAATTTGGAAGGGGTAATTAATTAGATGACTGGATGTCTTCTGATTGGAGGATATGGATACGACAGGTATTCTCCTGCTGTGTGCAGTCACGCTGATACAGATGTGCGTTAAAGAACATCTAGAACATCTTGGTGAAGAGGAAACTACCAGTAACTCAGTATCTAGAGTATTATAGTATTTAGCATTTAGAGCAGTAAAATAGGATTTGCTACCTGCCACTTTGATGAACGAAGACACTTTTGTCTGGCCGCATCCTTGATATTCACTACAGATTCTGTAGATCCTTTCTATATGCACTCAGGGACAAATGGAGAATTACTGCAGCAGCTATGGGTCGTATTCAGGAAATGTTGTCGAAAGGAACATGTTGTACATTCAAGCATAAAGCATGAACATACTGTACAACCACAGACAGCAGGTATTCTATACATGAAAGCAGAAAGTGTGGGATAAAGCTCTACACAGGAACATGGTAATTGCTCACGGCTAAACTCCAGTGTTGCAGCCAGGCAATACACAGCCGACACGTCCTCCACCAACAAACATATCTATCATCAAACAAACCCACACCCTCGATAAGAGCAAAGTCCTGGAAAAACAAATGTGTCAGTCGAGAAAAATAACATATCAAATTGATGTCTTAAGGAATACCAAACACTTCTGTCAAAGCTTACAGATACATGAGTGATGGCAAGCGTCTGGACCTGCTGTACCTGCTCATTCAGGAGGGACAGACATGGCCAATGCTTACATGTTTCATTATTCTCTCTTCTTCCCTGTGGTTACTGTCCAGAAAATATCTCCATCCTACCATCCCCATGTCACCCCCCCAGGTTTTCTATTGCACAAACAGTTATTACAGTCCACAGTACATACAAATCTCCTTCAACATTGAATTCTCACCTCTGATTGAGATGGAAATACAGTAAGTGCAGCAAAAGACTGCATCTGCAAAATACTGAGCATATCATCAGAGGAGCTTTCTGCACTAATGCTTTCCTCAGGATACCATGTGATGTTTGGGTGACTGAATGCGACTGTGAGACATTCAAGTCTTAAAACAGCATAATTGCAAAATGAGCACTCCAAAAAGCACCAACACCAAGCAGAAATGTTCTCACGTCAAATTGGGAAAAATTGCTGTTCATGTTAAAAAAAAAAAAGAGAGAGAGAGAAAAAGAGAGAGAAAAAGAGAGAGAAAGAAAAAGAGAGAGAAAAAGAGAGAGAAATGGTGAAAAAGGAAAAAATCGTTGAGGCTGATGCACATTAGCCCCTTACTGTAGCAAAAAATGAAGACATAATTTGTGCATGTTGATACACTTATGTTAGACAATGTAATTAATCACTCTGCTCTGGCTGCCAAAGACATTGCCGAATAAGCTCAACGCTGTGACAAAAGCTTATCGTGTCCTTTACGGATTTTGAAAATGCTCCACGAAAGATGCAATTGATCATCGCCAGGCATGACAACCCCTGTATCGCCACGTCTTTCGCGGCTAATTGAAATAATTTGGTCACGGCCAGTCACACTGAATATAATGCTGCTCCAGGCAAAATGCCAGCAAGACCTTTAGCATTAAAAGAGTATTTAATCTACCTGTTGGTGATAGATCTACAGGAGTGACTGTACTGTATATTCAGACGTTTGGATAGCTGACCTTTGCAATTAGCATGTAGCCTCCTGGTCTTTCGAGGCACATGATTATGGAAGAGAGATGGTGATGTCAGAAGGTGTGCTTCAGACCAAATTGCACACATTAAGGGTGTGGGGAGCCATAACTATTTAAGAGGCATTTCAACCATGCCCTGGGGTCATGTATCAGTCTACCAGGCTACCACCAGCTCGAAGGCCATTTCTGCGTTCCTCCTGTAAAAAATAAATAAATAAAAACAGGTCTTTCGTGTAGTAAAGAGTGTCTGAGATGTAATGTATCTCATCCATTGATCTTTGGAGCCGAGTGTTTAAACAATAATGGATTTCTCTCCTCTCTGTGTCTCTGGGAAGCATTGATTTGAAGACATCAGCAGCAGCTGTACTACTAATCGGTTCGGCAGGACTTAGTCAAAATGTTATCATGAGTGTCAAAATGGAAAAAAAAAAAAAAAAAGCTTTTTTTAATCGGTGTTTCATTTGGAGAACAAACCCGATGTTTCATAATTTCTCACATTTATGGTTTATATACGTCCCATTCTATGTAACTGACAATGAGGACATGGTGGCTATTGTGGCTGCAAATGGTGAAAACGCTCATTAGAGCATCACAAAAGGACAGTTCTTCAACAAAGACACACATTTACAGACAAGTATGAGAGAAGCCAGGCAGACAGAAGTTAAAAATCAACTGTCGTTAAATGTAGTTCCATATACTCTGATTGGCTTTGAAGGTAACAAGTTTGGATTCTGTTTGTGTCATTCAAATTCCACAATGCCTTGTGGACACCGTCTACATACAACTTGAGAGATGCAGGGTCTTTTATTATGAAGAAGTTCTCCATAATTTCATACCTGATCTTTGCACTGTGTCCTCAGATATGGGTAGCTATTCAAACCTGGGTCTGGCTGGGTTATGATTACAAACCTTTTCCCCAGAGGGATTTGGTCTATTAAAAATAAAACTGCAACATACGAACACTGTCCCTTTAGACGGGCGTAATACCTCACAGCATGGAGGGAAATTCATCTTACTAACTTAATGGGACGGCAATGAAAACAGCTCCTCTGAAATGACAAAATGACTCTGCATGCAACGCCGTTCTATCCTGAACGAGATGTGCTCAGATGGATTACATAGGACACTTTGGATCACAGTGTACAGGGACTGTGTGTGTGTGTGTGTGTGTGTGTGTGTGAGTGTGTGTGTGTGTGTGTGTGTGTGTGTGTGTGTTTCATAACTTAACTAGGAGGTCAGCGGGGCCACTCCTGGTGATGACATCATCAGTGTGTGTGTGTGTGTGTGTGTGTGTGTCAGAGCAGGGAGACAGCAATGTGTTTGTGAACAGCATGGTCCATGGTGACTGTCTGGTTGTCATGTAAGGTTGCTAGGTGAATGTGTACTAATGGTGGAAGCAGTAGTACGGTGTTCTGTTGAATGTGGATGGACGTATTAGCCTGATCCAGCAGGTTCATACTGACCTTCCGGTCCTGCTTAGGGGCATTTGAGGGGAATATGGAGATGGCTTTGGATTTACATGTGATGATCACATTTGTAAATGAGGTTTGAATCAAAACTATACTGTAATTCTTTGCCTCGTAACAATGTTTCCCCTTTGATAGTTTCCTCAATGCCTAATGGTAACATAACCATTTATCATAATCAGGAATAATCACCAAATATATAAAAAATAACTTGAGTGACAAGAATGGATGTCTTGGGTAGGGCCTCCCTTTATTAGGAACACTATACTAATACTGGGTAGGGCCTCCCTTTATTAGAACACTATACTAATACTGGGTACCCTTTGCTCTCAAAACAGCCTCAATTCTTAGTGCCATTGATTCCACAAGATGTTGTAAACATTCCTTTGAGATTCTAGTCCATGATGACATGATTGCATCATACAATTCCTGCAGCTTATTCAGGTGCACTTTCAAGCTGTGAATCTCCCGTTCTACCACATCCCAAAGGTGTTCTATTGGATTCAGATCCGGTGACTGGGAAGGCCACTGAAGAACACTGAACTCATTGTCATGTCCATGAAACCAGTTTGAGACGGTTTTTGCTCTGTGACATGGTGCATTATCATGCTGGAAGTAGCCATTAGAAGATGGGTAAATTGTGGCCATGAAGGCATGCACATGGTCAGCAACAATACTCAAATAGGCTGTGGCATTGAAGCGATGATTGATTGGTATTAACAGAAAACATTCCCCACACCATTCCACCACCTCCACCATGAGAAGGTGTACAAGTGTCAAGTGATCATATTTTCGAAAGGCCAAAAATGTTATTTAATTTTTTGCATTAGTTATTTGTTACACTAAACATTTAGAATAAACAAGTGAGTTGGACATTTTTTTATTTAGTTGCCGAATAAGTGTGCACAGTTATGTGTTCCTCTGAGAAAAACAAAACTCACTTTTCCTTTCTTAAACATTCAGGTTTGAGGTTCAATAACATTTTGGATTGACTGAGAACATTGTATTTGTTCAACCATAAAATGACTCCTGAGGAATACAATTTGCCTAATAATTGTGCACGCAGTGTATAAAGGTGGAGCTATTTGCCTGCAAGCGTCACCTACCTGTACCATGTGTGATTGTATAGGGGTCTTCCTCATCTTCCTCACCTGGGTTACATTCTCTACCTGTACCATGTGTGATTGTATAGGGGTCTTCCTCATCTTCCTCACCTGGGTTACATTATCTACCTGTACCATGTGTGATTGTATAGGGGTCTTCCTCATCTTCCTCACCTGGGTTACATTCTCTACCTGTACCATGTGATTGTATAGGGGTCTTCCTCATCTTCCTCACCTGGGTTACATTCTCTACCTGTACCATGTGATTGTATAGGGGTCTCCCTCATCTTCCTCACCTGGGTTACATTCTCTACCTGTACCATGTGATTGTATAGGGGTCTCCCTCATCTTCCTCACCTGGGTTACATTCTCTACCTGTACCATGTGTGATTGTATAGGGGTCTTCAGCAAATAGGTCACAGTGTGTCCCATAATGGGGGGTCTCCCTCATCTTCCTCACCTGGGTTACATTCCTACCTTCTAGTTTTCATTCCAGATCTGAGTTGTTGAATTCTCCCTAAATGTTGGTGAAGATTGTAAAGAGAAAAAACATTTAAAAAAATGTATAAATAAAACCTCCGGGAACATTTTTCATCAGGATAATATCCAACTAGTGATGTTATTTCTGTACTGTTTATCACGCAAAGCCAAACCTGGCACTCTACACACTCTTTTCCACACAGACAAACACCTTCAGTATTGCTAACAAGGGCCTGATTATTCAATAATGTATTTAATAATATTAGATAAATATAATCATATAATATAAATATAATATTTGGAAACACTCTATTCGTTCTTGTAGCTTTTCTTTAACAGATGTCTAAGTCATTCAGGCTTTATTCAGCAGCAGACTGACAGTAAGCAGGTTATTGTATGTTTAAGGAATGAGGTAATGTGGGGAAATGGACATGTGATAGGGTTGATTATGGCCAGACCACCACACAATGAGACATACTTAAAAAACAGAAACATTCATATTGCAAATGAGATTATGCAGGAAATCAAATTTAAAACGTTTTCCCTATGAACAACTGTTTGCCATAAACTGAATATCACACTTAATATGGCTGGATATTTGAAGATAATCAAGTATTTAGACCTAAATGCCTCTGGCGCTTTTTTGTCTTGGCTAAGCAAACACAAGACTTGAAACACTGGCATAAAAGCAAACAGGGGGGGGGGGAATCTGGCATGAAGCGTAAATGGAAAGGAGGCCATGGAAAGGATTCCCATGCCAATATAATAACCATTTCATCCAATCACGCCAATTCAGATTGGCCATTATAAAGTCACCTACATAATCTGGACCCCACTAATCGAACATGACTGGAGCGAGCTGTGTTTCCTTATACCAGACAAATGTCTGTTATGCATATCAAACAGCATTGTAAACACTAACACTGCCGCTGGGATTGCATAAGTGGCGTGTAGCATGTTCCTGTTACCAGGGTCTGCCTTCCAACAGACCCGGCAGTCGCTCTGTCAAATGTTCTGTTGTATGGTTTGTTTAGAGCAGAGGCAGGAGAGGGTCTGGGAGCGTACACACGGCCCCACGGCCCACAAACAGTTCACAATGAGCCCAACAAGCCACTAATTGCACTATACCCAAAGGATAAGTCTCATTTGGTCAACAAATACCATCAAAGGAAGAGTAAAAAGCAGTTGAACCGTAATTGTGGCAGAGAGTGTCGTTTGACAGTCGAGGAGGAGAGGAGGGAAGCTGTGCCATTTCGTATTTAACAAAAGCGTTTTCACCGTTGTTTTTGAATTGTCATTGTCATTCTACAACACAATCTCCTCTCGAAACTTGCTTTCTACATACAGTTTGTAGAAAATTCAGTTTGTAGAAAATTCAGTTTGTAGAAAATGGCCGCATTTCTTGAGAACCCACTAATCTGGGCAGATGGCAGAGGCTGCATGATAACAGGTCTGTGGGAAAAACATTCAATTTCCCACATCAGAAATGTCATCCTCTTGGTAGATTGGTCTAATTCATACCCACATACGGAGATAATATCCAGGACTTAATGGATGAAGATTATACACTGAACCGCACTCTAAATGTAGGTCTCCACAAAGGCAGTGTTCTACCACAGAGAGAAATGCTTCCGTCAAACAGCCACAACTGAGTACATGCTGTCATTTTGGACTGTGGCTAAGTACACTCGACGGTGTCCCTGCGGACGGGATTTATTTCATTAATCTGGGCTTTATTTCATTAATTTTCTCCTGGATAACAGCTTCTTAAAGCACTAGCAGAGACAATGGGGCGTGGACTAATGACTGCAGTGAGGGATGAGGATGACGAACGATTCCATCTCTGGTCTTGGGATTCCAATGATGAGAGGCTCTCAGGGCTCCTCACGACCAGCTAGGCATTTTTCAGTGGCATGAGTACATTTAGTACAAACACTCAACCTGAACATAGAAGCATATCAACTGGGGCTTTCAGTGGCATCGACATATCCTGCATGTCATCCCTCCTCTCTCTCTCACCCATCCTTCCTGTCAATCTCTACTGTCTCTATTAAATAAAGCAGAAATGCCCTAAAAACATATATTTCAACTCATGGTTTATTAGTTTACTGTGCCTGAGTAAAGGACGTCAACTGGTGGTGGGACAAAAGCCACTATTCAGGACATTGTTTGGTTAGAGAACATGATGACGTACCTCAGACAGAGGAAAATTGTGAAAAACAAACAACTATGGAATTAAAACAGAATGTAAGTGCATCAAAGTACGGCATTTTTTGCAACCTTCAAACTCTATATAGTGTTGAATTGTCCGCCTTGCAGCAAAAAAAGGAATTTGTTGGGAGGAATCTAATTGCTTTGGACAGTGGCCAGGAGGAGAAAGACTGTGAAACAGGGTTGATTATATGTTATGATCCACCATGGCAGAGGATCAAAAGGGAGAGAGAGATTTATGTAGCTCCAGTGACTTCAATAGCCAGGGTTTCTGGGTTAAATATCGCTCAGGTCCAGCACTAAAACTACAAACAATAAACCAAACCAATGTTGTTGCTGCATTCACAAGTAATTATGGATGTTATCTCCAAATGACATGGATGTTATCTCCAAATGTGCACATTCATACATAACATCTGTATTTCCCAAAAGTAAAATCTATAAAAGACATAAGTTGGGCAAACGTCAACGGCAATGGCGGCAAAAGTTTTTACAAATCATTTAAGGATGAATCACCGGGGGGGAAGTGCCTGTCAGAATGTGCCACTCCAAATGTTAATGCCGAAGCATATGTCCATGCATGCACCGTCGATCATGATGCAATCAGTGAGATTAAACCGAGAGCCAATGAACATGATCAAATTGTCCTTAATCTGACAGGCCATTCATCACACCGAGGCGGGATCCTCGCTGTCACTGCGAGGCCCTCGATCTGTTCTGGCGCACTGAGTTGATTGGAACAGTTGTTCCACAGTGTTCAGGAATCTAATAAGCCGTCCCGTTCCTTAAGTTAGTGAGCCTTCGTTAATGAATCTCCGCAGGTTGTTTTTTTTAACCGTGGTATTGTTTCTTTTAGAAGAAGGGTTAGGGCTAACCTTAAAAAAAGTCACGTATCTCTGAAACATGTATCCAATCAACTTGCATGTTCATATTTGGCAAAAGCGATGGGAAGTGAAGCAATGACACAGCAAGGACAATTCTGGAATTAACAATTCTTTGTGAAGAACAATGATCACAAAACATACAGTACCAGTCAAAAGTTTGGACACACCTTGCCAAGAGTGTGCAAAGCTGTCATCAAAGCAAAAGGTGGCTACTTTGAAGAATCTAAAATATAAAACATATTCTGGTTTGTTTAACACTTTTTTGTTTACTACATAATTCCATATGTGTTCCTTCATAGTTTTGATGTCTTCAATATTCATCTACAATGTAGAAAATAATAAAAATAAAGAAAAACCATTGAATGAGAAGGTGTGTCCAAACTTTTGACTGGTACTGTACATTGAAATGGACATTATGACCAGCTGGTGGCCCAACTTTGCCTATGATGTGAACAGAACTTCACGGCATAACTCTTACCACAGGCTGAAGATTAGATTGTCACCCATCATACATTTTTTCATTAATAGATTCTGCTTTCAGTTTCTGACACAGATTAATTTCTCAGTTGAAATCCAAGCCAGGTGACTCACAGCTTTGAATAAACAATGGTTATCAAATAATTTACTCACACTCCTTATATCCTAATTAGGCATATTTACTTTGGCAATAATCATTTTCAATTTCACGCCATTTTAACTTGGAGTTAATTAAAACAGGAACGTTCATTTGCACAGCTCCAGCACACACACACGCACACACACACACACACACACACACACACACACACACACACACACACACACACACACACACACACACACACACCTCCCTCACCTGAACCCTAAAGTAATGCAAATAGGTGGTACAGAATGTGCTTTTCAACATTTCTAGTGTCTTTAAAGTTCTCTGATGAATCATTACAAAGGACTGGAAGACAAAATACAGGATGAAAAATACAGCATTCAAATGACTAAATGATTGTACATTCAGCAGGTAAGATAATTAGTTTGATTAATGAGGCACATTTGTGTGGCGACCGGGAGGCTTCATGATGCACTGCTCCAATGTCTTCTTCCCTTTGTTGATGGAGTATGACCACATATGTAAACAAACCCTGTGAATTAATGAAGCTCGCTGGTTTTCATGATGCCTCCAATTTTAGGTAATATAATTTATCACTAAAATAATCCTTGTGTTTCAAAATAGTCATAATAATAACAGAGAAAGTGATGAAAAATATGGAATTTATTCCAAACAGTGTTTCTGCTTAGTGGACCTCAACATAAAGAGGTATACATAACAATATTGTGACAACGTGACCAAGACTACCTTCCTGTAACTTCCTACAAGCACAATAGTGCTTTCATGGCATATTCACTGAAATATCCAAAGGTATATTCTCTGATATTCACCACTAATGTAGAGTGTTTTTCCTTTTCCGTGAACAAAGTTTAGACCAGAAGGCCAAGCAAGACACTATCAGCACACCAGTGTCCAGGATCCATTCGTCAGACTTACTATAATGTGTGATTCATTTCCCACTGTTTCTGATCCCGAGCAAGACAGCGAGTAAAGCTTTGGTTTAGGCAGCATGGCCGTCTGAGATAATACTGCATGAGTCAACAACCAAAACCATTTGAATTCATTATCAAAGGACTGTGAAATGAAGAGAGAGAGAGAGAGAGAGAGAGAGAGAGAGAGAGAGAGAGAATAGCCAGGAAAACTTATTTAGTCTCTCTCTCTCTCTCTCTCTCTCTAACCAGGGTGGCAATCCTGCCAAGAGATTTTGAAGCTGGCTATACCATGTGGCCAAGTGGAGAACTGAGAACTTTTTGGCTGATGCCAAAAAGCATGTTTCTTAGTTGAAACCCATGTTTAAGGAGCAGGGCGTAAGGAAACCTGCCACCTCTGGCCATCGCAGCGAAACAACATCCTCCCTAATAATAATATAATATATGCCATTTAGCTGACGCTTTTATCCAAAGTGACTTACATTGCAGTGAGTACATACATTCTTGTGTATGTATTAGTTCATTATTTACAATTGATTTAATACTCAGTCAATAGAATGACTGTACTCTGTGTTATCTCCAGACAGTGGGTTGTCATCATGGCTCAAGTTTCATCCATTTTGAGAAAACCAGGTTCTTGTTCCCCGTATATATTCCAAACCACAGATCGCCTCTACTTTAGCAACGGACCGAGCCTGCGATGGAGCCACGGTTCTAGTGCCACCAATCAGATGTCAATGACGATTCATGACAATTCAAGATGGCCGCACTCGTAAACAGCGTTCCCTGGCTTCACGGCGACAGTCGCGTGATTCTCATAGGAATCCAGTGGGCGGTCCGTAGTTCACTGTGTCTAGTTGTTGTACATCAACAATGCCTCTAACCAGTCCTGAGCCAAACACAGACGCAGCTAAACCATCAACAATGCCTCTAACCAGTCCTGAGCCAAACACAGACGCAGCTAAACCATCAACAATGCCTCTAACCAGTCCTGAGCCAAACACAGACGCAGCTAAACCATCAACATTACACACTGTCCTCAAACTAATAATGGGAGATGTCCTCACCAGGCGTTGGCCAGCCTCAAGTGCTGTACTCAATGAAAGCTCTCAGTGGCATACGTACCGGGATGTATGTGTCCTACATACCGTGCTGCAGACACAGGCGGTGTGTGTCAGGGTCTTCATTAAGCAGCTGGTAGGAAACCCCAGTCCCTCTGAGGCAGGGCCTTGTTCACAGCGTGAGGGGGGGCAGCTCCGCTGTTTTCGCCACCCCCCGTTTCACGGGCCGTGCTCCCTGATTGATGTTTTTATAAGTAAGACCTTGCCACCGCTTTCCCCCTGGGCCGCACCCATGCTTCCTGACATCAATCACCCGTCATTTCCATTCCTGCGCCACCGCCTGACAGAAATACTGTAAAGGTGATCTATGTGTGTGTGTGTTAAGTAATTATTAAGTGTCCAGCCATGCTAATAAATCATTCACATCCAGCCACCCCAACCCCTTCAACCCTCTCTCACATTTCTCCCTTTCTCAAGCTCTCTCCCCCCCCCCCCCCCACCCTTTATGATATAATAACAACAGAGCCAGGTAGCCAAGTTATCGTGGGGTTGTGAGGGGGTGGGAGGGGGGGGGGGTTTGGGGGGTCGGAGAGGCTGGCGTGGCCTGCCTGCCTGGAGGTGGGGGATGGTGGATGCTGGTTGGGCGGCCCAGGGGGGGTGGTGGATGCTGGTTGGGCGGCCCAGGAGGCCTTGGGCTGCATTGGCTTTAATGAGACGCCTGCCATCAATCCCAGGGAGCAGTAGGGGAGGGAGGGATATGACTGTAAATAAGGTGGTGATTATGGGAGGGGCCCGGCGACGGCGACAGGCAGGGGGCCCCTCCTCCACACTGGAGCTGTGTAAACACGTGTCAGGGTGACAGGGGTTCAGGGCACACGCCATCTACAGGGGGATGGTCAAATTACGGGGGGGGGGATTACATTAAAAACACACAAAAATTATATTTGGCACTTTCAATTATGAGCCAAACTCACTGCTGAGCAAAAATGCCTGAAATTAATCAAATCCAGTTGTCTGTCCCGACATGTGGACATGGATATTGATTTCATACAGTGAAGTTATTCACATGCAGTGTTTAAGTGAAGATATTGCATGTGGCAAGTAAGTGACAAGTCACTTGTGGAAGAATATTAACAACTTTGTCCCCAAAATAATTGCTATGTAGTGTAACAGATTAAACATGCCATTTATTTTAAGGTATTAAGGTATTTGAGTCTGTGGTCCAATCATTGTTGATCACTCAGGCTTACCAGGGAATCAAATCCGCTTTGGAAATGACATCCTGTATGAACAGATTTATTTCTGTTAGTCCACTAATTCTTTACCTATTCAAAGCTTAACAAGTAATAATAATAATATAATATATGCCATTTAGCTGACGCTTAAGTAGAATGTAATTCATATTTTCAGTTTAAACCCTCATATCAAGATGAATATGCCGTATGTTTACGTCCTGAATGTCTGTGTTTGTGGGCATATACAACAAGTCATATCTCACACAGAACATATGAATGACCGACGCCTCGCTCACAGCAGAATAAAACACTGATGAACAACAATATCACATCCTACGATACAAGGGAGGAGGGATATCCAAGACCAATGCCATGATGAATTAAGGTCATTTGTGTTGTATTCAATATCCTTACTAAGTCAGTGAGCTGTACAGCTGCACTGTAGCAGATATCTTGGGGTCAGGGTATGGAGTAACACCACCAATTTCATTATTCACCTCGGAAAATAATATTAGTCTTTTACAAACCATAGTCATACTAAACATCTGCTTTCCATTTTCATAAAGAGGCTGAATGTCTGCGTGCTCAAAGCCTCGACTGCATGCTACCAAACAAGGGTTGTTATGGGGCTCTCTTCTCCAATATGTTCATCATGCTACAGTAAAAAGCCCCCAGGCTGCTGAGGCGAGAGAGCCTGAACTTCAGGACTAAAAGACACAGCAGCCCAGCCATTTCTAATGCAAATTAGTCTGAAAATTACTTCTTTCATATTATGCGTGAGGGTAATTGCAAAAATAATTCCATCATAATTGTGTGTTTAACTATATTTAAGATAAGGTTTTAGAGTTTGGATTCCTCGTTTTCCGCCGACTATTAAATGATTAAGATGTCACCGTTTCTTAGCAATTTGAAAAATGCTAAACCGGGAGAATAATGTCTATTGTAATATCTGAGGGTTCTAATACAACAAGTCGTGCAGAAGAATGTTTCATTGTTTACAGAGTAAATTACAGCACCTCAGGGCAACGGTTAAAATAGAAGCATTGCAGAAACTACTCATCTTTGGCATGCTTGGCCCTCCAGCCCCCTTCCATCTCCAAGTACATATGAATAATCAAGAGGGTTCCATTCCCATTTCCTACATGGAACGTGTCACTGCACACGCGTCCGACCCGTCAATACAGCATGCCACCGACATGCACAGCTCAATACCCTCGCCAACGACACAAACCACTGAACAAGAACGACCCAAACGGTCAATAAGTATTAAAACACTTTGTTTGCACAGTAAATGCTACTAAATAAACTAAACATGGGGCGCTTGGTGGCGTAGCACGTAATCACAAGGTTCCTGGTTCGATCCCTCCTCTCTCTCTCCCATCCTTCCTGTCAATCTCTACTGTCTCTATCCCAATAAAGCAGAAATGCCCTAAAAACATATTTAAACAAAAAAAATAAACTAAACATTTCTCTCAGAGAGAATATTCACTCCAAGCACGCATGCAGTACGGTGCCGTTCTCCTTGTATTCTTGACAGCATATGCAACAAGGATAACGAACCCCAAATGAAAGGCTAACTCGATATTATATTTAATCCAAATCTTGCTGGAGTCTTGCCAGTCCATCTGCCAGGCTGGTTGGCAGGAGGCACACAGAGGGACACGGGGGGGGGGGGGGGGGACAAGGAGGGCCCCTGCTGATTCAGGCGGAGTTACGAGAACATCAGACTTTTTTCAGATGTCAGGTTTTTTTAGCCCTTAACTCATTCAGCGCCGAGGGTGAATAAAGTCGCCCAAATGGTCGACATTCTAGAGTGCAGAGGGTGACTTCATTCACCAAAGACTCATAAATTATCATGCTTCTTTTTGTAGCCAATCAGAGTGTTGTTGCTAGGTAAACACCACATAGAACACTTGGAACACTCTAGGTGGTGAGTGTTCCGGAATTCTTCGGCAGTTGGTGGGTTAACGTACAGGCCAGTCACCAAAGTGAATGAGTGTGATCACCGAGGATCCAATGCATCAAACCCGGAGACACTAATATCCACCTTGCCTGCCACCTCAGCTGTAAACACCGCTGGCTCTGCCCACCCTCACCTGGGAAGACCCTGGCATGAAACAAGGAAAATAAATCTACTTCCGTACAGATAAGATGAAAGATGCCAGCGTGTCACAGTAAACTGGATGAACCGGACGCCTGGTGGAGGGGGTTTGATATGGTTTCGCTCAGTCGGTCTTTTACTGTACTTCCTTTGGATAAATAACGCAATAGCACAGAAAACTACTGTATCGGTAACTTTTAATGTCCCTCAGAAGGAGGGAGGGACTGCCTTTGGCACAGTTATTGGACATTCCTCCTTTTCTTATCAAGTCTGTTGACTATTTTATGATATCATAAATCAAATGTTTTCACATTTTCCTTAATTAAATGTGCTGTAGTGTACTGAGAGGGGGTGGGGGGTGGGGGGCGGTCACGTGTGTGTGCAACACAGAGGGCCCAAGATCACGGCGGAGCAGCAGCTCGTGAGGGAGGAAGCTAGACTGTTGAGCGTCAGTGTGACACCAGTTAAATTGGCTTTAAATTTCCCTCCCGTGTGCCAAGTCTGTCAATTCAGTACATCGTGTGGGAAATGATTTGCTTTCTTTCACAGAAAGTTGTGTAGTTAAAGCTCATGGTTTGAGAGCCGTAATGAACAACCAGGTATTTTTAGTCACACTGTGGGCTGGAAAGCCTCCTGGAGCGCGTTCAGAGTTCAGGATCAGTCCAGCGTGTCACGCGTCCAGGCGCCCGTTCCACCGGGGGTTGCCTGATGAACCGTGAGGCCTGATGTGCCGTTGGCCCCTCAGCACAGCTAATCTCACTGCACCACAGCCCTGCTGGGAGACCCCAGACAATCTTTATACAGGGTGGCCTGTCTGGCCCGGCCCTGCCTGCTGCCTCTCTCCCCATCTCATCTCCATAAACATGAGGCTTCTCTCTCTCTCTCTCTCTCTCTGTCTCTCTCTCTCTTTCTCTCTCTCTCTTTCTCTCTCTCTCTCTCTCTCTCTCTCGCTCTCTCTGTCTCTCTCTCTCTCTCTCTCTGGCGGCTGGATGGACAAACACTACTCTCCATCCATCCTTCCTGACTCATCCTCTCTCCCTCACCCTGATGTTGCTCAGTCCCCACTAGATACATCGATTTTCTAAAGGTAGCATCTGATGCAGAATGATTCAGCCCCCCTCCCCCCTCCCCCCTCCCCCCTCCCCCCGGTATGAACTGCTGGGGCCTGGCATGTCCGGAGAGGGCCAGGGCTGAATAACTCAGACTTGCTGATGTGTCTGGATGAGACCTTGTCCGCCCCCGGTCTCCATGGCGGCAGTAATGATGGCAGCGACAGCACTAATGGCAGGGTGTGTATGCGGGCGGTGGATCCATACAGATAAGAGAAGCAGATACCATTGATGGGACACTCTCAACATGATTAGTGTCCATCACATGCAATTACGGGGCGAAACCTCAAAGCCATATGTACGGTTATCAACACAGCGGGCGGGGGTGTGTGTTTCTGCTAAAACAAGACAAGGATGAGGTCACAGGGAACTAGACACGGAATCTGATACCGGGAATGCTGCTAATGCTGGTCATACAGTACCAGTCAGAAGTTTGGATGCAAACTTGCCAAGAGTGTGCAAAGCTGTCATCAAAGCAAAAGGTGGCTACTTTGAAGAATCTAAAATATAAACCATATTCTGGTTTGTTTAACACTTTTTTGGTTTACTACATAATTCTATATGTGTTCCTTCATAGATTTGATGTCTTCGATATTAATCTGCAATGTAGAAAATAATAAAAAATAAAGAAAAACCATTGAATGAGAAGCTGTACCGCCTCGCTTCTGTCCCAGTCCTCATCCCAGCAGTAAGATCATGTTGACGTCACACTGTGGAAAGCAAAACAAAAGTGACTACTTGCGGCCTTCACCCACCAGAGTGTCTCCTTAGTCCCCGATGTTAAATAGGCACCTAAAACATGTGATTAAATATTCAACAGTCAGTGTCTTCTTTTGTATTTTGCTACACTTCTAAGCTAATGGGCTCATTACCAGAGAACATCAAATATTAACACCTTAAGTAGATTTGGGCAAGTGGGACACGTCAAACACATATATGTTGCAATTACATTTGACACATTGTAGCATTAACGCTGCATGTTTCACACTTCCGTGAGGTCTATGCTTTACTCGTGGTCCATACGGAGCGGCTAGGGAGAAGAACATAACGGTTCTGGGTGTGAAGCCGTCCCCCCCCCCCCGTCCGTCCGTCCCCCCTCCTGTCTCCCGTCCCCAACAACACTGTGTATACGGTTACCCCCCCGAGTCCAAACAAGAAGGGAGGGAGGGAAGCTGTAGAAATGGGCTTCTATTCTTCATGGAGTTTAACATTCTGGGCATGCAGCAACACAGAGATGAGAGAGCAGCTCAGAAAGGTTTAGTTTGGGCGTGGAGTGAAAAGACCAGGGTGTATATATAACAGTATAGTAACATAAATGTTGAGGTTGCCCTCTGATTATTAGTCAAATGACGGTTCAGTAGGTTTAATAATATTTTCCAAATCAATTTAGCATGGCTATAAATGAAACAGACTGCCAAGACAGACAATAAGTCATGCAAACCTCATTAGGCTTTCCTTCTGTGAGTGTGTGTGTGCAGTAGTTATTGCATTTAACCGTAATACAGATTACGTGATAATGGCTTATTAAATCCAAAATTCACCATGGTCCAGAAAATTAATTTCGAGCAGAGTGGCAGACAATCCTGTAACATTTAGATATGCCAGGCCTCCTAATTGTATGACAAACAGACACAGTTAGTCCAGCAGATAAGATAAAAATGGCAAAGCAGTGGTCGAGAGGACACATTTGTATAATGTTGACACACTTGTATAATGTTGACACACTTGTATGATGTTGACACACTTGTATAATGTTGCATCCTGAACCATCTCTGATGCAGTGCATGACTGGTCAACGCAAGCGTCCAACCTAGGTAATGGGTTCTAAACTAGCTCAATGTGTTCTAACCTAGGTTAATGTGTTCTAACCTAGCTTAATGTGTTCTAACCTAGCTTAATGTGTTCTAATCTAGGTAATGTGTTCTAACCTAGCTTAATGTGTTCTAACCTAGCTTAATGTGTTCTAAACTAGCTCAATGTGTTCTAAACTAGCTTAATGTGTACTAAACTAGCTTAATGTGTTCTAACCTAGTTCAATGTGTTCTAACCCAGGTTAATGTGTTCTAACCTAGCTAATGTGTTCTAACCTAGTTCAATGTGTTCTAACCTATCATAATGTGTTCTAACCTATCTTAATGTGTTCTAACCTATCATAATGTGTTCCTAGACTTTATACATACGCTTTACCAAATACAGAGTGAACTGCTTTGCTAGATATAGCAGATATTATAGCAGATATTATAGCAGATATTATAGCAGATATTATACCAGATATCATACCAGATATCATACCAGATATTATACCAGATATCATAGCAGATATCATACCAGATATCATACCAGATATCATAGCAGATATTATAGCAGATATCATACCAGATATCATACCAGATATCATACCAGATATTATACCAGATATCATACCAGATATTATACCAGATATTATACCAGATATCATAGCAGATATCATACCAGATATCATACCAGATATTATAGCAGATATTATAGCAGATATTATAGCAGATATTATACCAGATATCATACCAGATATCATACCAGATATTATACCAGATATCATAGCAGATATTATACCAGATATTATACCAGATATTATACCAGATATCATACCAGATATTATACCAGATATTATACCAGATATCATACCAGATATTATACCAGATATTATACCAGATATCATACCAGATATTATACCAGATATTATACCAGATATTATACCAGATATTATACCAGATATTATACCAGATATTATACCAGATATTATACCAGATATTATACCAGATATTATACCAGATATCATAGCAGATATTATACCAGATATTATACCAGATATTATAGCAGATATTATACCAGATATTAAAGAGATGGCATAGAGAGGAAATGAAATTCATTAATTGGTGCAAAGATCAAAGACATAATGGTAACATGATAAACAATAAATAAAAGCCTGATGCTCTTTTTTGATATCAGATAAGACCACAAGGAGATAATTATAACACTGTACTTAAAAGCCAGCTGTGACCAGAGGTTTCTGAAATGTAGGTCATCAGCTAATGGTGTAATGGACAATAGACACCACGAGAAACTCATTTCCTGTTTAAAAAGCATGCTGGGGCACTTAGTGGTGTAGCACACTAATGTGCATACCGCATATTTGCAAGATTCCTGATTCGATTATCGACCCTCGACATATCCTGCATGTCATCCCTCCTCTCTCTCACCCATCCATCCATCCTGTCATTCTCCACTGGCTCTATCCCAATAAAGCAGAAATGGCCTAAAAACATATTTTAAACCCCCCCCCCCAGAAAAAGCATGCTTAAGGCTAATACAGCACCCCAGCTTACCCTCCAGCTAGAACAGGGCCATGTGTTTTGGGGTAGCGGCCAGCTGGTCAGGCGGACCGGGTCTAGGAGGCTACGCACCGGTCCTGCAGCGCGGCCACGTGGGAGGTCGTCCTCTCTTCTGACAAAATAACTACTTCCTTCGATTCATGAGCGGCTTCTCGGGACACGCGCTAACTGCTCTTCCCCATAGGTGGTTCAAAGATAGCTGGGTTTCTGGCTGGACCGCGGCTTCCCAGGAGCAGAGTTGAGAGCTGCAGGTCCTCAGGAGCAGAGTTGATCTGCAGGTCCTCAGGGAGGCCCTGGTACAGTACATCTCCCTCTATTAAGGCCTGCCAGACTGTCTCTCTGATCGGTGCTACACGCACGCACGCACGCGCACGCACACACACCCTCATACACAGCCACGTGCACACAGACACAGCCTTTCTCTCTCACACACACACACACACACACACACACACACACACACACACACACACCCTCATACACAGCCACGTGCACCTCTCTCTCACCCACACACATCCACACACATCCACACACACACACACACACACACACACACACACACACACACACACACACACACACACACACACTCATACACAACCACGTGCGCACAGACACAGCCCCCCCCCCCCCCCCCCTACACACCCACACACCCACTCTGGGGTTGATGATGGGTGGTGTCAGATCACCTCGCTCGACAAACAAGCTCAGGAAGACATCATCATGCCAAAACACAGCTCATTAAATGCTATTAGGTAGTCATTTCAGCAAATTGAATCCCCTCTCGACTCCCCTGGTTAGCAAACAGCTTTAGGGTCACAGCTAAAGAGGAAGAAAAAAGCCTGGCAAAGGAAGCTAGGCCGCTCACCCTAATGCTGCTTCTGGGACAGACACGGGGATAATGTGTTGCTGTTGTTAATGATCAGAGACCAGGATTGGAATCTAATTAGACCCAGAGAGAAAAGCAATGAGGTGAAAGGGCCGACAATATGCCAGTTGTGACCTCAAGTAAAATCATATCACAGCAGCAATCTACTGGAAGAGGAAAATACTAAATCAACTCCTGAAAGCGAAAGAATGAAATCCATTTTCTTTTTCACTCCAGTATGTATATTTTAGCTTTAAAATAGTGATAAATGGCCATGATAAATCGCTAGCCATCCAGGAATGAGATCACATGATGAAGGACGTTCAGTAAAGAGTGCTGTATTAGTCCAAACAAAGCGTTTTGGGTAGGACACCGGCCTTTACCGGCCTATTTCACGTTTGGTTTGTTTACAAGGATGTACACATGTCTGGCGTTATTAGAAAATGTACCAAATGCACGTTTTAAAATGTTCAGTGTCGCCAGCAGGGGCAGCAACACTCAAAACTACATGCTGCAATATGTAACATTGAAATAAATAAATAAATATATCAAATAAATATATAATAAATAAAATAAACACATATTCAAGATTAAACATGCTCTGTCATCTTGTTTCAACCAGCCCCAGCAACAAATGAAGCTACTTATAAATAGCAACATTTATGTTAGCCTTCATTCAGTGTTTTTAAGCTTGATTGACTGAGTATGTTTTACTTAAAGCTGAAAATTGTATTCTTGAAAATGTCGTCCTCTTCAACCTCATTAAAAAAATTGCCTGAGACATTGCTATCACAAGAACAGAAGATGAAACCAGTCTAAACTGAGTGGTAAAAAGCTGTGCTTATGTCAACGTTTTGTGATGCTGACACCAATCAACAACATGGTTCTTGAAAACACATTTCAATGTACAATCAACTCACAGCATCCTCCAGAAAAGCACTGTGACAACCAACCACTGCGACTTCAAGCCCTGGTCTCCCCTATGGTGTAAATGTGATGACGCAGAAAACTTCAATAATCAAAGACATATTTATACAGCAGCAGTAAGGCCTTAGTGAAAAGCATTAAAAGCCACTGAATATCCCAGAGAGCTGGGGGGGGGGGAGAGAGAGAGAGAGAATCACATGAACTGTGTACCAGGGCAAATGTAATTGCACATCAGACTCTGACAAAATGCTGTTTTGATACTACAAATTGTCCACTGAAGCGCCTCCCTCATGCAACCGGAACAACCGATAATCTAGGAACTGTGATGATGAACACCGAGTTTGTGCAGCATGAGGCAGCATGAGGCATCTCTCCCAAACACGTTAAGCTACCAACCCAAAATCCAGACAAGGCCATTTTCTACTCGAGAGGGGAGGGGGGGGGGGGGGGTGGGGGGGGATAGAGTTCCTTCTCAGAAATTAATCTTCTATTAGTAATGGGTCTTATACATACTTAACAGAGTGAATTTGAACCATTCTGGTCCAAACAGGCATATGGCTCCAGAATGGAATATATTCTGAGCCAAAGAGTGTGTTGAGATCACAGGTTTCTTATTGGGTTTTTGGGAAATTTTTTGCTCTTGGAATGGATGAAAATATTCACAGTCAGGGCTTGTTTAACTTGTTTTTAAGTGTAAGGTTTGCACTTCTTATGCTGAAATGCAACCATATTCCTCAAAATGCTTTATCTACAATGTCCACGAGGAGACCGTGATACTATTATTTATTTTTTTTAAAACAGGAAAAAAAGATGATTTGTTTTTCGACAGTCAACTAAATGGCCGCCATTTCAAGCTGCAGGCCCCTTCATAATCGTTAGGCACACAGCAAAGCTTCAGCAGCAGTCTGCTGTTCTTTCTTCTGTCCCTCTGATAGACAGAATTAAATGATGACATTCACAGGCCTGTTTGAAGGCCCGGTGTCTGGAGCCTGACGGAAGACGCCTCCATAAATCAGGATGACTTTGCAGAGTCAGACTAATGGAGACAAAACAGAAGATTAATACGGCTCAAGGTTTTGATAAAGGTCAATTTGGTAAAAGTATGCATCCGTTTGAAGCAATTACCACCAGCGATCTGGCTCTACCTGCAGAATTAGGGTTGCCATGGATACCTGCTGCCCTGGAAATGGGAATGGTTTCCCTGCATGACAACATCTTAAATGTGTTCATTACTCTACTATTTACCACTGGCTATGCCAAACACACAGCCAATTTGTACTAAAAACATGAAGACGCTGCCAGTCGGATGCAGAGATACAATCCTAGACTACCGTCTCACTCATCAAGGAATCAAATAACTGTAAATACAGCTTGTGACCGGGCAAGATCGTACCCCACACACGTCAGATTATACTGACATGGCTACAGTACGAATAAGTGTGTTTGTGTTTCTCAGTGTGAATAACTGTGGTACTGTACCTCTGACTGCAATCTGGACAATATGAAAAGAAATAATAACTCAAACGACATGGCAATATTGACAACCAATTACGCCTCTACAGGCCACAAGGTTACAGGGAAAAACACGTCTCCCCCCGCTGTCGGACCATGAGATGATGAAGGCATGGACATACTCCTACTCTGCCCTGCTGGCCTCCACAGCCTTGTGGAAGTACAGTATGAACACCGACTTTCTGTTCACACCCACTTCCCCAAGGGCAGGTAGGTAGGCTCCATGGTTCAGAGCCAAGCGTTGACCATCTGCCACTGGACATTGTACACACTTGCAAGAGGTTATAACACACAATTTAGTGTAACTTTATGAATTAATGTCAAAGGCACATGGAAATAACTGGTATCGCAACCGCGGCCGTTAGCAGGGAGTCATCAGCTCTATATTTACATCCAATTATCACTGAATTACCATCATCATCGTATTTGTCAAGTCAAACCAATCGTAAGGGATTTTATCAAGTGTGTCAGATGATGAAATTATCCTCTTTTACCCGGTTTATGTTATTCAGTACAAATTCATCCCAGTGCAGCATTTCTAAGACATGGCATCATTAATATGATTCACCAACACTGTAATTCAACAGACACATTACCACAAGATTTATGACAATCAGAATGATATGGTATAAAACCTCATCTTTTTCTCAATGCACTGACACTGCCTCCTGAGTGAGCAGAGTTTTAATTAAAGCCCAAAGACGAGAGTGAAGGATAAAGTCTTCACAACCTAATGCCTTGTCAGTCGCTGCCATGGGTGTAGCGAGAGATTGGCGAGGTTATTTACACCGAGGGGGAGAGTTAATCTGTTCTGATGCTCTTAGATCTTTAATCAAATAGAGAGATTGTAAATATCACTACAGAGTAATCCACCCTACCAGTGCATGGAGGTGTCAGATAAGGCTAGAAGTTCAGTCCAATATGAGTTCATCTGTGACGAAACAGTTACCACAGGAGAGGCACCTACGACACACCTACATCACCTACTACACACCTACATCACCTACTACACACCTACTACACACCTACGTCACACAACACATTGTCATTACAGTCATGCCTGATGAGCATCTACACTAAATCAACAACGCTCACACTAAACGCTCACACCATGATAATGCAAAGACTATACCAGGGAGTAAATATGTAAGCTGACTATTCAGATATCTGTGAGGCTTGTTTGCATAAAACAATGGTATTTTGAAAACCATACTGACTCATTAGAAACATACAAATGTTTGGAGTAAAATAATCTTTAATTAACTTACATGTCTGGGTTTGTGGGTTAACACTGTTCTATCCTGTGTATCAGGATAAATGATAAGCCTATTTCACAGTGAGAATGGAAAACTAGTCCTTTTACAAAACTTCAATAGGTAACCCACCATGTCCATATGCTTTACCATTGTTAGCTGATTGCGATATTGCCGCAATCTCAGATTCACCAATCGGCTGGTTTAAAGAAGATGCCTCGGTGCGCCTCGAACCACTGACTCTGTGAAACCGACCGCGTCATCTATCCTTCATTTATAACTTCGGGATTCACATGCACTCAGGAATGTAAGACAGGTGGTCGAAAAAATGATATGAACTGCTTTAGCAATACCAAATAAGAAATATCAAATAAGACTTCAAACAGAATATATTTCAAGCTTTGATGTCTAGTTAGTGCCTTTATGGAGGGGAAAAGCAAGAGTTTACAGTGAGCTTATTAAAAAAAAAAAAAAAAAGTATAGGCCTAGTCTTGTTTCTAGGTACTCAAAATAAGAGACATAACATGTATTTGATCATCATGAAACTTCATCACTTTCTCAAAACAGAGCGTTGGTCATTCATTGAAAAATATTTAGATGCATCAATAGATGGAGGTTTGTGAGCATATTTCTTGGTTCATTGACATCTTCCATACACTATGAGCAAGCCTTGGGCCAAAGCCTCTACTGAAATAATTCAACTCAAACGAAGACGGGAAAATTACTCACAGACTCAAAGTCTTCAGCCGTGCAGTGGGCTTCCTGAAAGCGACAATACTTCACCATGTCCCACAGTTTGTGAGAGGTGTGGTCATAGAACTTCATCCAGTCAAACGTGTCACAGTGGTCAGAGAGGTTCTCTTTCTTAGCATGCAGGGAAAACACCATTCCCACGTGCTCCACATCGCACGGGGTCAACGCTGACGCTCGAACAGGGTTGATATTGCAGAACGTTACGGCAGGGAAGACGCGCTCTGACGAGCTCCTCTCCTCCAGCTTGGTGACATGGTGGTACTCTAAGTAGTAGATGATGAGACTGATGCTAAAGTACGTGAAGAGGCAGATGCACACAGAGAAAGCCAGGGTCCTGAGGCAGCGCTTGATGCCAGTGGGCGCAGAGGTGGCGACACACAGTAGGTCACAGAGAGGAGTTCCACTGGTAGTCTGTTGTAAACCTCCTGCCCTGTCTTGCGCCCCAGGCTCAGAGTGGATTGGACAGTGGATCGTACAGAAGTTGGATTCTGGGCTAGTTTCATCCGATCCACCCAACTGTGAAGTTGACATTTTGCAGCTCATGGCCAACTAACAAGAGGGCGAAGTGAATTCAATGGGCTTTTATACTGTACATCTCTGGCATAGGAGAGGCACGGCCACTCGTAGTTGCACAATTACCAAGGGAAGGTTACCCGGGGAAGAAAGCCGCAAAAACAGGAAGGTTTCCCGTCAGATGCATTACCTCCCTCCCCACACGGCCATTTAGCACCGACCCGTCTCATCAGAACAGGGAAAATAAGAGCAAACAAAAGCAGAGTGGATGTAAAAACATCCACATAAAAGCTTTCTGTCTTCTTCCAATGAGTGCCTTTCTAATGGTCCTCATTCCCTCCGGTTCTGATAAGGAGGCGAGATGAGGCCTCGTTTATCGACTGAAAGACGAATGGAACATGCCTGCTAAGGCCTCACTTGAAGTTTTCCAAAACACAATATTTAGTTTGAAAGAACGGTGGCGACCCTTGAATAAGTCCATCACTCAGTTTACGGGTTCATTGTGTTCCAACTGAGTATCACTCGATAAAATATTTTAAATGAAAACCTCACTTAACCATGAAAAATGAAGTAGGCCATCTGGATTTGTTGTTTTGTCGTTATGTGAACATTCCTACTTCAGAGTTATTCTTTCCTCTGTCCTCTTCAATGGTTACCTCAGACAAAGAAGTGGGCTCCTGCCCAAGACTCCCCCGTCGCAGTGGAGCATCTCACTACAGGGAGTGTGATGTCCTGTTGGCACTGACTGGTCTGACAGCAGCCAGAACCCTGCATGTTCTCTCTGCAATCTCTACGTGACACACTCTTCACCAACCTACCACTGATCGGAGGACAGCCAGAACGCTGCGTGTCCTCTGTGCCTTCTCTACCTGAAACTCCACCCAGCCAGCACGAAGGTAACTGTCTGTATACTGCTACTACTGAATGGTTTGCGCCAAAAATACATGTAATCTAACCTTCAACTTCGAATGTCACTATAATTGGCAATGTATAGACTCACATATATTTAGATAATGCTCTTAGCAAACTGTAATATATACTCCATAATTAGTGGAAAAAAATCATTCGCTGGGTGGGTCCCAAGATTTGTTGTGTAAACAGTGTGTGGAGAGAGGCTACCAAGCACCTGGAAAATACAGCCCGCCAAATCTTAAATCATGGACTCCTATATATATATTTTTTTTAAAAACTGTTCAATACATCATTTCCCCCATAACCACTGTCATGTCCCCTTTTGTAATGCATGAGGAGGTGAGAGAACAACAGCATCCAGCCTGTACGAGCTGTATGTTCTTAAACCTACTAGAATAGAATTGATCCAACATTGGCCTAGCTGGCTTCCAATTAACTCAGAGCCTTTCATTTTTCTCCACCGTCAGCCCCAGATCCCAGACCCTCCTCCTCTCAGCATGTATTTCTGTAACTGCTATGGTGTCGGGCTGCCGGGAAATGTTGGGCAGAGGCAACAGTTTAATAGAAGTCGTGCTCAAGCTTGGATAGCCTATATAGAGCGACTGGTCATAATATCTGTGGGAAGGAGATTGATGTTTCAGTATCTGTTGCAGACAGGACAGTCCATCTTTATATTGCCAGGAGTGGTGGATTTGCGCACAGTGAAATATATATGCTTCCGACATGATTCTGTGGGACATTGTTATGGTCAGGCAGTGTACAAACCAATATACTTACATTACTTTATAAGCAAGCTGTTGTTGTCGTCATCATGTGCTCTGCTCAGCACTAAACTGCTCAGTGTAGATAACATCTCACTCTAATCTAAGGCAGATGAACAGATACACGGAGGTGGGGCAACCTGACAGCATTATGCTGCCTCCCGTTCGTTAGAACAAACTGCATTAGTCAAATGTGGCAGCTGTCCATGTGTTGCGTGTGGAGGTGAACTGTTCATTAGCATGCCTATGAGGAGCGGTCGTGTAAAACCGCCGGCTTTCATCACGTTGTCGCATCGCGTATAAACATGCAGTAATTGGTGGGGCGCCACGCCGCCTTCATTCCTGGAAGACTTTTACCATCAAAGTCGTGCGGCCCGCGAACGTTATTGACTCAAGTGAGTTCTAAATGTATCACTCCTCACCGCACATGAAGCGAAAAGGAATAGAGATGGGGAGAGACTCTACTGCTGGCCAAAAATCGTTTGACTTTAAGAGAGGAGCATGGGACATGAAAAACAACATTAGCGGGCATGAATGGAATACATAATGCACACAGTCCAACTGGGTTATCTATCTGGGTTACCTCGGGGCGTTTAACTAAGAAAAATACCATATCTGCCTCAAGAAAGAGAGTAACAGACACGTTTACCTGATTCTTTAAGAACTGCTTTGTCATTCCAGTGATATTTACTGATTAAACTGAAGTAAAGAGCATTGAAGAGACACAAACACATTGAATAAACGGTCATTGTTGTCTATAATCTCCTTTATCCTGTTTTAATTTGCAACATTGTGCTCACAGTTAAAACTCACAGGCCATGTCGCATGTTCATTAAAGACTGAAAATGATTTCTTAATCTGAGTCAATTTGAATTCCCTCATATTAATCAAAATTACCCCAGACTAGGCTGAGCAGAAATATCAGTATTTTGTAGTCCTTTCCTTCCAGATAAGCCTAAAAATGGTATTCTTTGTGTAATTAGCTTCTCTAAATTACCAAACTCACCTAATTAATATTTCCATGTCTGGCTAGGTTAATAAAATTATGAGCCATGTTATTTTTTTCCTCATAAATTCCCTCCTGCCTTTAGCTGATTGCAGACAAATGTAAACAACAGCTTGTTAATTCACCACAAGGCATTATGCTTAGTCTAAGTATTAGCATTAGCATCCTAGCATTAGTAAATGTCTTATCTGTTGTGCAATTGAATGTTTTACTTTTAGTATGTCTTGTCTTATCTGTTGTGCCTGGGCACTTTATCTGTCTCACCGTGGGAGAGTGAGAAACGTCCTCTCGATTCCTTTGTATGTCTTGACATGTGAAGAATTGACATTAAAGCCACTTTGACTTTGACTTTGACTTTGACTTTGACTTTGACTTAAGTCTATTCGTGTTTTTAAGGACTTATTCAGTGTCCAACCGGACGCCTAAATCTACAACTCCCAGAAACTATCATACAAAATGAGCTCATTTACAACTCGACCAATCAGAAATGTGCACACTGACCTTGACCACTGGAGTGGAAACAAGCAAGCGGTCGTAACCTTGGTTTAAATGTCAACATCAACATTTGAAAGACCTAAGCTAGTCAAAGACCGGGGGGATGCATTTTCTTTTCTTTTTTTTTTTCTTTTTTTTTTTTTTTTTAAAGCTTTTGAGTCCTTCTTTCTTTTTTTTTTGCATTATAACAATGTAGCAGTCTTACAATATTGGCCTTTGGCATGTTTTGAATTTCCACTACTTATCTTATCAGACAAAGCTCCAATAAACACAGTCCGTGGAGCTCCAACTCTGAACAAAATGACTTCAGGGGCTTTCAACCACCTGGAAATGTGCCACTATTTGTGAATTATATGAGGGGAAAAATCCCCAACCTCTTGGTCAGCACCTTAAGTTATGCAGTCTAATGCAATTGTGGTCTTGAAAGCTCAACCATGGGGGAACATTCTCTGGTAGCTCAACCATGGGGGAACATTCTCTGGTAGCTCAACCATGGGGGAACATTCTCTGGTAGCTCAACCATGGGGGAACATTCTCTGGTAGCTCAACCATGGGGGAACATTCTCTGGTAGCTCATTGCATTTGGACAGCAGCCCAAAAAAATGGCATAAAGATTCTGTAAAAAAAAAATGACATTCAAAATCTTAATGTAGTGGTGTCTAGACTCCAGTAGGCTCTCGTCATCATGAGTATGGACATGGAACTTAACTTACCTCTTGCGTAAACGACAACACAAAATACATTTTGTGACATACAGTATTGCTACATTACTGCAGTGCAAGTGCACATGCACAGCAAATATGCATGGATGGCAGTCCTGTGGGGGCGGCCATATTCAGAGGCACTATATGCACTTGTCATGGTTGCATTCGTCATGGATCACGCAACAATGATTACCAGATCCAGATCAAAGAACAAACACGCACATAACACAGCACACACAACAACAAACAGAAGACGACCGGGCCTCACAGGAAGCAGCCGAGCTGGAAGAGTACTCTCACAGGTCATTAATATACACACTCCCACTTGCTTCATTCACAAGCCGACAAAGACGTTCACACATAAACCCGACATCAATACAGATTACACAGGCTCACACTGATGTTGAAAGGAAGATGTCCATACAATTCGTTTTATATTCAGTTGATTTATGAAACGAGTGTTTCCCTCTGTTTTCCCCCTTCCCTCCCCCCTATTCACTCGGAATTCATATGGGTCCTGTTTTCACACTAATTGTTTCTTTTTTTTTCAAGGGGAAATGATGGTTGCTCTCCAGAGAAACGTCTTAGTTGAACAGAAGAAAATGTAATAAATAAAACTAAAACATCTCCAATGGGAGCTGATAGACGCTCAACCTTGAAAGTCATTTGACAGTCTAAGTGAACAGCTGCAGCAGGATGTGACAGCAAAGGTGGAAAACTGTGACATTTCTGCAAACACTACTAATGGAGAGTGTTTTGCCAAGGGTTCCATTAAAAGCCAAGCAGTGGTTCAACACGATTTCTGATTTAAGAACATTACAGCAGTATTTTCAATGTTGTACTTCAAAGTCATTAAGACTTCCCTTGCCATCCATATGGACAAAAGAAGAGGGACGACAAGAGACTTGAGGTACATTTCTTGACTGCGGCACCGAGCTTATCTCAGAACGACGGCGTGGAGCTGTGATCAAGACAGTGCCGCGTTGATGAGCAGCTTTAAAAGTTGCGTCATGAATCATGGAAGTGTCCCATTTGCACACTTCAGTTAGCCAATGCAACATATTCCTTAACACTTCTTTGTAGCCTCTGCCGTCGTTCTTTAGTTCAATGTTTAAAACAGGAATGGCAAAGGAAAGGTCATGTGGTGACATTTGTACATGAACATCTCTTACTCCCTGGAACCAACCAGGGGAGGAAACGATTTGAAATGGGCAGAGTACCAGACAAGATTTGTGTTCAAAGTTGACATTTTGCCCAATTGTAGATTATTTTTCCAGTTTCCTCAGAATAAATTGAAGGGTATTATAAAAATGTCCAATGTCAACATAGACATTCCAATACATTGCAGCTGCATACTGTGAAACATAGTCATCATCACTGCTTTGCGTAGCCACAGCCAGGTAGGCCTAGAAAGTCTGTTTGTTTGCAGAACTCACTACAACAATATGGTTGAAGAGATCAAAGACCATCACAGTATTTAGGGTAATTTCCCACCCAACTGCCATCTCAAACAGCCAGACCTTAACATATCACCAATCCCAAATGTCCAAAGCAAGTTTACTGATGTCAGCTCTTCAATCTCAGATTGTGTATCTACCACTGCAGCTGACCGACACAGAAACACAGCTGACCATGAGGCCCTGTCTCTACTGAACATCCTCCAACCATGTCGGCTGTTCCTCTCGTTTTTATCTGAGTTCTGTCAAACATATAGATGCTTTGAGGCCTTTCAACACTGTATATCATGTTTAATTTAATTCCACAGGCCGGGTTATCGACCGTTCCGAGGTTACACGCAGTTCCAACAGCTTCTTAAACAGAACTTGTAAAGTTACCTGCTCTTGCCCCCCCCCCCCGGGTGCACTTTGTGTGTTAGCTGTTTATTTAAAACCCATCTAATTAATTATTCAAGGGTATTATTTCCTACATTGAATCTATTTCCTGCATCAGTGATGCTGATAATGGCTCCCAGAGGATTTTTAGGGTGCAATGCGTTCACTCCTCTTGTTTATAACACGGTGCCTTCATAGCACCACGGCAGACACATTCAACACACACAGAAATCGATGATTCAAGGGCCAGCTATGTTAAGCAAAGTACAACGCTGAGTGAAAGTTATGTACTTAGTGGAGTGACAGCTCTGTTGATGCTATCTTTCCATTAGAAAACGTTTTAGAAATGTCTTCATGCAGACACTTTGGAGTGGCCACAGCTGACGCTGGGCGAAGAGAGCGTGTCTGCAGAAGACGACAGTATCGATCAAGGTCTCCTAAGAGCCACTTTATCCAGTAGTTTAAAGGCAGACTCTGGGATATGACGTCATAGCAAAACGAGTGGGGAGACGCTGCCAGAGACTTTCAACAATGGAGACGCAACAGATTAGGGATTAGAGATTAGAGATGAGAGGATGTTGTGACTGAATGGAGTTGGCGAGTGCACTTGTTTGATCTTGTTCACTACAACATCTTTGATGAAAGTTGCTCTGTTTTCACGATTGGCATGACATCATATCCCAGAGTCTACCTTTAGTGTAAAATCATTGGAAAACTCAGAGTTAAGTGTCATACTCACCAAAGCACGGGCAGTAAGTCTGCTATCATACACCGTAGGCCTAACTGTTTTCAGTAATTGCATCAATAGGTTAATGTAAATGTACTGTAGCACTCTGACATGTTTACCCAGCCCATGCTGACCCAACATGAAGAGTTGCTTTCTCCTCCTCTGTTGCAGGGCTCCAGACCACGCAGTTCCCCTGGTGCCACCAACTTTTTTCATGCAATTGAAAAGAGTGAGTAGGCTAATTATCTTAGAAAATGAACTTGCCATTGCATTCAGAGATAACTCGTGCTACAGAGTGTGTGTGTGCTAAACTTCCTCTCCTCATTACAGCGGCCTTACTATTTAGAAACGCATACAGAAATGCATTAAATGCTACGTCGCTTATCCTTTAATAAAACATTAAGATAATTAAAAAGAAAACATGTTCTATCATGGCATCGCAATCACATGTGGGAGAAGGCACTTCCTGGCAGCATGTATAAGACTAACCGTAGAGGCCAAGACAAGTCATATGGATATCGAATGGAGGGAAAATGTAACTTTTAAACAACCATCCACAAATAGATTTAAAGAGTGTATACAAATTATAAGGCACCGCAGATCATGAGATCTCAGTTAAATATATTTCCTTGACATTTGTGCTGCTTTTGTAAAAGCCTCCGCTCTGTATATATAATGTGGATGCGAGATAGGGTTAGGGTTAGGGTTGCAGTGTCAGAAATTAACACCGGACAGGTGCAAAATATGGATAGGCCTACGTTTTCCTTGCGGCTCTCTCACAGCAATCACCTGCCACTCTGTCGGATGATTGTGAATGGCTGCGCTTTATTCAGTATCGTCACGGAGATCCTAAACGTGACGTGTCGAGGGAAACGCTCAACAATGCTCTGGCTGAGGTCCAGTAAACAGTTGGATGTATTTATTTTACGCATACTATCACTCCTAGTATCACTCCTAGTATCATATAGTATCACTCCTAGTATCATATAGTATCACTCCTAGTATCATATAGTATCACTCCTAGTATCATATAGTATCACTCCTAGTATCATATAGTATCACTCCTAGGATCATATAGTATCACTCCTAGGATCATATAGTATCACTCCTAGTATCACTCCTAGTATCATATAGTATCACTCCTAGTATCATATAGTATCACTCCTAGGATCATATAGTATCACTCCTAGGATCATATAGTATCACTCCTAGTATCACTCCTAGTATCATATAGTATCACTCCTAGTATCATATAGTATCACTCCTAGGATCATATAGTATCACTCCTAGTATCATATAGTATCACTCCTAGTATCACTCCTAGTATCACTCCTAGGATCACTCCTAGTATCACTCCTAGGATCATATAGTATCACTCCTAGTATCACTCCTAGTATCATATAGTATCACTCCTAGTATCACTCCTAGTATCACTCCTAGGATCATATAGTATCACTCCTAGTATCACTCCTAGTATCATATAGTATCACTCCTAGTGTCATATAGTATCACTCCTAGTATCACTCCTAGTATCACTCCTAGTATCACTCCTAGGATCATATAGTATCACTCCTAGTATCATATAGTATCACTCCTAGTATCACTCCTAGGATCATATAGTATCACTCCTAGTATCATATAGTATCACTCCTAGTATCACTCCTAGTATCACTCCTAGTATCACTCCTAGGATCATATAGTATCACTCCTAGGATCATATAGTATCACTCCTAGGATCATATAGTATCACTCCTAGTATCATATAGTATCACTCATAGTATCATATAGTATCACTCCTAGTATCACTCCTAGTATCATATAGTATCACTCCTAGTATCACTCCTAGTATCATATAGTATCACTCATAGTATCACTCCTAGTATCACTCCTAGTATCATATAGTATCACTCATAGTATCACTCCTAGTATCATATAGTATCACTCATAGTATCATATAGTATCACTCATAGTATCATATAGTATCACTCCTAGTATCATATAGTATCACTCCTAGTATCATATAGTATCATTGTTGTCATAGCAACCTTATAGCCTAGAGTGATATAGATACTATATAACATAGGCTATAAGGTTGCTATTACAACAGAATGACAAGGAGAGGGCTGAAGGAATACCAGACATGTTGCGTTATAAAAACGTGATGTCGGCTGATGAGTCTCTCTGATAGTCTCTCTGATAGTCTCTCTGATGAGTCTCTCTGATAGTCTCTCTGATAGTCTCTCTGATAGTCTCTCTGATAGTCTCTGCAGCTTTTTTTTGCGACCAACACATATTTTTTTTACTTAAACAGCAAAGTCAAATGGTCACAAAATGGGACCAAATGGATCGCACTCTGGAGATCTGCGGGTATGTTTTATTTAAAGCTTAAAATGTTATACTCTTGAAAAAGTAGTGCTCTTCAACCTCATTAAAAAATGTGCTTGAAATGCCCTCTGCAGCCCTGAGTTGCCTTGTCTACACATACTCACAAAACCACCGGTTTCGTACTGAAGGAACCGCCTAATGCAAGCACCAACACTGGCTGAGACAAACAATTTAGCAACTGATACCATAGACTATACATCGTGGTCCTCTGTGGCTCAGTGGGTAGAGCATGGTGTTAACAACGCTAAGGTTGTGTGTTTGATTCCCACTGGGACCATATATACTGAGAAATGTATGCGCTCACTGCAATGTAAGTCTTACTGGATGAAAGCGTCAGGTAAATGGCGTGTATGTGTTCTTTTCTTCACATCATCACAGACGGGTGTGATTGTGATCCTGTCCAGCATAAATGCTGCAGATCTAACCCTCTCTGAGGGCCATGCTCATCCATTCATTATGCCGGTGCGGTTCTGACTTGTTTTGATGTGACGCCAGTTTGAATGAATTATGAGGCGCCGGAGCGGTAAAGGGGAGGTCAAGACTGAGAATGAGAGGCAAAAGTCAATGAGACACAAAAGTCAATGGAGAATTACCACAGATATTAAACGAGGAACTAAGCAGAACACACATGACCAGCTCAAATAGTGGAATTTAAAAAAATAAGTAAAATAAAATCCTTCCGTTTTTCCTCAGACATCAGACCAGCCTCTGTCTGACACACTGTAGTAAGGATGCAGTGGCACTTATCCCAACCGGTGGGGTGTTAACTCCAATGTCTCGACCTGGCACTCAAACTGGCACTCACCACAACTGTTAACCTTGGGAGTCCTGGCGCAAGTCCCAACCTGGCACTCATATTGTCATGGCTACCTGAGCAGCCGCAGCACCCAATTGGCTTATTCCTCCCCCTCTCTTGTCCCCGATGATGCCTCAACACGTAACTCCTGGAAACCTTAAAACATACAACAGAATAATACACACCAGTTAGCTGACGCTTCTATCCAAAGCAACTTACATTGCAGTGAGTGCATACATTTCAGTATATATGGTCCCAGCGGGAATCAAACCCACAACCTAAGCGTTGCTCTACCAACTGAGCCACAGAGGACCACAGAAACAGTATAGGGATTCCGTATGAGTCTCCTTTTACATGCAACATGGAGAAGAGGCGGGTACAGGCAAGGGCAGACTGCTAGTGATTAACACAGAGCCGGACTTGGGCGCATGCCAAACAAGCCTTTAAGATATCAGGGGAATTTATAAAGTCAGTATGTCTTGTATGTCTTGACCAGCACGGAATATGCAGAATGTTGCAGTGATGAAGAACTAAGAACATCTGTTAACTACATGAGGTAACTTTAGAGTGCTGTTTTGAGGAGTTAGGCAATCAGTCTTTTTTTTTTTTATTATTATTTTTTCGGCTGAACTATCGTTGGCTTTGATCCAAATGAAGAATGTGTGATAATCAGACATTTCTTGGCCCAACTTCATAAAATATCCCCCCTTGTTGGAGCCTCACCAAACAACCATCTTATAGCAAAGGGCCCAGGTGATGTATTCCACCCGTTCTTTTTGCAACTGACAACCGCTTCAAAACTGAAATCATAACAGTGTGTAGCTGGTGAATCACCACTGCATCTATGCTCACTTATGTATGCATGAGTTCATACAAAGCGTTTCTAGGATACTCAATCTAAATCAGATCAATGCCTGGTTTGCTTTCATAGGCATGCAAACAATGACATGTCCATTTGAACAAAACCTAGCTTTAAATAGTAGGCTTACCAAAGTGATGGTGCAAAAACTAATTTCTCTCTATAAACATGCACAGCAGTAAAGACTGTTAATCCGAGGACAATCATTTGCAATGTCAATTTGCCTCACAAATAATGACTCATAAATAAATATGTTTTCTCTAAATGAACGTGGCAAATAAATCAAATGTCTTATTATCGCCAGCTGATTATTTTGAGGGTTTTCTAAACAATGCAAATAGGAATACAACCGGGAGAAGAACAGATTTTGCATTCTACACGACCCTCCCTATCTGAATTACATTTTTATCAACAGAGCACTGAGAGAGCATTTAATTTAGAGAGCAAAACTCAATTTCTAAAATCACACTGGAATTACATGCATGGGGGGTTGAGAGAAAGAAAGACGGGGGGGGGGGACAGACAACGAATAAAAGTGTGGATGAAAGAGAGGAGCAGAAGATAAGAGAGAAAAAGTGGTGGGTAAAAGAGAAAGATAAATCAGAAATTGCTTCCTACAAAGGATTCATTAAAATACCCCAGGTCCATTCTCGTTCAGACAGACATATTGCAATGAGAATTGGACGGTGGAGGAGGTGGTGGTGAGGAGACTCACCTGAAAGATTAGCCTTTCTCTCTCCCAGATGCATCATTGCTTATTTGCATCACAAAGGCTAAATTGTGTATATTCATTTCTGAAATGTACAAAAAACACAAGACAATTCTGATTTACAACAGACTCAGTCTTGTGTTGAATATTCAAAGCACTTATAAATGCACTTTTCTTTTGCTACAAATGTAGTCTTTGATTTTGTTTCATGAATTTGTTACAAGAGAGACTCTAACCAATACACTTCTTAAAGTCCAGTAGATTTTAGTTTAAAAAAAAGTGCCAAATGGCCATGATAAATCAGAAGCCATCAAGGAATGAAATCACTTGAAGGACGTTCAGTGAAGAGTGCTGTATTAGTCCAAACAAACCATTTTCTCAAATCTGGTGTCATGGTAGGACACCGGCCTTTATGGGCCTATTTCACATTTGGTTTGTTTACAAGGATGTACACATGTTTGGTGTCAATAGAAAACATAGCATATGCACATTTTAACATTTTCAGCAAGTGCTAGTATGTTTTAGTATGTTTTATTTAAAGCTGAAAATGTTATACTCTTAAAAATGTCGTCCTCTTCAACCTCATTAAAACATTGCCTGAGACATTGCTATCACAAGAACAGAAGATGAAACCAGTCTAAACTGAGTGGTAAAAAGCTGTGCTTATGTCGACGTTTTGTGATGCTGACACCAATCAACAACATGGTTCTCCTCTCGTGATGAAGACACACATTTCAATGTAAAATCAACTCACAGCATCCTCCAGACTTTTAGTTACGAGCACTGTGACAACCAACCACTGTGACTTCAAGCCCTGGTCTCCCCTGCGGTTTAAATGCGAAATCTGGTGTCGGGTGGGACACTGGCCGGATGTGGCAGTGAACGTAGCATATGCACATTATCCCATTTCCAGTGTGGCCAACAGGGGCAACAACACGCAAAGCTATGTGCTGGACCATTAACTCATTCAGTGCCGAGGGTGAACAAAGTCACCCAAATTGTCAACCTTCTAGAATACCAAGGGCTTCATTCACCACAAATGCATAAATGATGATGCTTCCTGCTGTGGCCAATCAAAGTGTTGTTGCTAGGTAAAACACCACATAGAACACTTGGAACACTCTAGGTGGTGAGTGTTCCAGAATTCTTTGGCAGTGGGTGACAATGGTTGAGGTCAAGGGCCCAAGGCTCATTACAGAAGCATAGAGTAGCTATGTGTGCTTGAGTACACTGCTTTTAATAATGTTTAGTAAGCAGAGGAGCTCACTTAAATAATGTACCAATACACTTCTCCCAACAGACAACCGATCGCTCCCAGTAGGCTACTGAGTGAAGCAGCAAGCTGTGCATTAACAGTGAATGACTTGTTTGCGGCCTCTCTAAGCATATTGGTATTGCCTTAATCTGATATTTGCTTAATCTAGGCAGCATGAGCATAGAAAAAAAATCTTACTCAAGTCTAAATGAACAAAAGCTAAAAAGGCGAGAGAAATAAATCACTTGCAATCATCTACGCAAGCACAATTTTGGGGTGCTAGAGCACATTGAAGCGATTTCAGGGATAGCGGAAACTACTGTATTGTTTGTGTAATAGGGTAATTCCAACACTGAGAAAGCCTTTGATACCACCTGACAGCTTATTTCCTTGTGAGTGGCGTAGAGTCAACCAAACACTACAAAGCTTTGCTCAAACATAGTTCTAATCACTGAGGCCACACAGCCACAGAGTATATCAAGACTTTCCTTGAATGAATATCCACAGTGCCCTCTACTGGGGGGAAAATGCATGACATATCACCTTTGAGCAAGTACAAGTCAGGAGCAGTGTGTTCGGCGAGCCTACTGCAGACATGAACTATGCAAACACCATCTGAAGACCATAGTTATATCTGTGACTTTACTTTAGTACAACATTGCACTGGTAACCAACATTGCACTGCAAGGTTAGTTTCATTACGAGTGATTCAATTGAATCTACTGCTGCTCAGTCAGTATTACCAGCCCATATGAAAGACCGGATCATCAGCTAAGGTCCTTGTTTATTTTACCATATAGATGCTATTTTAAGATATATGAGTTTGCAATGTGTATTTAGTCACAAGCTGTAGAGGTATCAGAAACAACATTAGCCCACATATGTAGCCCAGGATAAACCTACATCGAAATAGAACAGAATGATTCCTCATACAAGAATGCGAGGTCTGCAACTGCTTCTAAGGCTCAGTTGACTCACTCAGTTGAGCCAGAGGAGCAAGAGGAGTGGGCACGCTCATTCAAGGTGAGAGAACGTCGTGGGCACTTTCCTAAACATGTTATCCAGACTCCAATGTGGATGGACGTGTAAGGCTTCCAAGACACTGTTTCCAGTTCACAAAGCGTTCGGGGATCGTACATGTAGGCTTTCCCTCTGCACTCCCCTCAGGATCAAAGCAGGATCCGAAAGCTGAGTTAGTGAACATAACTACAGTTTGACAACGCATCAATATAACACTTATTATCATGCAGGAGCTGTCTGACAGCTGCTGCCAGCAAAGCAGAAAAATGCATCCCCGAGGACAGGAAGTTCCTCAGATGCTTTAATCTTGTACAGAATGTGCAAATGATGATATTATGGAAATCATCCAAATAATCACACTGCCATCCTCCATAAATATGTGACAGCCTTACAGTTTGCAATAAAATGAATGGTGTTCTATCTATTTTCCCCCACCACGGCGTTCTTCAGAATGATAGCGTGCATGTCTCACAAACATTGCTGCAGCATATATTTGGACCAACTGATTATATGAACATCCGCCTTACTGCAGAGATAAAGTACAACCAACATTATGTGTTGCTATTCAGGGATAAACTGCTACACTGCTGGGTACTGCCCCCTCTGACTGCCAGTAGCATTAAGCTCTTAAGCCGCAGGGGCCCATAGTTGGTCCCAAATTCTGCTTTAATTTGATTATTAATTTGTTGACTGATTACGTTATCTCCTTGTCATGTGTAGTATGTTATTCTGAACTATGATCTGAGCATATCCGCACAAACTTTCAAGGTGTTACCTATCAAATGGCATCCTGCTTTTGCATCTGATCATCATATTTCTAATGTAAGCAGTTTAGTTTGGAAATTTGTCAAATAGGGCATTAAGCTCCTGGTATAAGTTGCTATGATTTAGCATCAGCCTACCCTTACAGGACAAATACAGTACCAAGGGAGCTGATCTGATATCAGTGTCTATGTAGATCTGCAGAGACATGACAGCCTCAGGATAAACTATGATGTTTAGCTAATTGACCCAACACGTCGTTAATTATTTACAACACTCAATGCCTCTGAGGTAGCATCTCTCTCTCCCTTCTTACAAAAAAAACAAGGTCAACTTTGTCAAACATCACTGCACCGTCCCTGTCCTGCCCTGCGCTGTGCTGTGACATTGCCTAGCAGTCATTTTGCTTGAGGCAGCCAGCCTGAATAGTGCATGCAGTACATCATCTGAAACCTAACAACGTATGTAGAGGCATGGCAAATGTTTTAGGCTGACCTTGATTCCATTCAGGCCCAGGACGGCTGATAACTTAGTAACATTCAGGCCCAGGACCGCTGATAAGTTAATAACATAATAACAACCAACATTGAGGCCCGGGACCGTGATAAGTTAGTAACATTGAGGCCCGGGACCGTTGATAAGTTAGTAACATTGAGGCCCGGGACCGTTGATAAGTTAGTAACATTGAGGCCCGGACATGATAAGTTAGTAACATTGAGGCCCGGGACCGTTGATAAGTTAGTAACATTGAGGCCCGGGACCGTTGATAAGTTAGTAACATTGAGGCCCGGGACCGTTGATAAGTTAGTAACATTGAGGCCCGGACCGTTGATAAGTTAGTAACATTGAGGCCCGGGACTGTTGATAAGTTAGTAACATTGAGGCCCGGGACCGTTGATAAGTTAGTAACATTGAGGCCCGGGACCGTTGATAAGTTAGTAACATTGAGGCCCGGGACCGTTGATAAGTTAGTAACATTGAGGCCCGGGACCGTTGATAAGTTAGTAACATTGAGGCCCGGGACCGTTGATAAGTTAGTAACATTGAGGCCCGGACCGTCGGTAACTCGTGCTCCACGCGGACGCGAGGGAGTTTTCGGACCCGCGAGACGCTCCGACAGGCGGGAAACCTCACCTCACCCGCGAATTACCGCCACGAGGACGCGGCGTAGGAGGCTCGTGATTGGACCACCTTCACTTCCTGGTCGGCCTACACCACGTGTTCGAGCGCAGACCCGTTCAATGATGTCATTAATTAAAGTAATTGCAGCACCTTTCCTCCGGGACTCACTCCGGCAGCTCGCAAACGCAACCGACAGTCGGGCAGTACAACCTCACTTCTCCGAATACCAATTCTGAACTTTCTAAAGACTTATTCAATATTTGATGTGTACTTTGCCCTTCATTTGGCAGCGATGGGCGAGGCGTTTATCAGGGAGTTTCTGGCGCTGTGCCTGCAGCGGGTTTCCATTGAGGGAGACGCGCTGAACACGGAGCTCGGTACGGATGCGAAAACACATTCAGCTCAAGCAAGTAGCGTATTATACGGCCTCGGCTGAATGTGAACAATACCTCATATTTTCCTCCTGTACTATTCATTTTATTGTTAAAGGCGTTTCAATGGTAGGTGGAACATCCTGAAAGAACATCCTAATTGAATTTCTGGGGTCCATAGGTCAACATAAATATATAGATATAGCAAGTTGTTAATGTCAAATGTTAACATTAAGCCTTTTTTCTCCTTAGATTTTCATGATGACAGTTTCCCTATATGCCTTAGGATTGGGAAGTCGTGTAAATAGGTTAATCAATGTAGAAAGAAGCTTCCATGCGCATAGAAGCTTTAAATACTGGCATGCTTCCCTTTCCCATTGGGTTGTGTTCGGGTTCGATGGGCCTCAGTGACCAGGCAACTGGTATTATTGTGCACGTGCAGTATGCCTCATGTCAGGGTGTAACACTGAATACATTTCCATGTTAGAATGGCTGTAAAATACTCTGGTCAAACCCTGCAATAGAATATATACACACAGCACAAATACAGTACGTTTACATTTGCTTGCATTATGCTTACACTAGTGGCCTTTTGTATTACCCACCCTGTAATGTCAAAAACAAATTCTTCAAATGCTAATCCGTTGCTCGTTTCCGTGCCAGAGTTCATCGAGGTGGTGAAAAGCTTTGAGGCCACAAGGAAGAAGTGGCTGTATGCAGAGCGGGAGCTGAAGAGGCACCAGGAGCTGCAGGTGAAGTCAGACACGGCGCGGGCCGCTCTGGAGGTCCAGCTGAAACACGCTCGGAACCAGGTCGACGTGGAAATTAAGAAGCGCTACAAGGCAGAGGCCGACTATCAGTACCTGGTACGTCTCCATTCAACCTGGTGGTTTACCACTGGACCTCATGATGCATGCAGCCAGAGGTCAAGAATAACGTCCGCAATGTCAGTGTCCTCCAACCATAACGGCAGATGGAAATGTGTTAGCAGAACTGTGACACCTACCTCTACACCACGCGTCTTCTGATTCTCATGCACTCGAATCTGTGATGCAATTAATAAATGCTTGATTTACATTAATCACTGATTACGTTGATTGAGATGAGGTGTGAGACGAGCTCTCCCTTCATATGAATGTATTAACAGCAGCATGGCGTCCTCTGGCTTCACAGCAGCGGCAGATGCAGCTTATGTGTGACATACTGGTCAATGACAGCAAGTCCAGCGCGTGTCTGAATGATGAGCAGAGGTCGATGCTGGCCAACTTCAACAACAATAACAACAACATCAACAGGGGGGCCAACGTCACCCAGCACAAGAGCAAACGGTAAGACAAGTGGAACCGAGTTGAGATGGTAAACTCACTCCTCTGAGTTCAAATACCCCCACCACCCTCCCTCCACCCTCTCCCCCACCACCACCCCCTCCCTCTCCCCCACCACCACCACCCCCTCCCTCCCTCCACCCACCACCACCCCCTCCCTCCCCCTCTCAAGAAATGCACTTCATAAATCTGAATTATTATTATTATTATTGTTAACTTGATGTGGGTTTCACAAGGATGGCTTCCCCCTCCTCTCTCTTTACACCACTCCATTGTTTCTGTAGTAATATTGTCGTTGATTCATATTTGTGTAATTTCTTCTGATTTCTTAATAGCTTATCGGTCATCGACGAGTCTTCCTTCCTGTCCCACTCTGATATCAGTTATGATAGGACAGATGATGACATGGTAATGTATGGTGATGACATGGTAATGTATGGTGATGACATGGTAATGTATGGTGATGACATGGTACTGGATGGTGATGACATGGTACTGGATGGTGATGCTCATAACATACTAAAACATCACTTTAAAACAACTAGAGTGAAATTAGAATGTGTAGTCTACATGCAAGTGGTGTAATATAACGAAAGCCATAGAGAGACACTTAGAAATTAATGATGTTACATTTTTACATTTAAATTGATGGCATTTAGCAGACGCCTTTATCCAAAGCGACTTACAACAAATACATTTGACTAAGTAAGTGAATAATCTATCCATCAGTCATCATAAGAAAAATTAATCTATGCTCGGACCAGGGGCTATTGGTAGTCACTATGCTAGAAGAAAGCAAGATTATTATTATCATTATTATTTTTTTTAAATGTATTTACATGTAATTGATGTACTTTACAGTATCACCTCGTGAGATGTTGTTTCACTGTGAACAGGACATGGACACAACCGTGGTTAAACCACTGAAGTCTAGAGCCAGGGAGAAAAGGGTGAGTGTCATGTCATCTTCTGAACCTCGATCAGACCTCCTGGGGAATGTCGCCGAGGTGTACATTAGGATGGTACAGTAACAACACTGACCCAAACCCTGCACTGTTGGTACAGTAACAACACTGACCCAAACCCTGCACTGTTGGTACAGTAACAACACTGACCCAAACCCTGCACTGTTGGTACAGTAACAACACTGACCCAAACCCTGCACTGTTGTCGGCCGTTCCCAGCGATCGTCCATGGGGCCATATTCAGGCGCTCTTGCCGGGAAGAGAGGAAGACAGGGGGGCCGCTCAGGAGATCTCCTTGAAAGAAGACAGATGGAAAAAGTAAGGTTGATTTTTGTGTGTAGGGAACTAAACATTTTAGGCTGGCTGCTACAATCTCTTCAACGGAGGCCTAAGGAATAGCCAACTCTCATAACACGACTGAATTCACCCGACTTTTTCAGTTTCAGCCACGTGAAACCGATTAATAGAATTTTTGATGCCCTATGGTTTCCCATTGTTTTCAAAATGTCACACTAAATCTTCTTCCAGGACTTATGTGGCTATTTGGCTGTCTCTACACTACCAGGTAGTCCAGTATTATGAAAGTTATTTGAACCAGTCGAAGTGGAACTAAGAGGGCTTTTCACGCGGGAGACGGTTATTTGGTTTAGCCTGTATCTTAAACCCTTTAAAAAAGGATGCATTCAAAAGCATCCACCTGAATTCATTTTTTTAGTCAATGTGTTCAGTGTACAGTACCAGTCAAAAGTTTGGACACATCTTCTCATTCAATGGTTTTTCTTTTATTTATTTTTTTATTATTTTCTACATTGTAGATTAATATTGAAGACATCAAAACTATGAAGGAACACATATGGAATTATGTAGTAAACAAAAAAGTGTTAAACAAACCAGAATGTGTTTTAGATTTTAGATTTTTCAAAGTAGCCACCTTTTGCTTTGATGACAGCTTTGCACACTCTTGGCAAGGTGTGTCCAAACTTTTGACTGGTACAGTAGATCCTCTTTGTTATTGGGCCATTACGGCTTATGTTTGAGGTTATTGGGGACTTTGTCTGGGATAAAAGAACATGCTAGATTATTACTCAACATGAAATTGTGAATGTGCACAGGCAACATTTTGTAGCACCGTTAACAAATCGTCAGCAGTTCCTGAAATGACATTTTATCTCATGGAATCATCAGGCATGCTTAGGGGCCATTTTGGTCCCACTGTATTTGGGCATTCTGTGATGTCACTTCCTATTAGGTAGCTCATGCATCAGTCCTCGGGGCCCTCTGTTCGACGTCATCCATCTCGGTGCACAGACCTACATACCTGTGTACTCAGGTGGAAACAGCACTGGGCCACAGCCATAATCTCTCTACCTCTGTGACATTCCCTCTCTATTTCCACGCACACAGTAGAGATCACCCACAGGGAACGGAGACAATTCAACACTGACTCAGACCATTTCTCCTCATAGCGGCAGGCATGGGATCATCCAATTACTTCATTAATCGTGAGCGCTTATGAATCTTGAAATGACAAGGATTCTATATTTCCCCCTCTCTCTCTCTCTCTCTCTCTCTCCCTCCCTCTCAAATATTCAGGAAGTTGAAACAACAATAGTTAAAACATCTGTCACAACCCCAGAGAACGGAGGTCAAATCCACATGGTGATAGACATCACCCAGGAGACGCCACCCAGGGTGTTCAGACAGGAGCACGTCGTCTCTTCTGTCGGCGGTAAGGGAGATAACTTGGTATCTGTTCTTCCTATCGTACTTTTAACTTCAGTTTCATTTCAGTTGGTTATTTGTAATTTCACTTGCTTTGGCAATGTAAACGGTTTCCCATGCCAATGAAGCCCATTTGAATTCTCACCTCCTGTAGGTCAATATAATACAACACAATATAACTTTATTAATCTCCTTTTCGAGCGATTGGATTCAGAGCTACAGCGGTACAATGACACAAAAACATCCAAAATGTGAAATTCTAATTAAGGCAACAATTCTCATACAAATTAGATTTATTTTAAATGATTTTGTCCTTTAGAGCAGACGTCAGTGTGGACTGCTGATGATGAGACTATTAGCACTATAGAGCATGACACCGTAACGGAGATGGTGATGGAGACGGAGGTGGAGGTGGAGGTGGAGGTGACCACCATAGTGCCTAAACCCACCCCAGCGTTCACCACCACAGCGCCTAAACCCACCCCAGCGTTCACCCCCACAGTGGACAAAACCCTGAGGCATTTCTTCCTCTCCAAAACGGTATGGATTGACTAAGACATTAAACCCTCTCGGCTCCACGTATTTCATATGTAATTTCATTTCATGAACAGAGCAGAAGTGAGGTGAATTGCTGTAGCATGTATATGTGTGTCTTTGTTTTTTGGGTCTAGACTCTAGAGTATAAAGATATACAGTATGGTTATATTTAAAGACAAGTGGTATATAAAACTCTTAGTGTTTGTTATACACAGATCTATTTATCCTGAGCCCTCCTGCTTGTATGAGGGGACGTCAAGATTTCACTACTGTCTCTGTTATTTCCCACAATACACTTGTATCTATCCATGGTGTAAGCCTAGTATCTGGCATGTGTATGACAGGTAAACTATGAACCATGGGCTTGTTATGAAGGGGGCAATGAACTTTGCAGAGAGACATGACTCTTTATTCTATCCAACAATGATAATAAGAATAATTTCTGAGATCTAAGCCATTCCTTTTCTCTCAAATGCTCTGTAACCATCTGTCGTCTTCTCTCCTGAATAATCCCTGTGTATGTCCTGTCAGGTGATCCGAGCGGAGACGTGTGTCCCATGTGGAAAGAGGATCCGCTTTGGGAAGATGGCTGTGAAGTGCAGGGACTGCCGTGTTGTGGCCCATCCAGAGTGTAAACTGAAGTGCCTGGATAGCTGCTTTCCCTCCGCCTCTTCAGGCTCTCACGGACCTGAGGTACTTCAACACACGTGCCAAATTAGCAATGGATGCTAATCTATCGTTGTTGCTCGAGCCCACAGCAGCTTTGGCTGTTGCGCGGAATTTAGCATGACACCGTCCTCCATTGCTCCCCGTTTGCTGGTCACTGTGTTGCCTTTATTCTATTCCTAGGACTCTTTAGAGAGCTTTGCTCCGACGACACAGCCAAGGATTCCTCTCATCGTTGTTCAGTGCGTCATGGAGATTGAGAAGAGAGGGCTGGAGGAGGTGAAGTTCTCAAACCTGAAGTGTCATTTCTCGAGTTTACTAGACTCCATAACAGGTTGATAACAGGTTGATTCCCCACCCCCCCCCCCCACCCTCAGAGAGGTATATACCGGGTCCCTGGGGGCGAGCGCCTGGTGAAGGAGCTGAGGGACAAGTACGTTAACAGGAAAGGGCCACTCCTGCTCAGTAAAGTGGACGATATCCACGTGGTGTGTGGACTTCTCAAGGACTTCTTGAGGAAACTCAAGGAGCCCCTCATCACCTTCAGGTTGCATAGAACCTTCATGGAGGCCTCTGGTATGTGTTCCACTCCCCCCCCCTCCACACACACACACACACACACACACACGCTGTTGCTCTTGGTCTTTATGAACTATTGGACTTTATAAGAATTACCAAGTAGTACTGTAGGATGTGTTGTTGTGTGTCACTGGCAGAGGTTCCTGATGATGACAATGGAGCAGCCTTAATGTACCAGGCCATAGCAGACCTGCCCAAGCCCAACAAGGACACACTGGCCTTCCTCATGGTTCATCTGCAGAAGTAAGATATGGCAGTGGGACTCCTCTCTGCTTGTTATGATCAAATCAAATAGACTATTGGAATGACAGTGGAATGTCTCATTTGCTTCTGAATATCTCTGTCGCCTCCCCTCCCCTCTGTAGAGTCATGCTCAGTCCCCTGTGTCAAATGGATCAGAACAACTTGGCCAGGGTGTTTGGACCGACCATTGTTGGGCACGGACTGGCCGAGCCCTCCCCGATGACCATCATGAGAGACACTAACACTCAGCCAAAGGTGGAAGATTCTCTACTGTTACCAAGATCATATGGAAAGACTTTCAGGGTTTAAAGTAAACAATGTCTGAATGCCATTTGATCCATTTGTGTGATCTGCAGTGGTCTAAACCCACTGAATCAAGGACCCTGTAGTGTATTTGAAATTAAAGATTACTGTCACCAAATGAGGGGGAAAAGTAAAAAAAAAAAAAATACATTACTGATGCAGTTTTCACTTGATTTTGTCGTCCCAGGTCATCGGCCACATGCTGTCCTTCCCACCAGAGTACTGGAAACGCCTCCTCATGGTGGAGAGAGATCAGGTCATCTCCTCGGTGATCGATACCAACATCAATAATGGCAGAGGTAAACTTGCAGCCTGCCACCAAGCCAGTTCTGCTGTCAATGGTGATTCAACCTCCCTTGTCCAGATGTCATCAAGGTTTTAGCAGCTTCAAGAATGTAGTTTTATGGTCAAAACAACTCGCATTTATGAACATGATGCATTCAATAACTGTTGTCAATATTTGAGTCTGATGCTACTGCAGTGGTATGAAGTTCAAGTGACATTATTCATGGGAACAGTGGCACCAGTAACGGGTGGGTTTTTTTGGGTCGCATGATACTTGACATTTTGATGATTCACTTATTCAGACTTTATTGAATCCCCTTGGGTGAATATGCATTGCATCTCCCATTATACAAGCACAGGCATTACACGGCATTTTAACCATGTTTACCGTAAACTGCCTTAAACCTGCACTATCATCTCTCATCTTTCTAGATTGTCTGTTTAAACCTCTGACTTCCCCTGAGTTGAGTAAATACTCCAAGACTCCTGCCAGCGGTTCCATTAGGGGGCGGATAAGAACCTTGGGCAACGCTTTCAACAACACGTAAGGCTGTGCTTTCACTATTGTTTTAGTGGTGATGTGTACAGTAACCCTGCCTAAGTAACGGGACATTGAAGATTTGTTTTCTTCTTTTGGCTCTACACTCCAAAGGTTTGGATTAGAGATCGAACAATTACTATACGGTTAAAGTAGAGAGCCAAAAGAAGAGAAAATGCTTCACCGTCCCATTACTTACGCAGGGGACTGTATTTCTTAGCCTTATTGTTTGATAAGAAGTTGGCTCTCCACATTCTTCGTTGACACACACTTAACTTTTTGCATCTTTTTTTCCAGTCACAAGGCAAAGACTGACCCAGGCAGGAGGAAGTTCTTCACATCCCCCAGCTGATTTTAGTGTATTCTCTGTTATTCTTGGAGTTCGTTTAGTTTTATATGGATTCGTATGTTGATGTAAAACTACAGAGCACTTCGCTTGGCTAGCTATGCTTTTCATGTAAAACATTACCTTGGGTGAATTAGTGTGGGTGTGTTACATGTGGCTGAGTATTGTATGATGCAAGGGGCAGGCAAGCTGTTGTTCACTCCTGAGTTGAGTTTTGAGTCCTCTCAGAGGGTGGAATTAGTTGAATAGATATCTCAACTGAACTCCTGAGTGGCTGTAATGGCGGGCCTTTGACTGTAATTATGTAAGCAATCAAGGCACCCCAGTCAAACAGAAGCAAGTAGCAAACGGAGCAACTTTAACTGAATAAACTGCATTCGTGAATGGAAGTGTGTTGTATTACTTTGGTCGGCTTTTAAGCTGATGCCGTAGGTCTGTGAGGAAGTCTTGCCTTGTCAACGCACAGCGCCGTGTACCGTTTCTTCAAAGCATGTGAATGTATTGCACACCGAGGACCAGACCTTGAACAACCACTTAGCGATGAAGAGAAACAATATGATTGAGTGCCGGAGCATTTCAACCGATGCCTTAGACGAGACAACTCCACTCTTGTGATTACGCAGAACTCCCCCGATGGAGACGTACTGTGGCTGAAGCTCACTGCAGTCATTCCTCTTCTCTCTGCGCTGCTCCCTCACTGATTAAATGCACCTCCCACCGCTGTCAGAGAGGCCTAGCAGTTGTCCGTCTTGCGCAACAGAAAGGGGAGCCTTCCTGTGTATGAGAGGTGACTGGTGGGCTTAGAACTTCCTTTTTGCAGGTTGTGTCTGTTTCTGTCTCATGCCATCAAACAGCCAGCTCCATCGGGAGATGAAGTATGAATGTGAGGATCAAGGTGCCTGTTTGCTTGACACCATGTAATGTCGTGGTGCTGCTCAGATTGGCAAAACACAAACTAATTGCACACAATGGAATGAGACATAATTAAGGATAAGCATGCAGAAACAAAAGTTGAATGGCCGGAACCATTTCCCATTACTATTGTCACAACTAACAAAGTGCTGAGTCAAAGACTACTAATTAAACTCTCTCTCCTGCAGTACACCACACAACATACACACGTCTGTCTCAAGGCCCCCTGCAAAGTTCAAATTTAAAGCTAACATTTCCCTGATTGTCTTGCGTTCCATCCTTAAATAGCAATCACTGAAATGCTCATGTTTTAATCATAGCACTTGTGTAAAATGGCTTAATTTATTCCTCATAATTAAACACACAGTTGGTAACCAATTATTTTTATTTAGCAATCAACAAAAGTCTCCACTTGATTGGTTCTCACAGTTTTTTCCTCAGTAACAAGGTCATCCCCTACAGAAACGTACGTCCACATCACCCATGGCTATAAAAATATATGAGCATTTATTTATAATGTCCCCTACATGGAAGTCAGTGGATCTATACAGAGGTAAGTACAAGATCATCTGCAGTAATTGTACCAGTTCTCAAAGTTAGTTCATAAAAATTCAACAGAAAGATCTGTGACGACATTCAGACACACACCCATGGTAAGACGACATACATGTTAAGCTCAACCATACACAATATATAATGTTAATCTCTTCAAACACCAAAATAAATGTCTCATATCTTTTCTCTGAGACATTCTATATGCAGTAACTCACAGGAATGACTTTGTTCGTTTCATGTGGCTACATCCTTCACTTCTGTGACACTAAATGAACAGAGCGTGCAGAAAATTAACTACAGTATAATTTGGTTTTTGAAGCTTCGGTTGAGGTCTTTGTGAGGGAGGACAATGGAGTTGAGAATTATTACCTCGGACGGGATGGTCACATTACAACCTAAAAAGACAAGAAGAGACAATGTGTGTGATGGGATGTTATTTGCACTGTGCCTAAAACAAAAAAAAAAGTGACATTTTCATTGTACCCTCAGGTAATAAAGCTTTTGAACTTTATTTAAAAGTATGGTAATGTGGTGGTCATGTGACCAACCAAATTCAAACCCGGGTCATCTTAGTAACATAAGACTGTGCTAACCTGTTAACCTAAAGACAAGGAATTAGCTTAGAGAGCTAACAAAAGCCTTCACATCTCAGGCAAGATTACTCAACAAGCAAGCGTGGTTCACCGAGAACCCCTTCTGTTACATATACATGCTCCAAATGTCAACATTTATGTTATAACATATTGTTTTATCCTCACGTTATTGTTTAATTATAACTTCATTGTTGCACTGTTGAGGAGCTAGCTTGCCCAGAGCATTTCATTACACCGTCTACGGCTGTATTCTGTGTTATACGACAAATAAACTTTGGTTTGATTTGAACATGGATGGTACAAATATACAATATTTACCCAGAATAGTGATTGATGGCGTGAGTTTTCCATCTCTGAAGAGCGTCTCGCTGTCTATCCTGGCGTAAGGGTCGTTGGGGTTGGGGTCGCTGGGAGTTCCCTCTACCCTCGCCCACTTCCCGATGGTGCTGTCCCATCCCACAATGCAGTTCAGAACGCAACTATGATCCTAAGAGAACAGAAGGGAAAGAGGGGAATCGGTTCACAAATTGTGCATCATTCATTTCTTTTTTTTAGAGGTTCTTTTTTGGAGTGGGGCAGACCTTTCTGCATTGGACAGAGACAGTGGAGAGAGACAGGAAGTAAGGAGAGGGTATGTCAGCAGGGCATGGGCCGGATTTTAACCCATGCTGACATGGGCATATGTGCACTGTAGGCCATGGTGCTGGACCACCCCAGGCCATGGTGCTAGACCACTGGACCACCCCAGGCCATGGTGCCTAGACCACTGTACCACCCCAGGCCATGGTGCTAGACCACTGGACCACCCCAGGCCATGGTGCTAGACCACTGGACCACATCATTCATTTCTATTGCATCAAATCAGTTGTTCAATATAATAACAACCAGTGTCCAAGTAATGAACTTTGAACACATGGACTTGAACAATGTTTAAACCAAAGCTATGATCAGTGCCGGGAGAGGAACTGCAATTTCAGCATCGAGTACTCTTCAAAAGAACAGCTCAGGGGTTGAATTTGGCACAGGCAGTAACTGAGAAGGGGTAACTGAGAAGAACATGCCTGTAGAGTGGCCCCGTGGAGGATGATGGACTCTCTGACCCGCACCCCAGCCCCGATGGTCACCCCAGTGCCTATGGAGACGTTGGGGCCCAGCTGTGGAGGAGAGGAACATCACTTCAGTGATACTTGTTACAAAAACCTTGAATGTACAGTGCAGTAAAATAAGGGTAAGCTTAACCACTTACCACAGCAGTAGGGTCAATGTTGGCTGTTGGATGGATGTAAACATTTCCTGGGATAAAAAACAAACAAAACATAAGTCGTGTGAATAGTCTTGTAAACAACCTCCCGTCTGTCCATCCAGTATGCTACTGAGGGGTGGCACGTTTATTTCTGACAAACTGTTGTTTTGGATGAAATTACAGAGCAATGTTTTTTCCCAACAGTTAGTTTCCTACTTCTTCTTCTTCTTCTTCTTAATAACTACAGAGCGATCACACGTCAAGTTCTCTACCACTTATTTTAGGTCCCCCCTCCTCGTTGGAAGCCAGGCGCTCCGGGTGGGTTTTGTGGTACTGGTTGAGGTACAAGCGGCTGGCGTAGATGGCAGACCTGGTTAGCAATAAGACAAAAGAGCAATTTAAAAAACAAACGATGACTAAAGTATTAAACTACTCCATTATCGCCTCGTCTCACTGGCCTAAAATGACACTCCTGGGGCGCTCAGTGGCGTAGCACACCAAGGCGCGTACCGTATCATCGCAAGGTCCCTGGTTCGATTCCGGCCATCGACATATCCTGCATGTCATCCCTCCTCTCTCTCTCACCCATCCTTCCTGTCAATCTCTACTATCGCTATCCCAATAAAGCAGAAATGCCCTAAAAACTTATTTTTAAAAAATAAAATAATACACTTCTTAAAATGACAATGGGATGTTAGCCCCAGACGGGCTCCTCACCCTGCAGATTTGATCTGGCTCCAGAAGCTGGGCGTCTTGTAGACGTAGAGCTTGCCCTGCCCCGCCAGGGCGGTGAAGATGTCCTGCTCCAGCCGGATGGCCTCTGCTCGGTGCCAGCCGTTCCCGTTGGTCTGCTCCTCTCTGGAGGTGACAGACAGTTGGTGATCGCCGTGACAACCATGATCCTAACCGCAGGGCCTGGGGAGCTTATTTGGAGGTGACTTTTGACTACACTTTTGCCATTAGGGCCCCTAGGCTCTGGAAGGACCTGCCTGAGGATGTTAGGCTAGCAAGATCAGTATTCCCTTTTAAATCTCTTCTTAAAACCCATTTTTATAGACTAGCCTTGAATTGATACTGCCTTTATTCTTTGTGTATTCACTAGGGTTTCACTGTGGTCCTCTGCGGCTCAATTGGTAAAGCATGGCGCTAACAACGCTTAGGTTTTGGGTTTGATTGATTGACATATATACTGAAATGTGTGCACTCTCTGCAATGCAAGTCGCTTTGGATAAAAGCCTCAGCTAAACGGCATCTACTGGAAGGACCAGTTTCACCTGCTGTGAGTTAAAAGGTCAAAAGACACTTTGAAAGGATTCACTAAACACACAACCACATCTGGGAACCACTGCTCTGATAAGGCCCATAGACTCACATACTCCAAACATGTTTACCATTCAAGAGAGGAGCACATACAGTACATGTTCTAAATTCCCCTAAATTGAAAGGAGGAAGCTCAACCATAGACAAGAACAGTGTTACCAAGTGCCCAAGGATGGAAGAGGGTGTTAAGAATTGACGAGCGTCATATTAAAAGGATTGTGAAGGTAATTTGACAGTAGAGGAATCAAAGACAATGTGGTTGACCAGAGTCTAGGTGAAGTGCTCAAGGAAATCCTTGGTCCTCTGTGGCTCAGTTGGTAGAGCATGGTGCTAACAATGCTTAGGTTGGGGGTTCAATTCCCACTGGGGCCCATATACACTGAAGAATGTATGCACTCACTGCAATGTAAGTCGCTTTGGATAAAAGCATCTGCTAAATGGTGTATTATAATAACAATAAATCCCAACATATAGAATGTGCATGTAACATCAGTGATTATGTGGAAGGAAACCTTCCCTTGACTTTGAGTGGAAGTATTATACTGTATATAGTCTTTTAGATACAAACATTATGTAAGACTGACGCTTCTTCATTGAATGTCATGTTTCTATGACTCATGTGCACCCCAGGAAGAGCAGCTGTTGAATATGCAGCGTTCCGCATAAATAATAAATGAATAAATAAATATGTCTACTCTACAACTCGCCCATATATGGCTAGCCCCCATCATTCTAGCTTAGACGCCATACTAATGGAGGCTATGACAGGGCCTCTCTACAACCACACTGAGGAGCCAAGCTGCACTGACTTACCCCTCGTATGAATATCTGGTGATGGGGGGAGAACAGGAAACAGAAGGATGGCAGGAAAAGACAGGGGGGAATGGGAAAAAAAAGACAAATGAGGAGAACCAAGGATAGGAAATTACGCAATTCACATGCACTCCCACACAACGGACCCCAGAGGGGCTCCGCCCACTCACAGCAGCATGTCCTGCTGGTTCTTCTGGAAAACCGCCCCGATGTGTTGGAAGACATCCGGAGTGAACAGGTATATTCCACAGTTGATGATGTCACTCACAAAAGTGCCGGGCTTTTCCACGTAATGTAAAACCTGGAATGAGAGCAGGACATGACCCAACGCTTCCTGAGAGAAGTGGTACGTGAATGAGGCACGGACGATTCAACTGCATTGTCACCTCATTGGTTTGCTGGTTTTCGACGATACAGCCGTAGTTCAGGGACTGCTTTCTGTTTGCCTGAAATATGAAGGGAAAAAAATGATCATAGCAGGTACTACTGATACATCCCCATCTAGAACATTCCAAACAGTTCTTTAGTGTTCAAAGGCCAACTAATCTCTACCCCCCCCCTCAACAAAGGTACTTATTTTACAAATCTTTAAAAAAAGAAATCAAGTGTCCTCACAGTTGTCCCCAAGATGACAAAACTGCTCGGGTCTCCGTGTTCTTTCTGGAAGTTGACCATCTCCGGTAAGGGGAACTCAGAGCACACGTCAGCATTCATGATGAAGAACGCCTCCGGACCGCCAGATAGAATCTGATCTCTGAAGTGATAAATACCCCCTCCAGTGCCCAAGGCAGCATACTCCTGCAAGTATCTACGGTTTCAACAAGTTAATCAATGATGTTGTTTTCTATCCATTCTGGATGTGTTCTCTGATCTCTGATTTGTTCAATTGTCAAGATAAGTAATATGGTCAATACAAGCTTTGGAAAGCATTCCATTTGCCAAAATCTGTAAGACTCATCAATCTTCCCACTCTTTGAAAGATGTTTACCTGACTGAGATTTTGAATTCCTGCTGGGCACAGGTCATGAATCTGGTGAGTTCTTCATTTGGCTGGTAAAAGCCAATGAGCAAAATCTCCTTCATATTTGGCACCTGTCAGAAAAATAAAATACAGCATCAAGTAACTTATCTGGTTTTGCACATCATGGGGAAAACATAACTGGGGACCTCTTGACGCAGAAACAACCAAGCCCAGTCTCCACAGGATCAGGCAGAATGACCTAGGCTCGAGTCTGGCATGCAAGATTAGGCATAACTGTTCTATGATGTAGAAAGAGAGATTTTGTACAGAGCACACATACCACCTACCTTGGCACATGCTTCAATGTGATGTTGTAGCATAGGCACCCCAGCCACCGGAAACAGAGGCTTTGGGACCTCAAACGACAGGGGTCTGAACCGGGTACCTGCCAAAGACTTTGGTTAATGCAGCATTTTCTAGTATTTTGATAGCTGTGTCTATCCTATCTATCAGTACCCTTTGTTTCTGGGAGTAGGTAATCAGAAGCAGCCACATAGTTCGATTAGTGAATGAATACAAATGATTCATTAAGTCCCCTGTTATTAGGCATGTTGCCCTGGACCCTGGACACCTCCATGTGTGTGTGTTTGACCCTGGACACCTCCATGTGTCTGTGTTTGACCCTGGACACCTCCATGTGTCTGTGTTTGACCCTGGACACCTTCATGTGTGTGTGTTTGACCCTGGACACCTTCATGTGTGTGTGTTTGACCCTGGACACCTCCATGTGTGTGTGTTTGAGCCTGGACACCTCCATGTGTCTGTGTTTGACCCTGGACACCTTCATGTGTCTGTGTGTGTGTGTGTGTGTGTGTGTGTGTGTGTGTGTGTGTGTGTGTGTGAGCTGCCCCATCCTGACCATGCCACGTCATTCATCACAGACCTCCCACACACACGAACGTCTGGCACGATTAACCAGCCTTCAGTCCCGCAGCTGACAAGGTTCTCAATCCAATTACGAAAACATAATCTAGATGGCTGAGATAAACGTATAGCGTATAGTATTTGATTAATGTGCTGAAGTTACTTATTATTCAACAGTGTCTTACCCTTCTGTGGGCCTCCAATGAGAATGACAGCTTTCAGCATGTTGAGTTAGTCGTTGGCTTGTTAGCGAATAACCTCGCTGGAAAAAAAACAACCTTATGTTGCTGGTGCTGACTTATTTGTAAAAACAAGTGCTAGATCAAGCTGTTCTACACAAACCGAACAACCGGTATGAGTGGTGTTCAGCTAGCTGTCAAATCTGGTGTTTTGCTGATTATCTTGTCCTCTTCCTGGTTGTGACACGCAACTTAAAGCAAAGGACCATGGGAAGCAGAGTTCTCTTTAAGGAGGTTTCATCACTGGGTCTTCAATGAGGTTAATGATTGTTGAGGTAAAACTAGACCGTACTGGTGGAAGTAGCCTTCATGTATCCATTTATATTTGCTCCACTGTAGGCTTCCCACACCCTGTCCACCTGTCTTCTATAAATATCTTTATTTTAGGTGAGACCTATAATACAAATCAGGTCAAACATCTGCCTCTCTCACTGAGTCTATTCAACATTACATTAATTCAGGAAAACAACCTGAGGGCAAAGTAATTCTACTGTGCCATGAACAGAGGCGAAAAGACAACAGTAATACAATAGTTGCAATGGCAGATGAGTTGTGTTTTTATTCGCCCATTAAAATGTAACCCGAAGTAAAATTATCCCTTGTGCAGGTTGTTTACCCTATCTGTACACATTTGATATAACACATGCAAATACACGTTGCCTCAAACAATGCAATCCTATGCTCTGGCGTCAGCTCAGACTGTGTACTCTGACACAGTCCCTATGGAATGGTTGCTGACAAACCAAATGTCTCTTCATCCCCAAAATGTACAATTAGATGAAGGATTCTCTGAGCAGTAAACATGAACTTGGCTGTGCTATTCTTGTGCCTTATGTTCATCTGCCTTAAAGAACGTCACCACAGCTATGTATTACAGAGCTGTGATGAAAGCCTCTAGGGCTGTGAACTTTCAGGATGAGGTTGCACACAAAAAGTTTTTTGAGTTTTCTTTTAGTTGAAGCACAGTCTCACTTTTATGTTTTTCTTTATTGGATAGAGACAGTGGAGAGAGGGAGGAAAGTAAAGAGGAGAGGGCATGTCAGCGGGGCATGGGCATACGTGTGCACTGTAGGCCATGGTGCTAGACCACTGGACCACCCCAGGCCATGGTGCTGGACCACTGGACCACCCCAGGCCATGGTGCTGGACCACTGGACCACCCCAGGCCATGGTGCTAGACCACTGGACCACGCCAGGCCATGGTGCTAGACCACTGGACCACCCCAGGCCATGGTGCTAGACCACTGGACCACCCCAGGCCATGGTGCTAGACCACTGGACCACCCCAGACCATGGTGCTGGACCACTGGACCACCCCAGGCCATGGTGCTAGACCACTGGACCACCCCAGGCCATGGTGCTAGACCACTGGACCACCCCAGGCCATGTTGCTAGACCACTGGACCACCCCAGACCATGGTGCTAGACCACTGGACCCAGGTCACAGGTTAGTAGTAAGTTGATGATATTATGCAAAACAGGTAAACAGAAGTACAGATTCAGCAGACAGGCTAATGCATACATCTTTATTGCAATAAAAGTCTTTTTATTTTCATGTTATAATCAGTGTTCTACCAAATATCAAACGATGAATATAAAGCATATTTGCATATCAATTATAGTTCTCTCATTTGTTAGGTAAAATTTTCACAATTTTGGTTATAAAAAATATTCAACCCTTCAGGTGGCAACATTGACACATATAAAAAATATCTAATATTCTTATAAACTAGAGTGTTTCATTAATTGCCAACTATTGGCAAAAAATGAAAACAACAATAATTCGTCAGTGATTTCATCAATGGCCTCCAATACAATATAACTTATAGCTACGAATCACTTCAGCAAAACCCAACAAGATAAAAAATAGTGATGTGCTCAGTGACTGAAGTGGCATTAATGTGGTCCAGTAGAACTAAGATTGCATGTATGTACAGGACCAGTCAAACGTTAGGACACACCTTCTCATTCAATGGTTTTTCTTTATTTTGTATTATTTTCTACATTGTAGATTCATATTGAAGACATCAAAACTATGAAGGAACACATATGGAATTAGGTAGTGAACAAAAAAGTGTTAAACAAACCAGAATATGTTTTATATTTTAGATTCTTCAAAGTAGCCACCTTTTGCTTTGATGACAGCTTTGCACACTCTTGGCAAGGTGTGTCCAAACTTTTGACTGGTTCTGTATCTGAGGCATAACTAATATCATCCATGTAACCCTAAGAATATAATGCAAGTTTTCAAATCTAAATCAATACCCCCCTAATAAACGGAATTACATACAATATGGGAGAATATTATATTATAGACTATTATAGCAGCTAACCATGAAGAGTACCTGTCCTTTCACAAATTAATTGGTCATGTGTTGATCTTAATCACTTGTTCAGGACATGAATACCGGAATCTTAGCATTGACAAAACTGTGAAAAACAAGTCAGAGTCTAGTCAGAGTACCAGTTTGAAAGAACAGCTGCATTACAGTGGAATTTTTGCAGTTTCTTTCAAGATACAATTTACAGTGAATGACTAAACTGCTTCAAGCAATAGTTTTCACATACGTTGCAGCAGCAGCAGCATCCGAGCTGGATATTTCAAATCCGGAGGTCAAAACAGTAACACCATAACGTAATGCTAGACATGCATTGCTGTTCTCCTAGCTGCTAGTTCTGTACCTGCCATTATGGCCATTAATATATATATATTAAAAAAGAGTTCCCAAAATAATAAAATAAATTCATTTCATAGATAGCTTCAAGCTTCATGTCACACTCACTCCTGTCTACACACCATGACCAGGTATTCACATCACAGATGAGCTTGTGGATTTGTTCTCTCTCTGTACCAGGCGTGACGGGCGCCCACACCACTATCTGGCCTTGTAAACATCCTTGCGCCTTCGTAGTTCTTCCAGGACCCGAGCCCGGAACTGTGTCCAGTCCTCGTCCTGGTCCTGCTGGACCCCCAAGGCCTGGTGGAGCTCGGGGGTGTGGATGCGCAGGAACGGGTTGTACTCCTTCTCCTCCCCGATGGTGGAAGGGCACTGGAAACAGATGATTAAACACACGTTGAATAAAAAACTAAAAATAGAACAGGAGTAACCTTGACTCTATAATCTTAACACGCCAGCTGTTGTTTTGCATTCGCTTATTCAAGTCCTTAACAAATTACTTGAGATGAGGTCTGAAAGGGCTTCTTCCATTCCTGGTTTTATCGAAAATACTTGATCCTGTTCTAGAACAGGCTGGAACCCTGGAAGGTGCTGCCGGCTGCCGGAGCAGCTTGGATCCCATAAACCCACAGCTGAGGAAGGATTTACCCCTGGCCACAACTTCCCACCCTGCTCTATTCCACCGCTCTAATCTTGCATGCTGTTCACCTTTGAAATCTCCCCTCACCAACTTCAAAAGACCCAAGCGGGGAAGAATTACTCACGGGTGGGTATTTATAGCACCATGCACATGGGTCTCATAGACATGCGGCTGTGTGAATTGATTTTGCACTGTTTCAACATTGATATGCTGGCAATTTCAGAACCAAATAGACCTGCGTGTGACGGTAGCATAAAGAGAGGGAAGAGTCGGGAGCCATTCTGACAGCGTCTGTCCTGTAGGCCACTGATAAGCCTCCATCCCACGGTGACTGGCCGTGGTGGTGAATACCTCAGGGATTTCATGCTGGAAAGGCATAACAATGAGGATGGATTATTCCGTACCGTACACAGCTTCTGACCCCTCTGTTGTAGGACCCACTGATATTTGTTTTCCCGGGCAACGTTGCGTGGCTCCAGCTCGGTGGCAAACATGAGGTTGTCCTCTGCATACTCATGACCTGGGGGACGGAGGGTCCACACGTGGAAGACGGGTGTCGACGTTAACGCCTCACAAAAATGTAAGGTCACAGAATTTTTGTTTGTAATACATGCCATTTAGCTGAGGCTTTTATCCAAAGCGACTTCCATTGCAGTGAGTGCATACATTTTTCAGTACATATGGTCTCAGCGGGAATCAAACCCACAACCTTAGCGTTGTTAGCGCCGTGCTCTACCAACTGAGCCACAGAGGAACACGAATGTTTGTAATTGTGATTTGGCCGTTTACATAACGGTACCAGGAGAAGGGGATGTCCATACCAGGCCACAGGAGGGTGTCATCACTCAAGGAGCCAACTGTGTCAAGTGATGACAGCATCGTCGTGGCACTGCCCTCAAACATTCTCCCTGCACACAACACAGATATTCAAACAATATCAATCAAGACCTAATTAGTGCTAAGTTATGTAAAACACTACAGATGATACTCAACAGCAAACAACGGCCTCATAAACGATGAAAGACAAGGAGCTTTTAAAAACACTGCAACGATGAACCTGCTTTTTAACACGTATGTGGTACATATAGGTAAAATGCACAGTTGACAAAGCACAACATTTTCATGGTTAAATGACCTTGAAGCCCTACCTTCCTTGAATGACATCACTAAGCATCATGTACTGGATGTTATAAGTATGTTATAAGCAATAAATCAAATCAAAATTTGTATTCACAATATACAGGATACAACGCAATGAAATGCTTTAGGGTAAGCAACTCCTCAACAATGCAACAATCAAACAATATCAATAAGAAGTGCAATGTCATAATAATAAAAAAATAATAATAATAACAATAATAATAACAAAAGCATACAGTGTCACAGAATGATTGTGTATAGAAGCGACTACACTGAGATTAGCTGAACCTCCACCTTCCTTCAATGACATCTCTAAGCGTCATGTACTGGATGTTATAAGTATGTTATAAGCAATAATAACCATGATTGTGTAGGGAGCCTGCTACACTTACCGCATCCCGAGAGGAACACCAGGTCGCCTGAGAAAAGACTGCTGGGAGCTCCGATGCCCCGCCCATCCAGGTGGTAGATCATGTGACCCACGGTGTGGCCGGGGGTGAAGAGAGCCTTGAAGGTCAGGCGGCCCACGTTAATGGAGTCTCTGTCCGAGAGAGGGCTGAAAAAACACAACAAAACACTTCATGTCAAGGGAGGTCATACTGATAATAATAATAATAAACGTTATGGGGGGGCGCTTCGTGGCGTAGCACACTAATGTGCTCACCACGTAATCGCAAGGTTCCTGGTTCGATTCCGACCCTCGACCTATCTTGCATGTCATCCCTCCTCTCTCTCCCTCACCCATCCTTCCTGTCAATCTCTACTGTCTCTATCCCAATAAAGCAGAAATGCCCTAAAAAACATATTTTTAAAAATAATAAACTTTATTTATATAGCACCTTTTTAAAACAATGTTACAAAGTGCTTTACAATTAGATAAAACAGATATGCTAATAAAAACAAATATATAAGTAGAAACAGACGCATTGAAAAGAATAAGAGCAGCGTCAAAAACAAAAATAAAAGCAGAATATGGTCATGAGATATGGACACGTCACGTCACATGACCTCAAGGCAAGACTAGCGCTCTCTGGATTGCTATGATCAATAACAGGCCCTCTGTGATCCTCCATAATGTCCAATAACAGAATTCAGTACGACAAAATAGCATGTGATTTTCCACATCATTTACAGTTTTCAGTGCGTCACGTCATGTCAACAGATAGGATCGTGATGATGTACGAAGCTGCGGCCTAAACTTACTGTGTCAGACCAGGAATGTTATCAGTTGCGTTCCCGTAAACACGGCAAGCGTTGTGGAGTTTTTTCAGACTTTTATTGCCCCCACTGTGGTCCCTGTGAATGCAGCAGAACATGAATACATGTAATACAGATTTATTACACCTTTTGTCACAAACAATGAAGAGCCATTCAATTCACCCAATCATTTAAAAGATAACAATATTTACGAAGCAAATTCAATGCCATATCAATGTATACTTTCTGGGGGGGGGGGGGGGGGGGGGTCATACAATATGATTGGATACAGCATTACATTCCTCCTCCGAGTAAGTTGCCATGACAACAGCTTGATGGAACACTCACCAGTGTTTGTGTGTGCAGAGGATTGCTTCCAACATCACCCCTTCTTCCTCAAGGACTGTCTGCAGGGTGACAGAGGTTTCCGGTTAAGCAATTAACAACGACAGAATTCATCCTGCTGCCATCCCCATCACGCTTGTGGCCGAACCCAACAGTTGAAAACAACGACTGTAACGGGTCAATACAAAGCACAAACCGAAACTAGACCTAGCGTTTGACAACAGTATATAAACGTATGTAATTATAATAATAACACGGTAACAAGCAACTAGAAATGTTGACAATGTTAAAGCGGCCGTGTCGTTAAAAGTCAGATTTTCCTGTGTTTTATAAGGTATTTGCACAACGTGAGGTTATGGTGACACTGTGAAATTGTGAAACGTCAGTTGACCTTCCCTTAAGTATGGCAGCAGTTTAAAAACGACGCCTCAAACGTCTGTTTGTTTTCCTGGGTGTTGGCTCCTCACACGACGTCAAACGAGAATCTGATTTGAATACACCAATGACCTTTCATCTGTTATTTGCATATCGCTCCTCCTATTGCTGGTCCGGGGAAAATTGACATTCATCATTGCTGGCGAGCGCTAGAGAGCTGTCAGCAATGACAAGCAAGAGTCACATAAATCGTGCAATGGCTGCCTGCAAAGCAGCAAATGTTTCTATGTACTGCCTTCCAAAAGGCCAGCATTTGTGCCTGCTTTGGCACAAATATTTGCAATTGATCAAATGCCAGTGCAGTTTACTGTTCAATGATGAGGAAGAAATTGCAATCTTGAGGATAAACATTTGGAAAGATGAACCATATCCCTCCAGTATGCAGTGGATTATATATGTATTAATCACTGTCGGTGTGGGATGTAGGCCAGAGTGGCACCAGACCAGCGACGTCCAATCAATGGGAGTGCTGTGCAGGGGAGGAAGTGCCAGTGACAAGATAGTGAGGCATTATGGTGGCGAGTGAAAGGCCTTTCAGAGGCTCATACATACATCTACACGTCTCACAGTGCTGTGGTGTTATGGACCATGTCCTGTTTATATTACTGGAGCAGCACGAAGAACTACACTGATTGTACTGTATTCAGCTTGACAAAGCATCTCATACATGTTATTCAACTTCACAAAGCATCTCATGGATGTTATTCAACTTCACAAAGCATCTCATACATGTTATTCAACTTCACAAAGCATCTCACAGACGTTATGAGCAGCATACTTACTTTCTTTCTTTCTATTCCTTTCTATTCTATTTCACAAGAGACATAGGACAGTTAAGCACTAGCATGCATACATGAATAAGACTTTCATGCATGCATTTTCATGAGGGGGCCACCGCCCACATACATGTAGTGCAACCATAAACTCCGTTATTATTTCCAAAGATGAGTTAGCTAACATGCATATCAATCAACCACCCACCTGAACGGTCTGTGGATCTGCAGGGTCCACCACCACTGCAACGCTGGAGGCTGTGTCTATGACCAGGTAGCTGTAGTTATCTGATAGAACCGAAATGGGAATGATCTTTATGCCTGTGGGCAGAAGGGAACCTGTCAGACATCAACATGGACCTTTTAGGAAAAGATGACATTCATAAACTGCTTTCAGAAGCATACCGTTGACTTCCATAGCCTGTGCCCTGGAATGCCCAGTGGGAAACTGCTGACGGGCTTTTCTCATTTGCCTCTTGTAGTAGATGTATCCCAGTTTGGTCCTTGTATACAATGTATACCTAAAAATCAAAGGTAGTCAGTTGAATGTTAATACATTATTTCCAGGCAATCCTAAGTAACGCTGCTTGAACGTAGGTTGAAGATGATGTGATGCTAACGCAGCTAGCTACTGGTGGTGCATCTTTGGACAGCGAAAATAGAAATAAAAATCCAGAAACGGGCTGTCACGACCCACTTACGCGATCCGGAACAGTGGTTTCTCCGTTCGTGCCATTATCTTGTTCAGGAGGCTCTTAGTTCGCCTGAAACGAAGGCATAAACAGAAGACACTGCAAAACGATGCGGTGGCGATCAGAGTTACGGACCATTCAGGAAGAACCATGGTGGCGTGAACGCAGCTGGATGACGCAACCCATCACCTCTCCGCTAGCTCATTAAAACATGTCCCTCATCTTCTGATACCGTCTGATTCCTCCACTAAATAACCCCGTTGCCAAGTCATAGATAGTGGGACGGTAATTAAAAAGGGGTTTGAATGGGTGTCATTTACGATATAGTCTGTTTTAATGAAGGAGCTTAAGGAATGTCCGTCGCTTTGTTTAGAAGCAGCGACGCCTGCTGGTAGAAGCACTTCAATGAAACAATGAAACAAGTTGATGTTTATTGATACGTTATGTTAGGATTTATGCTGATACAATACTTTGATATATCGTAGCTAATTACTTCATGAGTAATTATTGTGTATACCTCGAACTCAGTTGAAATGTATCCAACTGTTTATGCCGTGTAAATAAATGAACTTAAATCGCTTCATCAGATAATATAATATAAAATGTGAAGAATGTTAAATAGATACAGGCATAGTTGCCAGTTCAGAAGAGATAGATATACTTATTCTTCCAAAAATTAGACTGCTGGATTTAAAGACATGGGGTATGGATCTAATTTCAATTCCAGGAAATGTCCGGTGGTGCTGGTACCGACCACAGGAGCGGAGTTGGAGCCGTCCCACCCGCGGACACTTTCCCAAATTACCATCAATTCTTAGAAGCGCAAGCAGCAGATATCTCATCCTACTCTATTGGTGAGTATTGGCAATTCAAGCTGTTAGTTTTGTCCCTGTCGAACTAATATTGTAAATCGTCATTCGCTAATGATGTAGTAAAGTTATCGTTTTTATGGCAGGTGCAAACCGGGAGAGAATGGAAAGTTTATAGACTGCGCTGATAAAGTTACAACGTTTTTCTCAAGGTCATCATTAACAGTAGTTGAAGTTACAACAGGCGGACAAAATGACATTTAGCTTTTGGCATAACCATTATGGAATAACATAGCATGTTATTACAATGTATATGAGCACCTGTTTGCCTGTGTAATTACGGTGTTACTACAAAGGTAAAAAAAACAAAACATCCACAGTATGTAATGCATGTTTAAGTACCCTCTGTGAAAGCAGCGTCATAAACAAATTCTGATAAGGTGCCATTTTCTAAATTGCCTCATCTATTTATGCATTTTGAAGGTGCCCATATCCCATACTATAATGTCCAAATCAGATTTCCCTCCAACCTATGAGGATGCGCTGCATGTTCCCAAGCATGGCCACTACCCACCACAGCAGCCAGGGTACGGGTACCCTGGGTATGGTGGTCCAATCCAAGCCCCTGCCTATGGTTCTGGTTCTGGTATGCACCCTGCTCAGTCCCCACAATACCCAGGACATGCAGGCTTCTACCCCCCGTCTGGAACGAGGGCAGGCCAGGACTACCATCCATCTGGGATGCCCACTGTCATGGGATCTCTACCACCAGGGATGCCCACCTACAACCCAGGTTCTGGAGCAATATAGAATAACACTGGATTTCACTTGTGAATTGTATATCACATTTTTTGGACATTGTGTGCATCCATTAGTTACATGTTCTATAACCTGTATTTATCATTGGGTCTTTACTTTGGCTATTTAGGTTTAAGTGCACACCACTGCTTAATCATCACATACTAGACAGCATTATTTGCTGAAATTTGAGAAAGTCAAGGGTAGCCAGGGGGTGAAATGGCACCTCTCTGACATTCTCTTGAGGAAAAGACAAACACAGCTCTCCTCAGATCTCAATTGTTTACTTTTTTCAAAACCGCCTACAGTATGCACCGAGATTGTTGACTACAGTAATGCACCGAGATTGTTGCAATTCCTTGTGCATGAATACGGCAGAGACAACAGCAGTAACTCCTGGTGTCTCTCCTGCAGGGGAGATGGAGGGGTTCGCCTCCGCCACTGCATGGGACAGCACTTCCATTCGTCATGCGTTCATCCGGAAAGTAAGAGGCCTGAAAAGTTGCTTTATTACTATAAATTCACTTACTTAAACAAATGTATTTGCCGTAAGTCGCTTTGGATAAAGGCGTCTGCTAAATGTCATAAATGTAAATGTAAATGTTTATACAATAGCCTTGGACTGCGAGATTTATGATTGTACCAAACCAATAGGTATTTCAGAGGCGAGTGTTAGACTAGTATATGTATGGCTCTGAGTGTATACGATGCATGTGTAAAGATATTCTTAGTTAATGAAATTGTGGATAGCTTCATTCCATAATATCCATGTCCATTTTTCCTTTCTGCTTTGTTTTAATAGAATGTGTTTTTTGTGTTTGGACAGGTCTACTTGATCCTGGCCGCTCAGCTGTCTGTCACAGTGTCCATTGTAGCTGTGTTTACCTTTGTGTAAGTGGCAAAGATGTACTATTCTGTCTTTGCATGTCATATCAATGTGAGCATCTGGAGTATTCCTGTCAAACATTGTGTTTAATGCTAACATACATAATGCTAACATACTTCCTACATTACAGAGATCCAGTGCGTGTGTTTGTCATCCAAAACCCTGCCATCTATTGGGCGTCATTGTAAGTACTTAGATAGTATATTCCTTATGGAATAATCATTTTTTGACATGTATTTTTGACATGTATTGCTAATGTGATACTAATGGAATACTAATGTTTTTCCCTACAGTGCTATTTATTTTGTCATTTACTGTGTGCTTGTCTGTTGCAAAGGGCCACGGTAAGTTACTCTACGCCATCTTCATATAAACCACGTCCTATAGTACAGCACGAAACATCAGGGAGTAATCGCTATCTTCTGATATGAAAAATCTTTGTTTAGGAGACGCTTCCCGTGGAATCTAATTCTGCTGGCCATTTTTGTAAGTAATGCTAAAATACATAATTGCACTTGTAATCAGTTATCCTATAGTCTCAGATCTGTACACGCCTAATCCAGCTCCTCTGACTATTATAGTTTGGGGTGACAGTTACTGTCAGAGGATTTGGCTAAAGCACATACAGTACCAGTCAAAGGTTTGGACACACCTTCTCATTCAATGGTTTTTCTTTATTTTTTTTTATTATTTTCTACATTGTAGATTAATATTGAAGACATCAAAACTATAAAGGAACACATATGGAATTATGTAGTGAACAAAAAAGTGTTAAACAAAACCAGAATATGTTTTATATTTTAGATTCCTCAAATTAGCCACCTTTTGCTTTGATGACAGCTTTGCACACTCTTGGCAAGGTGTGTCCAGACTTTTGACTGGTATTGCCATCCGACAGTGTAATTTATATTTTGTAAATTTCTTGTCAATATTTGCTATTTGTTTTTTATGTCCATGCACCAACCTCACCAAGTCAATTTCCTGTATGTGCAAATATACTTGGCCAAATAAAAGAATTCTGATTCTGATACTGTAGATATTGGACCAGGCTGAAGGTATGCAGGTACTGTAGGAAATCTGGTTCGGTCAGATAGACTTCAATCATTGATTTAATTTTCACCTTTTCAGACACTGGCCATGTCATACATGACAGGAACAATATCAAGGTTTGTTAAGGAGTCTAATGTTTTACTGCACTTCTAACACCATAGATTATGCTCATGCTATGTAAGGTCCAGTGCAGTTTTTGCTTTTGTTTTATCACTAAAATGAGTCTGTATTTATTGCAGTTACTATGAAACCAAGGCAGTGTTCCTGGCCATTGGAATAACTGCGATCGTGTGTGTCATTGTCACCATCTTCTGCTTTCAGACGAAGGTAGGTCCATGTAAGACTGCCATGTTAGAACCTAGCTTCCTGTGGCCTGTGAGAGTCAGTCTTTGTTGTTGCAGTGTCAAATAACTCCTTTGTCTAGGATTACAATGGGGAACTGTCTTTTAAATATTCATGGCATTTGGTGTAAGGTCTTATGTGATTCCACTTGACATGAAACCTACTTTATAAGTAATGCAAATAAAAAATATGAAAATATTGAAAATATGTATACAGCCGAAACGTTACAGTTTATCTGGCTGAAACAGATACACCATACCTGCTGTTATATCATCCTCTATGGATTTCTATATTGTTGTAGAACATTTTCCACGTTAGTCTGATTGCCCTTCCATTTCACACATAGTCCATGAAACGTCCCAACTATCGCCTCATTCTCCGTTATCTCAATGCTTGTGTTGTGACAGGTGGATTTCACCTCCTGCGGGGGACTTTTCTGTGTCCTTGCTGTTGTTGTTATGGTTACGGGGATCATAACAGCCATAGTACTCTCGTTCAAATATGTAGGTACCTCTATTCCGATATTTATATCTTACATGGTCACATAATACTTGAAACTTACATTATATTCGATGTACCTCCTTTTCCCAGTCATTTTGCAACAAGAGGCTATATCCCCTGCTCAGTAATAAAGAATGCACACCCAATCAGGGTGCTGGGACATGAGCACTAAAAATAAAGGAAAGGTCATGCACTCTTCTAAAGTCACAAGAGAGAAGAGTGTGCAAGTTCTGCCTTATTTTAACCAAGAGACATCCTCACAGTAATCAGCCTGTCTCTCCCTGGTTGATTTGATTCACTCAGAGAAAGTCTTCTCCTTGCTCTCGTCCAACAGGTCCCATGGCTTCACATGCTGTACGCAGCAATTGGAGCTATCGTTTACACTCTGGTGAGTTCCGAGAAATGTCTCGGTATATTTGAGGGGATTGGAGGAATCCTAGTTTCTCTTGAACTACTGGTATGAAATTCTAGTTTTTTCTTCTTCTAGTTTTTAGCCTATAACACCCAGCTTCTCATCGGGAATCGGGAGCTCTCTCTCAGCCCTGAGGAGTACGTGTTCGGAGCGCTTTCCCTCTATACCGACATCGTCCAGATCTTCATCTTCCTTCTCCAGATCGTTGGAGCCTCCACAGACTAAAATCAGGACGGTATCCAGTGTGGGATAACATCATACATCATCATGTATTTATTCACCTAAAATATGACTGCATCAACCAGTTGAAAGCAGTAGATGTGATGTGTATCATGACTAATTAACATTATGCTGCTGATCGCTTGCATTGTTGATGCCATAAATGTTACTTTTGGCAACCTTATGTATGAGTGTATGGCCCAGCGATGTGAAGTACACATTACAGTATTATATGCACTTTAAATCAACATACAGTACCAGTCAAAAGTTTGGGCACACCTTGCCAAGAGTGTGCAAAGCTGTCATCAAAGCAAAAGGTGGCTACTTTGAAGAATCTAAAATATAAAACATGTTCTGGTTTGTTTAACACTTTTTTGTTTACTACATAATTCCATATGTGTTCCTTCATAGTGTTGAAGTCTTCAATATTAATCTACAATGTAGAAAATAATTTAAAAAACATTGAATGAGAAGGTGTGTCCAAACCTTTGACTGGTACTGTATATTTTTCATTATGCCAGTGAGGCACATAACCACTTAAAATGAGTTATTACCTTCTGCAAAGGCTTTCTGCATTTTTGAGGATGTACATGAAATGGAATGATTCTGTATTTGCTGTGATGCTATGTGCACCCACGCTTGACTGAATGACATTTGATTTTACACATCTTTCAAAACTGTTATACCAGTGAGCATGAGAAGGTCCCTGTGTTTTCCTGACTTATGAATGAACAGTAAAGCATAATTAAAGTGTCTATTTATTCAGTGTCATGATGTACATGAATCAAAGCAGATTGTCTGTAGCAGCTGGCATTGCAAGTGGAGTTCAGGAGAATACTGCTGGCTTCCATGTGTCCCTGTGTTCATACTGTATGCCTTCATACAGCACTCTGCCTAAGCTTCCTTTACCTCAAACAGGAGTTGGATACTATAAGTGATACACTGTAGAAGGTTATAGTGTATCATTTTCTTGTAATATATCATTGTGATTCATCATCAGAACTTGAATATTAATATACACTCTCTGAACACTTTATTAGGAACACTATACTAATACTGGGTAGGGCCTCCATTTGCTCTCAAAACAGCCTCAATTCTTCATGACATTGATTCCACAAGATTTTGGAAACATTCCTTTGAGATTCTGGTCCATGATGACATGATTGAATCATGCAATTTCTGCAGATTCGTTAGGTGCACTTTCAAGCTGTGAATCTCCCGTTCTACCACATCCCAAAGGTGTTCTATTGGATTCAGATCCGGTGACTGGGAAGGCCACTGAAGAACACTGAAGAACACTGAACTCATTGTCATGTTCATGAAACCAGTTTGAGACGACTTTTGCTTTGTGACATGGTGGCTGGAAGTAACCATCAGAAGATGGGTAAATTGTGGCCATGAAGGGAAGCACATGGTCAGCAACAATACTCAAATAGGCTGTGGTATTCAAGCGATGATTGATTGGTATTAATGGGCCCAAAGTGTGCCAAGAAAACATTTCCCACTACATTACACCACCTCCACCAGAGAAGGTGTACAGGTGTTCCTAATAAAGTGTTCGGTGAGTGTACATCTAATAACAACAATCTTAAAAGGGTCCTGGAGTCCTTCTTGTGTCTGTGGTCCTAAAAAGAGAAAGAAACGATGATTCCACAGGGCATGACGACAGCCTTTCACCAGTCACCTCGCTCCCTGCAGCAGGGTGGTGAAGAGGCAGGGGAACAGCGTGTTCCTTCACTCTGTCTTAGTACGTGGACCATTCCTATTATAAACCTCATACTAATGAGAAAAACTCCCGTTTTGAGTTGGTTTCAGGCTCCATTCCCTTCAGATACCAGTTCGCTTGAGGCAACATTTATCATGTCCCCCAATTTGAAAATGTAATGAACCCTGAAATATGCATTTCAAACACCCATTCCCCAGTCCCCACAGGTAATCAAAAACCGCTACACGAATGATGGTTCTGAAGTGACAGGGATTGTTCTGATAAAAAAAAAAAAAAAAATAGACCCATGAATCAGTCGAACAATGCAAACTTCTTAGCCCGTGGTCCTCGGCGAAGAATGTGTAGAATATGATAGCGGGTTCCTCCATTGTTCCCAGAGGCGGTCGATGGCTCCTGCTTGACTGATTGATCCACCATTCAGGTCTGAGAGGGGCTGCAGTCATTCAATAGCTCCACATTTCTGTGGCCCACAATGGAGGATGAAAAGCGTTGCTTTGCCAGTAGTAAGTAAGTAGGAAAGACGTATTCGTACTGTGACACAGCATCATATCGATTTCTTGATCGATTGATCATTCGGTGGAAAATAATAACGCACGATAAAAATAACTATTTGCTCAGAGTTCATGATGTCACAGATCAAAACATGACACAGCCCAACAAGGATTTGTACATTCATAGACACAGAGAGAGTGGTTTTTGAAGTACTTTATTTATTTATCTGTAGTCCTCCAATTACCTTAAAAACACATATAGCATTTGTCAATTTCATGCCACTAGAACACGATTACTGGTCATACAGTACCTCTGTAGCGTGACTCAGACATGTATCAAAGCTGATTAACCCCATACAAAAAGTGTTAAGACATATAACGCAGGTTGATCCATTTACAGGCGAGGTTCCACTGTGTAATGTGCACAGATCATTTGCCCTTGATGTAATATACGTATTGTTTCTCTATGTCATTATTCTACAACTCTGGATGCTGGTCATCATAGTACACCGTGTTGTGACAAATAGCTGATTCTGGATTTCTTGTGTGTTAATCAATCGTAGTGGAGGCACGACTCCTTCCTTAACTCTGTGTGTTGGAGGTTAGTAATTGTGTTCCATGTAGAGCGTCCGTGTCCAGTGGCGATGGCGGGCCTCTCAGGGGGTCAGGCGTTTGGGGTCGCGTGGGAACATGGAGGTCTGGCGGATGTTGTGGAGACCCAGATAGAGCATGACGACCCTCTCCAGCCCTGAGGGAGAAGGGTTAGGGGTTAGGAGAGAGTTCCGGTCGGGTCAAAGGACATTTAATGATCGTCCACTGTTTCAACGCTGCCCTAATGGCTTTTTCCTATGACGTTATTTGTACGTTTCGCCTCTGATCTTTTCTTGGACATGCGCAGTTAATTCATGAAAAATGTCCAACAATGTCTAAATATTAAGGCAGTACGGCCATAGCTTTGAAGATAGACTCATGAATATGACACCATACACACCAGGCAAGTTTTAATATCAACAATTTGAATTCAGTCATTGAAGGACTGCCCCGTTGTGGATAGTAACGTCATATTGCAGAGTCTACCCTTACAGTCAGTGTTTGATCCCTTACCAATACCACCACCTCCGTGTGGGGGAGCCCCATATCTGAAGGAGTCGATGTAAGACTTGATCTTCTCCAGGTCTGTGGGATCAATAGATTCATGTCATGGTAATATCTGATAGAATCAATTATTACTAGCAGAAGCAGAACCAGACAATGTGTTTCATACAGATAGATTCTATAGATTCATACAGATAGATTCTATAGTTTCATACAGATAGATTCTATAGATTCATACAGATAGATTCTATAGATTCATACAGATAGATTCTATAGATTCATACAGATAGATTCTATAGTTTCATACAGATAGATTCTATAGATTCACCCGTTTGTTTATTTGAAACTGATGAGATAACACAGGGCAGGAGAGGGCGATAAGGAGTGTGTGTCTGTGTGTGTGTGTGTGTGTGTGTGTGTGTGTGTGTTTGTGTAAAATCACCGATCGCGTGGTGCGTGGCTCTCTCCGTCAACAGCTGGGCGTCGTGGATCCTCTGAGCTCCAGACAGGATCTCCTCTCCTCTCATGAACATGTCGTAGGAGTTGGAGTATTTCTGGGGAGAAAACATCAGTCACGTCACTGTTTTAGTACACGTGTGTGTGTGTGTGTGTGTGTGTGTGTGTCGATGACTTACCTTGTCGATGGGGTCAGGCATGGTGTAGAAGGGTCTCACTGCCAGTGGATACTTGTCCAGCACGTAGAAGTCAGTGTCATACTAGCAAAAGGAAACATTGACTTGCATTATCACACAGTATTGTTTATTTATTACAAAACTGAGTAACATTAATCTTTTTTTTTTTCTTTTTTTTTAAATTTATTTTAGAAGTTGCTGTACCTTTTCTTTGACAAGACGACCAAGGAGCTTCTCATTGGGTGTGCTATGAAAAATAAACAATAAAAAATTAAGGTATACAAGTTGAGTATTTTACAGTTTAAAGCCAAAGGAAAGCCAGATCAAGCCCGTCTCCAGATATGTAGTTCTGCTAACCTGAGGTCCTCCTCGTCCCCCATCTCCACGCCCGCCTCCCGGAGCATGGCCACGCCCTCGGTGTACTCCAGCCTCAGAGTGGGCTCCAGGAACCTGAAGGGCTCGCTGGGGTACTGCTTATTCACCATCTGGATCTCTGTCTGGTACCTGACCAACACACACAACCAAGGTTCACACTCTGGAACACCCTTCAGCACATCACTGAGGCTTCCTGGCTGGTGCTGTCCACCTGAGACCCCAGATGATGCAATACCATCTCTTACCAGGAGATGGCAGTAGAGCTTTACATTAGTGGTCTTGTTGAGGAGTCAAGTACACAAGACAAATATCCATCCTCCATTAACTCATCCATACAACTGTGAATAATATTGTAATTCATTAAAATCAATTAAGTCTTAGAAACAGAGCATTAAATCTGAATTCTATAGAGTATTCTTTTCACTTTACTTTCAAATGTGGATTTCCAACGTTTTTTTTTTTTTTTTGCTATTTTGTTAACATTTTGCTTTTTGTATTTTTTTTGTTCATATTTTGCTTATATATTGTTGTTTTTTTATGTCCCGTGCACCAACCTCAGCAAGTCAATTTCCTGTATGTGCAAATATACTTAAAAATACAAAATAAAATAATTCTGATTCTGATCGCATCTTACTTGTCTCTTAGTCCTTTGAAGATCTGGACCATGGTGTCAGTGATGGAGTCGATGACCTCGTGGTAATGGTAGTTGAAGGTCAGCTCAATATCCAGACCCACAAACTCTGTCAAGTGTCGATGGGTGTTGGAGTCTTCTGCTCTAAACACTGGGATGGACATGATGTTCCATGAGAGAAACAGCCACAATACAGTACATTATCCCACTGCACGATACAGTGCATTATCCCACTGCATGATACAGTACATTATCCAACTGCACATAACAGTACATTATCCAACTGCACATAACAGTACATTATCCAACTGCACATAACAGTACATTATCCAACTGCACATAACAGTACATTATCCCACTGCTGTCTTTGTGGAATGTTTAGGCAATGCTACAATGCTAATAGTGGTGATTATAAGCCACAGGAAACACAGTTAACCCAATGTAAGGTGCTGTGAGAGTCTGAGAACTGTGCTATGTAACTGTGCTATGTAACTGTGCTATGTAACTGTGGGTCATTAAAACAACGTTGTATCTCTCAATGGGGACGGCTGCAGGGTGTCCAGGGAGTAGAGTGGGAGCAGGCATAACTCATCCTGCTATGTGCAGATCAGGCCAAATGGTGGCACTGTTGAGTTACCTCAGCCTCAACAGGGTGAGTGTGGAAGACCATGGTCACAAGCCAGTATCATAAACGTAGTTTGTTATTGCTCAACTTCCATCTACAGTATCACACCACTAAGAGATGAATAAATCTATGAAATGATCTGTTTCGAGCAGATAAAACACTGGGTGGGGACTGAGGTGAGGTAACACAACATATACCAGATATCATTTGGATAGTTTTATCAAATTCAAAACAAGACCTTGTCATTTCCATAGTTACGGTGTTTGTTCACAGGGAGTTGGACAGGCAGTAGGTAGTTGAGGGGGTTTTGTCAACACTCTTACCTGGTCCCACACAGAACACTTTGTCAAAGTCAGCACAGATGCACATCTGCTTGTAGAGCTGGGGAGACTGGGCCAGGTAGGCACTGGTTTTGAAGTAGGACACCGTGAAGACATTCGCACCACCTTCACTGGCAGCTAAACAGGGAATAATACACACCTTTTATTAGATTATTAGACATTTTGTCAACAAACCAACGTACACTGACTGGACACTTTATTAGGAACACTTTACTAATACTGGGTAGGGCCTCCCTTTGCTCTCAAAACAGCCTCAATTCTTTGTGGCGTTGATTCCACAAGATGTTGGAAACATTCCTTTGAGATTCTGGTCCATGATGGCATGATTGCATAATGCAATTCCTGCAGATTTTTCAGGTGCACTTTCAAGCTGTGAATCTCCCGTTCTAACACATCCCAAAGGTGTTCTATTGGATTCAGATCCGGTGACTGGGAAGGCCACTGAAGAACACTGAACTCATTGTCATGTTCATGAAACCAGACGACTTTTGCTTTGTGACATGGCGCATTATCATGCTGGAAGTAGCCATTAGAAGATGGGTAAATTGTGGCCATGAAGGGATGCACATGGTCAGCAACAACACTCAAATAGGCTGTGGCATTCAAGCAATGATTGATTGGTATTAACGGGCCCAAAGTGTGCCAAGAAAACATTCCCCACACCATTCCACCACCTCCACCACGAGAAGGTGTACAGGTGTTCCTAATGAAGTGCTCAGTGAGTGTTTATTCACATTGTTTTGTGACAAAGTTGACAACATGTTATTTACCAACGTCTCTTATCTAACGTGTTGGTTTCTGATATGACACAAATAAATCATCTGATATGTTTTGCCCTTAACCACGGGGTGTGTGGTCACAGAGTAGTACATTTTGTACTGTGTTCGTGTTATGGGTGTTGGCAGAGGAAAGTGTGGTTTTCATGCGATTCACAGCTGCTTGCTGGTGGTAAAAGGCGGCATTTTCAAATCTGTAAATGTCAGGCTGGGTGGGCATTCATTGGCTCCTGCAGTGAATCAGGAAGTGAAAGTGACATGTCGCCACAGCTCAGCTCAAGCCTCTGAAGCACATGAAGGGTCTGTGGCTACACACAAACCGTAAACAGAACTGAGGCAGTGTTATATAATCCACAAAAAAAGGAACATCAAAATAGACGTCATCTGGGGGGTATAAATACAACACACGCTCAGTTCAGCTCATACAGACGCACCAACAACCAGACGCACCAACAACCAGATGTTCAGAGATTCCCCTATTCTGCAGAAGTTGACTCACAACCTACAACTAACAGTGATATGAACTGGAATGTACCAGGATCCCATGGGTCGGTCAACTACAGCCCCAGAGTGAAAACCCGTCATAACTGTCATTCTAAGTTTGTATTTTAGCAGAAACTTCAACATGACAGTTCAAGTATCCTTGAGACAGGTCCCAACCACACAAACCGTTAGACTACAGGCTTCTTTGGCTCAGGAGACTCATTCAGTGATTTGAGTCGCAGACAGACCCGCCTTGCATTCGTTACTCAGTGAGAGTCATCCAGGTAGTAACGCAGCTGGGTTTCTCACAGAAGCACACATCTAATTGAGGGGTGATTCAATTTCATAAATTAAATGTTTTAGGGCATTTCTGCTTTATTGGGATGGAGATAGTAGAGATTGACAGGAAGGATGGGGGTGAGAGAGAGAGAAGGGATGACATGCAGGATATGTCGATGGCCGGAATCGAACCAGGGACCTTGCGATGATATGGTATGCGCCTTAGTGTGCTACGCCACTGAACGCCCCCAATTTCATAAAATTAATTTATCCCCTCAGGAACAAGGCAGTTGATGATGACGATGATGAATGTATGTATGGATCTGCGGTTTGGGACACGGTAGCGCTGGTACCTGATATGATTTTGGGGGTTTGGATCTCCACGAAGCCCTTGTTGGTCAGAGTGTCTCTGAAGAGTCTGCACACACCGGACTGCAGGCGGAAGATGGCCTGGCTGGTTGTTGTCTGAGGAAAACAAACAAGTAGCAAAACACGCGCAAAAGCATAGTGTTGGGTGAATCATCATACAAAATAATTACACAATCAGAAATATTACACAATCCTGAAGAAAAGTACAGCGCCAGGCGTCAACAACGCTAGTATCAGATGTGGAGCGTACAGCTGAGACAAGGGAGAGCCAGGGGACGCAGATGTTTTCAAGGGAGCGGAACACTTGTTGACGGTATGTAACAGGGGAGGTAGGAATCGGAGGACCAACTCATTTTAATGCATGGAATGGAATGAGATCACGCCATTCCACGCATGAGCCCCGTCCTCCGATTTCTACCTCCACCAGCCTCCCCCTGTGATAAGAGTAGAATGGAATCATAACAATCTGTGGCAATAAAAATCAAACATGTGTACATGAATATATAGATGAACATGTATACATGAATATATAGATGAACATGTATACATGAATATATAGATGAACATGTGTACATGAATATATAGATGAACATGTGTACATGAATATATAGATGAACATGTATACATGAATATATAGATGAACATGTATACATGAATATATAGATGAACATGTATACATGAATATATAGATGAACATGTATACATGAATATATAGATGAACATGTATACATGAATATATAGATGAACATGTGTACATGAATATATAGATGAACATGTGTACATGAATATATAGATGAACATGTATACATGAATATATAGATGAACATGTATACATGAATATATAGATGAACATGTATACATGAATATATAGATGAACATGTATACAAAGGTCAACTCAGAAGAGTAGACAGTTCAATAAAGGTCAATAAAGGTCATGCTAGGAGTGACCTGTTATCGAGGAGGGCATTGCACAAACTGTCTGGGAAAGAGCAGAAGAACAGCCAACATCCCCAACCCTGTGGCAGAAGAACAGCCCTCCTCACAGAAGAACCCTGTGGCTGTTTGCCAATAGGTGTGTTCACACCCTCTTAATCAGATGACTCATCTCATATGACTGACATGTGGTATGACTAAACTAGTTGTGTCTGGTTTCATATCTCTGCTTTTAGTGAATTTCATAAGGCCAGGGTCTGGCCCTTTCAGAAGGCTGCTGATTGATGGCTTATATTTCTATCTGTACAGAGGCTGTCCGATGCCCTGAATAGGAGTCGTCTGACTCTCCCACTGGCAGAGTAAGGAGGTGATAATGATAATGCTAGAATATACCAAGTTCAATCAATCTGCAGACAATAGGCTCTGATCCAGCCAGACTGGCTTGACTATGTTTCCATTTGAAATCCATTAAACATGCAGAATTGCACAACTCCTCTCTTCAAACGGGGGCCAGGGTTCTATCTTCATTAATCATCACAAGCATTGAATCAATATATGAGGTCTAAAATAAGCTAGAAAACTAAAAACTAAAATCGCCAAAAAGTCAACAACACCAAGTATCACCAAACACAAGTGTGAGGGTATGGGACTACGGCACGGCACCTCCTACGGAGAAGAGAAGCCCTCAAAGCTTTAATAGGAATGGTCAAATCAAATATGGCTGAATGTATGACGCGTAATCCTGTACCGCTCCAATAAACGGCTACCACAACAGGAGCGTCCTACACAGCAACACCGGGAACACGAGATGTTCCTTTCGGTCACGGCCAACGTTGGGGAAACACAACCAGCCACAACCAGCCTGGGTCTAGGAACCAAAACTGGCATACCAAGAGTTAACTAGAAAGCACTTCCTGTTTATAACACTGTACCTTCTACTATGCGTGAGAGTGTGGGTGGGTGGGTGGGTTGGGGGGGGGGGCGGTTGGTGTGACTGTGGTGTCATTATAGTTGAACACTTCTCTTTCGTTGAGTTACATGCTTTCCATGTCCTCACACCAGGGTCAGGGGGGGGGGGGGGGGTTAGTCTCTGTGCGTCACTCTTGTTGACTTGACAGCTATCAAAACCAAAGGTGTCAAACTGCTCATGGTTTGTGGTTTTGGTCATGCGCCTCCTCCACCACCACCACCACCACCAGTCAGGATTTCGACCCCAAACAAAGTTGTCATATTCCCCGTGGCGCTCAGCCATCGACGCAGGTTGATTCAGCTTTAGAAACACGGCTAGCCCGTAGACAGCGCTGGAAAAGTTGGATGTTGTAAAAGTGTATTTCCTTAAACCACGTTAAAACTTTTAACAATAGTTGCGTTGGCGCTCTAACCGGTGAGACAGAGCGCGGTTTTGAAGCCCTCTCATTAGTGTGGCTCCTTGGGGGAGAGTCTGTGTGAAAAAGCTGTTTATGGGGTTACTGTGGTCTTGTGTTAGGGTGATGACAGGCCCGGGTCCGTGGGCTCAAAGGGACATTGTGTAGAAACAGGTGTTCAGGAGGTGAGGCGAGCAGCAGTGGAGACGGTCTTCCTGCTGCCTGCCACATCACCCACGTGGAAGACTCACTTCACAACCATGAGCCCCTCGCCTCAGATTCTCTGCATGTACACCTTTCTTAACCACCTCCTACACTCTGCCTGTCTGTCTGTCTGTCTGCCTGTCTGCCTGTCTGTCTGTCTGCCTGTCTGCCTGCCTGACTGTCTGTCTGTCTGTCTGTCTGCCTGTCTGCTTGCCTGTCTGTCTGCCTGTCTGCTTGCCTGTCTGTCTGCTTGCCTGTCTGTCTGTCTGTCTGTCTGACTGTCTGCCTGTCTGCCTGTCTGCCTGTCTGTCTGTCTGCCTGACTGTCTGTCTGCCTGTCTGCTTGCCTGTCTGTCTGCCTGTCTGCTTGCCTGTCTGTCTGCTTGTCTGTCTGTCTGTCTGTCTGTCTGTCTGTCTGACTGTCTGTCTGTCTGCCTGTCTGACTGCCTGACTGCCTGTCTGCCTGCCTGTCTGCCTGTCTGCTTGCCTGTCTGTCTGTCTGCTTGCCTGTCTGCTTGTCTGTCTGCCTGCCTGCCTGTCTGCCTGTCTGCCTGCCTGCCTGTCTGCCTGCCTGCAATGCTGTTTTTCCACCACCGTGTCCAGAGATGGACCTCCTCGTCCGCTATTGATCATAATCATAACTCATCATCCTGTCAACACCTCTTACCAATTTCCACCTCACGATGAAAACACTTTCAGATGTGACTTTCAAGCGTGTGAAGTAACTCACCCTGAGGTCGATGATGCGGTTGTCCAGTCTGGTGTCCTGGTTGACCGTTGCTCTTCCGTCCTGTGTAAACAGAAGAGCCACAGTTTTACCACAAACTTTTACCACATCCGTACTTGTTCGGAACATAAACAAAAGGTATTGTGCTTGACGATGGTAAAGACTGTACCTAGTTCCCACAGCGTAGAAGGTGTACAACGCTACGCAGTAAAAGACTTGGACAGTTTTGTGTGTGATGGTTAATTTTCATTGTGAAAAAACAGACAAACAACAACAAAACAAACACAGCCAATGTACAAATCATATAAAACAGAATAAGAGCCTAACCCTAACCCTAACCCAGGCTCCCCTGTACATCCCAGCAGGGGTTAAAACGGCCTGTGAAAGGACTGCACATCCTGTGCAGAGTCACTCAGTCCCAGGCATGAAGACAGACAGAGATATAAACAGGTCCAGGTCCAGGTCCAGGCCCAGGTCCAGGCCCAGGCCCAGGTCCAGGTCCAGGTCCAGGTCCAGGTCCGGCTCCCAGATAAACGGCAGGTGCTTCTGGAGCCGACAGCCCAGAGCGTGTGACTGACAGACTCCCCACAGAGAACACCTGGGCCACAACTGCAGCTGGCGGCTAGCTTACTGCATAAACACCAACAGCCCTTCAGCTGTCTCTCAGACGTACTGGAGAGATGACCCCCCCCCCACACACACACACCCCCCCCCACCCCCCCACCCATCCCTCGGTAGGCACTGACAAAGACTATGGCATTACACGGGGCCAATGCTACTCACAGCTTACAATTTACAGTGAGTGACAGGCCTAGACTGTGGGAAAGCTAAGGCATGCAGTGGGTAGATTGAATACTTGATGCCTTGTGGTTTTAGCACAGTGTACTTGATAACGGGTGTGGTTTATTTAAGTACCCGGTGCACAAGTGCAGCGTGTGAACTGAGAAGGGTCTTAACCAAAGTGAAAACAGAGATTAACTGTGACACCAATGGCAGGGGAAGAGAGTTTGACCTTTGATCAGTTACAAAGGCAGTTATAATCCAGGCAACTCGGGGGTGGGAGGGGGAGGGCGGGCGGGGTGTGTGTGTGGGGGGGGGGGGGGCACACCGAGCAGCACCGGGGCTCATCCTCACCTCATCCCCGTCTCCGTCTGGCCTCGCCGCGTCCTCCAGCTGCAGGGGCAGGCGAGCCTCAGCCTGGCTGACCACAAAAATCTGAGAAACAGAGGAACAGAGGGTGAGAAAGAGACACAGAGGAACAGAGTGACTGCAGAGTGGAAAAGTGGAAAGTACCAGCGTTTCTAAACGGGTGAGCGCTGAAAGTCCCAACCATGTGACCAGTCTAAGGCTGTTTACGCGGATTGTGGTGTTTTAACCTCCATCTCTGGCTATCACACCTTTTCTGCTGCCCTTTTTTTTTTTTTTCACCCTCAAAGTTTCACTCACGCACACATTGTGGCGTGAAGCCGTTCCTGCTGTAAACATGTATTTCTTTGAATTAGTCGTCAATATGGATGGTATATTTCTTTGAATTAGTCGTCAATATGGATGGTATACTTTCGTGATTGAATCCTGGCCTTATAACAATGACCTTTTAAGTGGTCTGTTTACTTTCCATTGTGTACTTTTCCACTGTGCAACTGCTGAGCCACAGAAAGCATCAAAATGAAGTTTCACACCACGTGGTTCCAACAACAGCTCTCCTTTATGAGTGAACGTCTGTCCCTGACCAGGGCGGCCCACACAGACAGACAGACAGACAGACTGACAGGCAGACAGACAGACAGACCGACCTACCCTTTCAATGTGCAGCTCCACATCCTGCTGAGAGCAACTCTCGATCTTCTGCTCCACCATCTTCACCACCCCCTCCACGTCCACAATACTCTCCTTGGTGATGCTGCAGAGGACAAAGTGTGAGTGAGTGTGTGTGTGTATGTGCAGGTGTGTGTATGTGCGTGTGTGTGTGTGTGTCGGGGGGGAGGGGGGGGGGGTTAGAACTGTTGGAGGTGTTATGAGAAGTATGAATGTTTCCACGAAACACTGATTGAAGTTCACGGAACGCATTTCTGATGTGAGAGATTGGTGGGGCACGGTAACCGACGGTAACCGACTAAAGGAGGAAGAACAAACTTTCAAATCACAACAGCCTTTCAACATCCACCTGGTGCAACACTGGCTCTGGCCTGGGCGCCTCTCAGTCTTACTTGCTAAAATATCAGGTGGTTGAGACATCATGCGACGTGTTGTTTTTGTGATGTTTTCAACAGCACCATCTCTCGTGACAGACGGACATAATTCCTCTTTTAGCGCCATCAAATCATCTGATTGCGACATTGCTGCTTTATTTCAGCACTTGTAATATATAATAATATAATAATACATATGCCATTTAGCTGACGCTTTTATCCAAAGCGACTTACATTGCAGTGAGTGCACACATTTCAGTATATATGGTCCCAGCGGGAATCAAACACACAACCTAAGCGTTGTTAGCGCCATGCTCTACCAACTGAGCCACAGAGGACCACTTGTAGTTCACTCCAGCATAAAACATCGTCATTGCAGAACACTGAGGTTAGAAAGTCACTTTGGGGGGGGGGGGGGGGGGGGGCGCGCTTAGTGGCGTAGCACGTAATCACAAGGTTCCTGGTTCGATTCCGACCCTCGACCTATCTTGCATGTCATCCCTCCTCTCTCTCTCCCATCCTTCCTGTCAATCTCTACTGTCTCTATCCCAATAAAGCAGAAATGCCCTAAAAACATATTTAAAAAGAAGAAAAAAAAAGAAAGAAAAGAAAATCACTCTGAAAGACATGTTGTTTCCTGAATACCAGAGCAGGCCATCACCACTGACCTTACTTGCCCCCTCAAGCTCTGGCACACAGCCTCCCCAGTCAGAAACACAGAGGAACAATGCCAACTGTCACATGGCGAGAGGGCAGATGGATGTACCCGGGTGTAATCCTTCACCACCTCTCATTAAAAAGCAGTAATGAGAGACAGGAGGGTGGTGAGCGTGGTCCCTACCAGCTGCTGCAGAGCCTCTTCACACCGCTGGGATCAGCTAGACAAACAAATCCCACATTAATAACCTCCTCACAGGACCCGGGGCCATTACACGCGGCAGAGAAGTGTCTGATTAACTCGCGCTAAAAGCTGCCGACTACGCCACATGAAGCCATTTCCCTTAAAAAAAACAAAAACAAAAACAACACAACAGTAACAATATAATAATACTATGTTCTAAAATGAGAAACTAAAGGGGGATGAGGAGGAAATGCTGGACACAGAGATGGCTTATTAGACTCTGCAGGCCTGGAATATGAGCTGCATGTCACAGGTGCCACATGGTCTCTCCTCTAGGATGTCCTCATAGGCCGGGATCGATGTCTTCATGATTATGAGAGGATCACACAATAATCCAGGGGGTTTAACTCTCGTCTCTTTAATTCAACAGAGGAATACAGATCAGATCAGATCTAGTTGGGGTGGATGTCCCTTGGTGGTCACTTATGTTTGGAGAAAGTGTGATATGGGCCGTTGGGATGGCTTAAGATTTGATTGCAAATATGATGTAAACATGCTGCACTCCAAGCTGCCTCCGACTCGCTGCCTCCGACTCCCTGCCTCAGACTCGCTGCCGCCGTCTGTGCATTTGTCCCGATTCTGTTTTCATAGCGGCTGATGTTGTGATGACAACCGTTTCATCACAGATTCACTTGTTTTGCAAGGTGTACTATCAACTGCCACTTCAGAGCACAGAGCATTGCACAAGCAAAATAAAGAGGAACTACCTAACCCTAAAACTAACCCTAACCCTATTATCTTGGAGCAATCAGGCTGAGGCAACTTCATTTCTACACAACACATCATCTGACTGACATGAGCAAGCCGAAAATAATTAGCCTGCCGGGCAAGTTTCCTAATTTCCTAGTCAACAGTGTATTTCATAGTCTGGTCCCAGCAACAAACTATTATTGAGCTGCACTTCACAGTACAGAACAATGATATTTTAACTTGTGAAAACAACATTTCAAGATACAGGAGATTGATCATTTCAGTCATAGAGGAACTTTCATTGGTCCTTAAACTAGAGACAGCCACAGCAGGTCTGAAGAAACCCTCAGGTTTTGTCATCACGCACGGCGGTTGAGAAGAACCACCGGGCGGTCAAGAAGAACCACCGGGCGGTCAAGAAGAACCACCGGGCGGTCAGAACGCAGACAGCACGCAGAAGTACAGTACAGAAGTGCCTATGCAAGGACAGAAGGGCCGGTCACGGGAGGCCAAGGCGTGGTCTGCGTGACTGTGGCCTTGTCCTTTGGTGTTGAGTTTTGTTTGGAGTCAACTTCCCCCTCCTCAGTCTGCCTCACAGACTCATGGTGTTACTGGTGGCTAACTCTAACCCTAGTGAATGTGTACGTTGTGCTGACTTAATGCTCATAAAAAAATGTGGAAATAGCCTATTCAATAGAACAATAGCCTAGTCCTTCAGTTTACACATCGTTTTGCCAGTGTTTATGGATCCCTCTATAGTGCCAAGTGCCATGAAGTCAATCAGAAAGAACCTTTGTTATATACTTGGCATGAATGCCACTACAAGGCCACGCAAACTTGATTCAATGTTTAACGGATGCCCCACTTCATGTTCCCCCCCGCTTCACATTTCCCCCCCCCCGCAGCTGATTTACAAAACGAAACGCCACATATTTCATATGTTGTAGCTCAAATCACAGCTGTGTTGCTGCTGTTCAACGCAAGACAGACACACTGGCTGGCTGAGGTCTTATAGGGGCAGTGTTGGTCTTAAATGGGGAGTGGTTTATTTTGGGAAAGGCACAGAAGTGAAACTTGTATCATCACTAGACTACAATAGAACTTTATAGGTTTCAGGTCAAACATGTTGACAGATGTTTAAATAGCAGCATTTTCATTAAAGTCACAGTCTGTACATATCCCAGTCATTTCTAATAATGTGTACTGTATAGGCCTCCCCCTGAATCTGGATGAATATGACTTAGAACTCTCCTTTCTTCTTCTTTTCGGTTCTATATATGCCATTTAGCTGACGCTTTTGTCCAAAGCAACTTAAATTGCAGTGAGTGCATACGTTTCTCAGTATATATGGTCCCTGCGGGAATCAAACCCACAACCTTAGCGTCGTTAACGCCATGCGCTACCAACTGAGCCACAGAGGACCGCGCATAATGAGGTAATAACAACTGTCTCACCTTCCCATAATCAAAACACCAACGACTTAAGCTAAGACCTCGCCTGGGCCCCCAAATTCATGCTAAGGTATTTAACTTAATAGACTTAAATGTAGCATAATATTTCTCATACTTTTCATGTTTATTCTTCTACGCTCGACACTCATAAACCTGATACACTTCAATACTTTTAGATTTTTCCACTCACTCGCCTCACTTTTCTGAAAATTAAATGCGTGAATCAAGTTTGCATGGCTTAATCAAACTATCATCTTTCAAAGGGGGCCATTTCTGTTATTATTCCTTCACAGACCTCCGGTAATGGACTTCAGTCTGACCCCATGATGGTTAACGTGGAACGGGCTGTTAAGTGCGTTTGCCTCCCTGATCTACTGTATCTGTCACTTCTTATCTTAAACAGGAACAGCCCCATTAAACAACGCTTTATCCCTCTTGAAAAAGTGGCGCTTTTGTTGTGAAGTGAAAAATGATCGATTCTCTCTCTCACCCCGCCCTCCCCCCGCCCGCTCCACAATGTGTGAAAATGGATCGGACCATTAGGGGCCAGAGTTTTCCCACCATTGTTAGGCGGGGGGCTTACAGGAAATGGAAGTCCCGTTACTCACTTGGCGGCAAACTTGACCATCTGCTTGCTTGCACGGTCTCCCACGGCGACCAGCGCCTGCACGTTGAACTGCTGCTGACGCAGGACCAAGAAACACTGCTTCCCTGTAACCACGACAACAATAGACAGCGCTGGGTTGTTAAAGGTTTCACTCATTTAGGCTAACCCAACTCGCTAATGGGCTTTAAGAAAACAACAATGAGGGCCATGGGTTCCACACAATGGCCACTCGCTCGGCCCACAATAGAGAGAGGTCGGACTTGTTTGACTTCCGCCCATAAAAGTCATTATACGCCCAGGTAACCGTCAGGCATCAGCAGACGGACGTCCCTTTGAAGAGAGGTGCATCAAGTAGGGCTCATTTCCAACCACACACACCTTGCGACTGTGTAAAGTCAGTCAACCGTCACTCCTGACTTCAGAGACCACCCAAGTGCTTTCATCTTGTGTCCTCTGTTCATTTGCTCGGGGTTGGAGGGGGGGGGGGTGACAGCAGTGCGGTGATCACAAATAGTGTAAATCAGGATGTTATTCTGCTCTCAAGGACATCCTCCAGTGTGAAGCTGAAGGGATGAATTTGGGGGTGGGGGGGGGGGGGGTGAAATGGCTCGACACGGAAGTTATCGTGGAAGGAAGCTGTCACGATACCGTCATAATACCATGGTTTATTCATTATCATATTGTTAGCGGCGGTGCGTACGTGGTCTGCGTCCAGTTCGGGACGTGATCGGGCCGTACGGCGAGGCTCAATGAGGTCATTGTATTCAAATGCGAGGCGCAGGCCTCCCGTAAGAAGCCGGGCGGAGGATGTTATTCAACCCAAGCCTGCGGCTCTGATTTAAATAACTGCACCAGGCTATAATAAGACTGACTCTTCGGCTCAGCAAGAGGAGGGAAAAGGCCGCTGTGACCTGCAGGAGCCTGTGTGATATAATAGGGGAATCTATTAGAGAAGAACACATCCCACTCTGCGACCCCCCCCTCCCCTATGGCCCTCATCACACGCAAATACGCTGAATTACTCTGAACAAGTCTGGTGCCATGCTGTGATTTTCAAAGATTGCACACGTCTCCTTCAGCTGCTGACCTTTGATATTTGCCAACCTGTGTGGGGGAGACGATTGAAAAGAGCTCCCAGCAGTCACCTCTGCGTGGCCATCATTTGGCCCAAGGACAGTTGGCTTTTTAGGTCAACACTAGAAAGGTTCAGTTGGGGGCGTCTGGGTGGCTGCGTTCTGCAGTACAAAAGGGGAAATGATACTGGGAGGCAGACAGAGATGGACAATCTCACCTTTAGCTCTGCTGGTGTGAATTCTGGCGCGCAGCCAGATCAGCTGGTCAGCCTTCTCTGGTGTCAGCTCCTGGACGTGCACCAACGCCCTGTCTGGAACACACAGAGGAAAAGCACTGCTTTCAATACTACTTCAAAGACCACAGCCCACGCTGCTCTCACTCTCTCTCTCACACACACACAAACACATGTGCGCCCCCGCACAGAAGCGCGCGCGTGTGCACACACACACACACACACACACACACACACACACACACACACACACACACACACACAACAAGACAACAGAAGTCATAAATATGAAACAGTGGGCGACTGTGTGAGCTCTCCTATTCTCTGTGACTGATGACGGATTGGCTGTGGTTTCACCGGTGTGTCTCCGAGGCTGAACGTTACCACCAGCTACCGGGGAGACGGAGCGCTGCGAGCAGAGTCGCCCATTTGGCTGAACCTGATTCCACCCACATGAAAGGCCCGTCTCTGTCTCTCCTCAGCCCTGCAGACAGGCATCGAGGTGGGGGAGGCTGGCTTTGTTCTCTGCCATCGGAGCTGAGAGAGCAGACAGACGGACGGACGGACGGGCGAGCCAACCGCCTCTTACGCATTAATCGCAGTTATTGCACGCCATTAGTCACCGCAATTATCTCTGGCATCGACAGCGCCACCACGCCTGACACCATTTGTCATGCAGTTGATGTGTTGTTGTGATAATCGTGTTATCTGAGTGACTGAAACAGCCAAAAGGAAACATGAGGATTTCCTCTGTCAGTGTGTTTGTGTTAATGAGGGATGAAGACAAGAGGTTCCTACTGACCCAGTTTCTCCTGGGACTGCACCATGGGGGGGACACCATACCGATCCTTGGCAAAATCCTGCAAAATAATTATTAATTAAAAAGGCGGCACTCTCTAATTGGTACATCCATTAACTGACTTTTAAATGAATGATATATAGCCATTGATTCTTGAAGAATATACCTTTACCCCCACCAGAACCCCCCTAAAATAATTGTATTCCATTGTTTGCATCCAATGCAACTGTAAACAAACACTGTTCATGTTAAATCTATTATGTTGAGGCTCTTCCCTCAGCTGTTTGACGCTGTGCTGTTCTTTAATGTGCTTATACAAATGTGGCGCTGGCTTGCCGGTAACGCAGGGCTGGTGCCTGGTTTATCAACACTGATCGACAGAGATACTGAGAATCATCAAATGCCTACTGGAAGAAACTGACAGGATGTTATCTTTCACAAAGGAGCAGCATCCAGTTTGTTAGCATATAAGCAGTTGACAAGGGGTAAAAATAAACAACTTAAAGCCAACTCAAGCACAAAGGCAAAGAAGTGATCAGGAAGGGAAAGTATTGACGGTCTTGCAGGAGTCTTACATCCTCATCGGTGCTCTGTTGCTCACCAGCCTGAAAACAAAAAGACAAAAGGAGTCTGTTGGTAAAATAGTATGTTTTTACGATCCAAGGGGTAGTCACATAACACTGCATTCAAATGACCTTTTCAAGCTTGCTTTTTAGGCTTTTTAAACCTAAGCAGGCCACTCTCTTCATTTACATATTTAGTGAACAGAAACCGTTTACTTAGACAGTAGTGAAATTTAATGGGAACAGTGATTCAAGAATATTGTAAACAAATGAACCAAAAACTATAATCACTCTCCACTCCAGTCCCTAGGGGCTTGGCATTCCTATTGCTGCAGGAGGCTCTGTGTCACCATAGAGAATGCATAACAGCAGAGACAAATTGCTTTGCATCTGAAACAGCTACCAATGGGCTGATAATTCTTTATCTCTGTGCAGAGACTTCTTAGCAGCCTTGACGCAAATAACTCCACACTAAAGGAGACGGTGCTGAAACAGTTACTGTTTCATTTCCCATGCAAATGGACATGGTCTTTCATAACGGCTGGTGGAGAGGAGAGGGACCGAACAGAACGGCCTGGAATCTGACGGATGATACTGCAGGAGAGAGAATTCATGCTGAAACACAAACGCTACGTTCATAAACGTAACAGCCTTATCTAAGTGTCGCGCTGGTGGCTCCATTTAGAACGAGCCACAATGAGGGGGAGCGTGAAAACGATGAGATTAGTTGACAAACGACATCCCACCCACCATTCTCCCCGCTAGCTCTACGGGGCCGCACCGACACAGACGCCCAGCGTTTAAGAAAACAACTGTTTGTTTTGGGTAAGCTGAAAAACAAAAGGGTTAGGGTTTGGAGAAAGGACAGGAATCTTGAAACAATGGACCCCCGCCCCCCCACCCCGCACCCCCCTCCAGCCCGCACCCCCTCCCCGGGTCGATGCATGGTGCCCGCTCCCGCACGTCACGTCAGCAGCTGTGAGTGGGGCAGGGGGGCGAGGACGGGGGGGGGGGGGGGGGGGGGGCGAGGACGGGGAGGGGGGAGCGACAAACCCACTGACCAGCTTGGCCTGTTTCTCAGCCTTCTTCGCCGCTTTCTCCGCTTCCTTCTGCTGTTTCTTCAGGCCTTTCTTGGACTGGGCCTGCTGCTCCTCCGTCGCCCTGGAACAGGAAGTCCAAAACAACACAAACATTATAAGTCAGACTTCCAGGTCTATTTCTCTGGCATCCTGGAGGAAGTTTTTGGACCGGGTGGGAAAAACAAATGAATCCCAGCCATCACCACCTTCGGGCTTGCAGGCTTTTAAGTCTGCCTCTGCCTTTAATCCTATTGTTTTCTCACGCTGCCAAAAACAGCTGTGCCATGTGAACAGTGGGATGGAGAGAGTAGAGAGAACAGCTCAGAGGTTTTCACGCTGTCAGAGAGTGAGATGAAGTGGATAGACAACACATAAAACAAGTCAGAGCTTGGGGAGCGCAACAATGCTTATACGAGACCTATTCCTCTCTAATCCACTCATGAGAAAAGCTCTTCAGATTAATTGTAAACACTGATTATCTCATTATGATGGCATTCACCTGGATAAGTCCTGGCGCCTCGGCTTGCTTACGTTATGCTGATAATGCAATACAATACAGGATCGCTTCTCAATAGGAGCAGGATAGGATGTTGCATTTGCCGAATGTGGGAAATACAATGAGTGTGAATATGAATAGCTTATGCTTCCGATCTGCCGCCGTTCAATGACCTAAATAAACATAGGCCACTGATTTGCTAACAAACGTATCACGTCACATTCTAGGTCAAATGGGTAGGCCCACTGGTCACCAGTCTAATGAATACAGTCTTCGAATACAGCTTGACGTTCTGTTCAAGAATATCCTGGTATACCTCAGAATTCATGGTTCCCTTAATGATGTGGGGAAAAAAGACTGCTTAAATAAAGAATGTTCTGATTAAATAAAGATTTCATGGTAAAAACTAAAACAAATCTATAATTGCACAAGGGGTTCACATACGTTCAAGCAGCACTGTATATCATTGAATTTGCCTTGAAATGTTTGCATAGTGGCACCAAAAAGTTCACTGCATAGTGCCACTCTTACATTCTTTGGGGAGAGCCCTGTGGTGTGTGTGTGTGTGTGTGGGAGTGTGTGTGTGTGTGTGTGTGTGTGTGTGTGTGTGGTGTGTGTGTGTGGTAGGAGTCACACATCCACTACCTGAGTTGGAGGAGCTGCTCTCATTGACTCATTGTACCCATTGACAGTAAAGGCTCTACAGGAAATAACAGGGACCAGAGGCCTTAAATAAACTAAATCCACAGTAGCAATACATGACGTTCTGTGTACGCCTTCAAAGGGAGCACCTGTCAGTGCTTCCACTGGCTTCCTTTCTCCTGTGCCCCCTGTTTCTGAACAAAGACAGGAATCATGGTGGGCCATCCTATCCTTCACCATAAGGATCTGCAGGACCAATAGGATGACCGCTGCACTTGTAATGTCATACATCATACAGCCTAGTCTACTTCTACTCTTATTGTCTACTAGAGCAATAATATGATATATGCCATTCAACTGACGCTTTTATCCAAAACAACTTACATTGCAGTGAGCGCATACATTCTTCAGTATATATGGTCCCAGCGGGAATCGAACCCACAACCTAAGCGTTGTTAGGGCCATGCTCTACCAACTGAGCCACATTCACACCCCATACACACAACCCAGTACCATTAGCACACAATGAGAGGACGAGGAAACTGGTATGACCCCTGACCTCGGTTAACGACCTCTAGGCCTACCTTCATGGATGACAGGTTTGGAAGCACAAGTCCAAATGACAGACTTTGAATGACAAAAGACACCCAGGCTAAAGAAGACGCCCAGGCTACCTTAGCATGCGCCATCATGCATAGGATTAAGAATTTGAACAACCTGCATAATAAGGAACTTAGGCTGAAGTTCTATTTCAGAAAAATGAGGTGAAAATGTTGCTGAAAATGTTGACAATCGGCGGTGAGGCCCAGGCTATAAAGCAGTCCCAGAGCCAGAAGCATACAAATATAAAACTCTGCTCAGTCCTCATTTTCACAACAACAACAACAACAAAATAAAAGATTCTCTGGTCACTGATCTGACTTTCTAACTGGTACTGCTGTCCCCATGACATCCGTGCCTGGATGTCAAATCAAAAAAGGAAAGACATGAACATTGATTTCAGAAAGTCACCACCAAGCCCACTGCCAACTGTTATTACCTGTATATACTGTTATTACCTGTATATATTGTTCACACTGCACTTTCCTGCTTTTTTTGCACTTCTGGTCAGACGCTAACTGCATTTCGTTGTCTCTGTACTTGTAACTCTGCACAATGACAATAATAGCTCTACCGCGATGATGACTCTCTTTCACAGAAGTTTCATTGAATCTGTTCTAACATTCTGTATTACTGCTTGGTTTGGGAACCTAAACCTAAATCTGTCCAATAGGAACAGACTTGGAGGTCTTGTTAAGGTGGCCAGAGAGATCTCGGGGGAGGGGGGGGCCAGGCTTCTGGACATTTCTAACAGGCAGGTCCTTAGGAGGGCTCACGCTATATTGGTCTGCCAGGACCTTCCACTCCAGAGGGAGTTTGAGCTTTTGCCCTCAGGCCGTTTCAGGGCGCCTGTTAGGAGGACTAAAACATTTCATGTTTCCTTCATCCCAAGTGCTATATTGATATGCTTAACGGAAAACAACACTGTGGCTGTATTCCTTGTACTACCCCTGCACATTTTACACACTTGGACTTTTTGTACTTTTTTGAATTTTCATTTCTCTGAACTAGCGATATACAACGAGTATGTATCAATCACTCTGCCATTTATTGTGTTTATTGTATTGTATCCGTTTTGTATTCAGTCTGTGTGAACCCCGGCTGCCAAACTAATTTCCCCTCAGGGATAATAAAGGAACCTTGAACCTTGGAATCTGTCTGTGGCCACGCCTGTCAGCTGTCTAGCCTTGTCTGTATGATTCCACCCAGCCGGTGGAATCTGGAGTAACTTCATACAGACCACTGCATCAGTACATTCAAATATTGGAATACATTGATAATACAAAAAATCCCGTCTTTAACCTGTTTTTCTTTACTTTTCTTTAAGATTTAGGCCTACTTCTTTTTTCACACTGATCTCTTCCCCCTATCCCTGTTCTAAAGGAAACACTGCTCCACATCAGTTTACTGTTCAGCTCCTGTTCAGCCGGTGGAGGATGCTTAGACAAGCAGGTCCTCCTGGTTTGGTGTCAGATCACATTGTTTGTATTACATTTATTGTTTATAATGTTTGTTTTAGTTGTGAAGCACTTTGTGACATTTGTCTACATAAAAAGTGCTGTACAAATCCATTTGATTGCTCTTCAAATGCTCCTTGTCCTGAGGAGAAACTGCCAAGCACAGTTAAAGTGACAGTATGAATGTGTGTGTGACCATCTGCAGAGAGAGGACAAATCCAGCCATGTAAGAGGTAAAGGCTTGATCTTTGTATCAGCTGTATCTCAGTTGACTCCGTCCTCTCTCTCTCTCTGACAGACAGGCTGTTGCCAACCAAACACGGCTGGCTCGTTTTTAACTTGTGTAACAGTTAAACATGGCATGCGAAGTTCATTTATCTTGGATGAAAACCTGGTGTTAGCACGCAGGGCAGGATCACGTTAACTAGCACTACCAGGTCTACCGTGGGTGTTTAGCAGCGAGGGGACCGGTCCTGTGATGACGGACAGGCAACAACCACCAGACAGACACCTGTCAGACCTGATGGCCAGCGAAGCAGCTCACTACACCACACTGCAGCTCCGCCACAGTACTGACACATGCATCTGCATCGTAATAAAACGGACTAACTAGCCAGCTGACAGAGTAGATGGTTGTCTGTCGTGATGTCGGAACACCGGCAGGTTGATACATGATGCAATCCGACGTAAATGCAGGCTAGCTAAATGCTAGCTAGCTGCGTCGTATACTAGGCTCAGAGACATGCTTTACGTTGGCCGTTTCGTCTTACCCTTCAACGTCTTCTTTAGTCATGGCTAGCAACGTGTTTTTTGCGAGGTTAACGTAGAAATGTTGAACGTTTCTTGGACTGTTCCTGAGAGATTCACCTCATCAGCTGTTCACAGACCATGCATGAGTGGTGGAAGGAAAGACCTGTTTCTCCGATGCACCGCTAGAGAACAGTTTCCTCTCGGTCCGAGTAGAAACAAACTATGAGAAACATAGTTCCTCGTATTAATCAATGAATAAATGAATGATATGCTATGGCAAACTGATTTTATGAGACTGGATAATCAAGTGATGATCAAGAGGAATATGGATGTTTAGGTTATGCTTTTTTAGTCCTCCATTTGCCTGGTATTCACAATTAAAAAAAAAGAATAGCAGTAACTGATTATGATAACCTACAAATGTACACTTTTGAAAAAGCAAGTAATTGAAACAGCTTTGTACCAGGTGTTCCCAGTTGTGTCCAATGTCCATAAAATACCAAAAGATTAAAAGTGGCGTAGCACACTAACACGCTTACCACGTAATCGCAAGGTTCTTGGTTCGATTCCGACCCTCGACCTATCCTGCCTGTCATCCCTCCTCTCTCTCCCTCCCCCATCCTGCCTGTCAATCTCTACTGTCTCTATCCCAATACAGCAGAAATGCCCTAAAAACACATTTAAAAAAAAAAAATGATTAAAAGTGTGTGTACAAAGCAGATGTGAGAATAAAACCTCCTCACCAATGTGTATCCACAATGAGTTTGTCACCCCTGGTCTGAAACATTGAATGGATGGTGGCCTGGTGGCCTGGTGACCAGGCACAGCACATTCAGTGCTGTAGGTCTGATATAGTAGGACAGGGGCCTCTTAAGTATTTTCACAGGCTGTTGGCCACAGGAGCTCCTGATGCAGGAAACAGTCTTCCTGCTGGTCACTTCCCAACCAAAACAATGTAACCGTTAACAACAGCTTTACTGTCACACTCAACTCACAGTTCTCCAATACGATTGGTAGATCTATGTATTCATATTTTCATTACCAATAAGCTTGAAGTTAGAGTCCAATATTGTCATAGTTCATGTAGTTAATGTCCCTCATTAAAGTCCCTCAGCTGGGACCTCTGAGCAGCAGAGTGGACATTACTAATGAACTCCCAGTAGAAATCATTTCCTGTGCATTTCAACAACTTTAGCCTTTAACCTCTCAAGAGGAAGAACAACACTCCAATCCAAACCACTAAACCACCCCTGGCCAACCACTAAACCACCCCCGGCCAACCGCTGATTCAACACTCTTTAGACTATTTTCCAACTGATGACATGGGTTCTCTTGGAGTGGAAATGGCAGAAAATGTCAGATTTTGAAACCAAGGGGACAATATAGAAAGATATGAGGACACGGTGCAACTGAACATTGGTTAACTGTTAAGAAAGCTGCATGTTCTCCAGCCAGGTCCATGGGATTCATTAATTCCTGATCCATTATCAAAGACCTTGCAGCCCTCGGTATGTGCGATGGTAATGATGATGGGGTGTCCTCTAAAGCGGTCTGGAAGCCCACCATCCATCAGAGAGGTTTCCAAGTGGCAGTTGAGAAGCAGAAGTGGAGAGAGCCCAGCTGAACTCAATGGAGTGTGAATGGTACAACTCTCCCTATGCTGAATGAACCAGATGAGCTCTTATGCTAATCGGTGAGCCATTCAACAGCATTTCCAACTGAAAAAGCACTTCTTATTTCATCCTGTATTATTGTAAGCAAGAGAACTCGGTGCTCAAAAAATGACCATAACCTTCTGGGTCTGATGGGGACACTTAGCACCTTTTTTATGTAAAGAAATGGTAATTCCTCCCTGTTGGAATCTGGTGGAGTGAATGTGACTACTTCAATGCAACGCAGTCATCTTCATTGGCCATTGTTGTCGGCTTCCTCCAGTCTCCGACCTGATCATCAGTCTTTCATCATTTCAACTAGATATAATCCCCACATGCATTACAGATGAAACGGCCACCACTTAAGAATGGGTAATGTAACTGGTCTTTCTAAATTCAATCAGTAATCATCAAAGATTCCCTGTGCATTTGTATTGCATGTTTTATTGTATTACCAGCCATTTTCAGTAGTTGAGAAATCTGTTTTCCATCTGAGTCAACTTGTTCTGAGTTTGACAATGTCAATGAAACACCTATCTAAGATATGTTTGGTTGATGGTCAGCTCTGGCACTCATCAACGCATTAATCATTAATCATTAATCATTGATCATTGATCATTTTTATTTGGAGAATTATGTTATTTGCACTGAATTAAATACACTACCATGTGTGATTTTGGCAGGATGTGTTTCTTCTCAAGTGAAAAGAAAACAGTGGGCGAGAATAATAGAACTAAACACATTATTTTTACTCTCTCTAGAAGCCATATGGGTGCCCATACTAACTCAGGCTCTGAGCTTTTGTACCACGGCAGCTTAAGATGTAAAAGTGCACAGATGTCCTTGCAATTACAGAGCCTCTTTGGCCAGTCCTCCTCCTCCTCCTCAGTCAGATCAGGTGGAGGCATTTGTGTTTAGAGACAGGACACACCTCCCCCTCCTCCCAGACCTCACCCTTCCCCCGAGGGGGAGGGCACTTTGAAAGAAAATGTTGAGGAGAAATGAAAACCACACAGTCATTACATGTCACATTAAGAATTTATTCAAAAAACACCTTTACAAAACAGCAATAGCTTTAAAAGGATATGAACTTGTAAAAAATAATAACAAAACTTTCAGTGTGAGCGACGGCAATAAATAATAGCTTCTTAGATGACCACACAACTTAAGTGCGAACACACAAAGGAAAACAACTATATACAAATATTTGAAAGAAAACAGCTACTATCTCTAAGCAAGTATGAAGAAGTATTGCATGTCCCGTGTCATTCAAAGTAGAACAATGCAACCATATGCCAGGAGATGTGTCTCTGTTGGAGTTGCAGGGCTGCTATATACACTCAACCAGTCAATGGACATTAAATGGACAGGCTCTGCCTGCTGCTTAAATCTGCTTTGTACATTAAAGGCTTTTACAAACAAAACCCAAAAGACTAACGCAAGTAGAAACTTTTAGAAAACAACAATAAAATGTATAAAAAGGTTTTACATCTGTACAAAATGTAGTTAGTCCAGCTTAAGTTTTTTTTCTTGAGGATAATTAGCCACAGGCACTGACAGTGATTATCTGTTAACTGGACAGGACACTTGAGGACTCGGACTCAGTGGACACAGATGAAATGTGTCCTCTCTTTTTTGTCAATATCTTATGACTGGATTTACTGCTTAGGGTCAGAGCGCTCCGGGCGGACGTCTTGAACTTCACGCCCAGGAAGGCGTAGAGGATGGGGTTGAGGCAGCAGTGGAAGAAAGCCAGGGCCTCTGTGATGGAGATCCACTTCTGAACGCTCTGCTCCAGTTCACAGCTTTGGGGGATCACTTTGAGCATCATCAGGGTGTACACGAAGATGCCCACACAGTAGGGCAGCCAGCAGCAGAAGAAGCACAGGATGAGGATGACTGTGGTCTTCAGAGCCTTCCTCTTTAACGCCTGGCCCTTGGAGCCCTGGGACAGCTTGGTGATGATGATACAGTAGCAGATGAGGATGACGAGACCTGGCAGGACGAAGCCCACCAGAATGTGCTGGAAGTGGAATACACTTATCCAGATAGTGCTGGACTCCTGGGGGTAGATACGCTGGCATATGGTTCTGGAGCTCGGCTCTACCCCCTCGGCCATGGAGAACAGCAGGTCAGCGCTGTTGTCCTTGGTGAACACCTTGGCGAACACCAGGTCAGGCACGGTGAGCAGGGCAGCGGGCAGCCATACACCCACATAGATCACTTTCTCCGCCAGAAGCTTCCTGGTGGCTTGGCTGTTGGTGGCACGCACCACTGCCAGGTATCTGTCCAGGCTGATGAATGCCAGGATCAGCACGCTGCTGTACAGGTTGACAGTGTAGATCATGTGCACAGCCACGCAAAGGAAGTGGCCAAAATACCAACTGCTGGCCCCTTCTACGGCCCAGAAGGGGAGAGTGAGGACGAACAGGAGGTCAGCCACGGAGAGATGAAGCCTGTATTTGTCCGTCATCGTTCGGACCTTTTTCTGGTAGCCCATGACAATCACTACCAGCCCGTTGCCAATAATTCCCAAAATGAAGATTATTCCATAAACTATCGGTAGGAAGATCTTGTGAAAATCATTGCTGGCACAATTATTGATCCCATCAAGATCCATGTCAAAATCCCCTGATATATCAGAGTCGTTGTCGAAGTCAAACACTATGTGCTGCAAAAAAGAAAAGACAAAGTAAAGTTAGTTGGAGGTCAGGCTATTAAACAAAAACTGCGTAAAAAGACCTAATCGCAGAATTGTATCTTAGGATCTACGATATTATGTTAATTCAATATTTAATAATAATAACAGGTTTAAAAATATTGCAGAATGGATAGGATGCACTTTGACTATGTTCTAACTTTAAAACAATGATATTTTCATTTGACTATATAAATAAATAAAACAGAATTGTTAGACTCACCTCAAAGTAAGACATCGTGGACACGCACTGAATTTCTCCTCTCAGGTGTTGTTTACAAGCTAAACACGCAACCAGTGTGGTAAGTAACCAGTAAGCAGTCACCAGTAACCAGTAAGCAGTGTTTGGAAAAGGTCCGACTTTTTAAATACTCCAGCGCTGCGCGAGACCCTCCCAGAGGAGGAGCCCTGGGTCGCGTGTATCACCATGCAGCCTCAAAGGATGCCGACGCCTTCATAGACTGCGCGCGCGCGTGTGTGTGTGTGTGTGTGTGTGTGTGTGTGTGTGTGTGTGTGTGTGCGTGTGCGTGTGCGTGTGCGTGTGTGTGTGTGTGTGTGTGTGTGTGGGCGCGCGTTCCTGCGTAGAAGCCAGGCCTAATTGTTAATTCCATCATTGCTGGTATTTCAATCTTAAGGATAACTGTTATTAGTCATGTGTGTATGATCAGTGGTTGAGACCGGTGTGAAACCGCACTTCATACAAATAAACTTGATTTGAGAAAGTTGTCTGTCGCCAGGTAGGCTACATGGATGGCTATGCGCTTTAAACAAATACAAAAATAATCATAGACTATCGGCAGCGAGTGCTCTGAAGTCAAGTGGAGTCGGGCTATAACCTATGAAGAAGAATACGAAGGATTTCCCTCTTTAGTTACAGTTACTATCTTAGTCTATAGCTCCTGTTAAAACACTGAATTTTCAACATGGAGCGATACGTGTCGTGTAAGCTGGTCTTTTTGGTCTCCACCAGCATATTTCTCCCACTGTAAATTACCCACCGCTCCTCTCATTGGGGAGCACGTTGAGTGGGGATGCTGTCAGGCATTTACTGTGGTGTGATGTGTTTGATACTAGTTTTCACCAAACCAGTCTCGACTCTCTTAACAAGCTGTCACTTTTGTAAGTACTGTTATGTCTGCACTCTACGTGTGCTGAGTGACTCTCAAGACTTGAAAAGAATCGCACTCTGTCTTGTGTGAGCTGAGATAGATCACAGTCTTCTAGTAAGTAGACTCTCATTCTCCCCAACCCCCTCTGACCACACTACTCTCACCATCTCTGATTTCATTCTCGGTAAGGCTTATGGGTGATGACAACGGCAGGTCATGAAAAACTCCACCTTCTTTACTAAGATCTAGAATGGAAAAAAAAAACTGCCCTCTCTGTAACCGAATAGCTGTTGTGTGGCTTGCAACGGTTCTCTTCATCCTTTGAAATGTGATATCACTGATTGATTGAATGAATCCATCCACATCATCTGCAGTTCCATTTATTTTTGTAGCGCTGTAGTGATTTTAACCTCAACCTTTCCCATCAGTCACACGAGGCAGAATAGCAGTTGGTATAGAAAAGCAAGCAGTAATATTCAGAATGCTTTTCCTTACCTTTAATGGTTTAGGATCATTTTTATTCGTAATAATTTATAAACCACTTAGAAGTAGTGTTCATATAGGCCGACTATGACCAAACAGTATTTATAGAAATGTGTAAACCTTTATAAGCATATAATGGCTTACTCTTGTTTGTGCTCTTATGTGCTTTGACTGGTAGTATTCTGGTGGTGGTTCCTGGACTCCTGGGGAGAGGGGCTGGAGGAAAGAGAATGCCCACTGTATGGGAACAGATTTGGTATACTCCTATCAAAGTCTGCCGGTGGCAAATAGTTGCCGCATCTCTTTGAACTCCAAAGCTGTGGTTGAACTGTGTGAGGATGGGTTAGGAGTGGAGTCTTTTACCCTGCAAACGTGTTAAATCTTGAAATCACTTTCCACTTAATGCTGAAGAAGGATATCAGAGATTCAGAAGGTTCAGTGAAGAAGTTGGATTAGACTGACACTACAGTGGGGTGTAATCCTCCTTTGGGAGTCGGCCAATGCTGGGTTAAAAAAACAACTATTTTTGTATTGTTCTGGTGCTTCAAACAGTATCACATGACATAATCACGGAGAGTAAAACAGGTCTATTCCAGACTCTTTTTGTCCCTTCAGTGGAACTTTACCCCATTTCTGTGTGCCTTTTCATGTTTTAAGTCGCTAATCCCCTGATGCCTGGAACGAGTTCAGAAATAACTGTAAAATGGATCAGTCTTGTCTACCTTGTCTCTTGTGACCCCTAAACCTAATCTAGGTTTTATGTTCAGGGGTCCCAAGATGCTGAGCATCTTATATAATATAATAATATAATATAATATATGCCATTTAGCTGACGCTTTTATGAAAAGCGACTTACATTGCAGTGAGTACATACATCTTTCAGTATATATTGTCCCAGTGGGAAGGACAGACATACAATATACAGCAGGCCTGTTTATAATGGCCTTCAAGCAACGTGTTATTAAGTTATTTTCACTGGATTTTCATATAACATAAACAGACATTTTCTTTGACTTAACAAAGACGATTTCTGTCCTCCTTTGTACAATGCAGAACCTGTGTTGTTCAGAAGGGCTATCAGCAGACAACGGTGTGAACAGCAGCCTGCAGATTGCAATCGGCAATCAGAATACCAATGATCTATGAGCCACTTAGAATACAAGGCACAAGTGTGAACATTTGTAAGGGGGCTCTTCAGTCAAGAATGGGTATTAAAATGAAGTCAAAGAATGCATGTGAGATAAAGGGAAGAATGTGAAAAGCCTTGTAGAGGCAGAGTCAACAATGGCTGTCTTCCAGTCCCGACTCATCCATGGCCCTCAGGAACACAGCACGGGAAAATCATAATGATACAAGCTCTCAAATATCACCTTTACATATTTTTTATTACCACATACTGAAGAAAATGAGATCCACCCTTTGTTGTTGAAGCTGACTTTGGGTTTCCCCCTCAAAAGTCTAATATAGGGTTTAGGCAGCTCATCCAACATACTTTTCATCTCCAGACTGTGGGGAATGCCAAGGGTTTTCAACTGATTTTAATTCTATACCTGATGACTTTGATAGGTGAAACTACAAGATGGGGGTTCAGTGGGTATTTTGCATTGTAGGCCCATTTGATGAACGATTAGGAAAACGTTATTGTTGTTGCTCTCTTAAGATCTTTTACTTTACTCTCTCTCCCTCTCTCTCTCTCTCTCTGTCTCTCTTTCTCTCTCTCTCTCTTTTTTTCTCTCTCTCTTTTTCTCTTTCTCTCTCTCTCTCTCTCTCTCTCTTTCTCTCTCCCTCTCTCTTTCTCTTTCTCTCTCTCTCTCTCTCTTTCTCTCTCTCTCTCTCTCTCTTTCTCTCTTTCTCTCTCTCTCTCTCTTTCTCCTTCTCTCTCTTTCTCTCTTTCTCTCTTTCTCTCCCTCTCTCTCTCTCTCTCTCTCTCTCTCTCTCTCTCTCTTTCTCTCTCCCTCTCTCTCTCTCCCTCTCTCTCTCTTTCTCTCTTTCTCTCCCTCTCTCTCTCTCTCTCTCTCTCTCTCTCTCTCTCTCTCTCTCCCTCTCTCTCTCTCTCTCTCTCTCTCTCTCCCTCCCTCCCTCCCTCTCTCTCTCTCTCTCTCTCTCTCTCTGTTGATTGAGCAAAACAAAACATCCGTTACTTAAGATCAGCCTCTTTTATCATCATCATCATCATCATCATCATCATCATCATCATCATAGGCCTACTGTTATTTGTATTGCCAAAGCCAAATAAGAATCACCCACCCACCCACCCACCCACCCACCCACTCATCATTCCATCAGTTAGTTTTTCATTCTATAGGCCAAGTGATTTGATTCAAAGAATACATGTCATGTAGTGTGAATTATGCATACAGTTAGGCAAACATTTTCAGGCACAAGGGTTAGGGTTAGGGTTAGGGTCAGGGTTAGGGTTAGGGCTAGGGTTAGGGTTAGGGCTAGGGTTAGGGTTAGGGTTAGGGTTAGGCCATAAATCTCTATCGCACTGTTTGTTGTTGCAACATGTTTGAGCATAGGAGGTATTCTTGGTGTTCATACTGGAATACTGGAATGCATATCTGGGACATCAGCTATGACTCCCTGCCTATCGGGGTACAACTGGTCTCCATCTCTTCATGGTCTATCAAGCCATTGGGGGTTGGGGGGAGGGTTGTCTACCTATCTCCCAGCTCGTAGGAGGTTGTCTGGTTGAGAGATATCCCTCATGCTTGTTTTGGCCTGCTCTCTGTGCGTTTACACACTTGGTCTCCTGTGCAGAGAAGAGGTGCATAAGGGTTATGTCAATAGAACGTGACACCTAAAGACATGGAGAGGATGAGGCTCAGATTTAGGACCTAACACAGCACTTCACCCATGGACAGGGGTGTTGTAGAGCACTCATCATAAAAACAAACATGTTATGTAGATTTTCGTGCTCTTGAGTGGCTCAAGTAGATATTCATTTAGCTTCATTTAGGCGCCAGTGAAAATACTCCTTCATAAAGCTGGCACGCTGAAACATCTTGATTATATCCTCCTTCAGAGGATGTTTGCCCTTATCTTAGAAAGGCACTTGGGTGTGGGGTGAATGTATTGGCTTTATGAAAGCTCTTCCCCAGCCCTCATTGGCTTTTCTAGAGTGTCTAAACTAACTGCTCTTCAGAGATTAAACTACCACTTTACTTGAAGCAACTTCTAATGAAGTGTGAAGTGAAATAATAATGCAGTCATCGAGCTTTGTAACACTGTAATAAAGCAATACTGCACAAGACACTCTGTAGCTGTGATATTCACAAAATCATATACTGCAGCCTCATTGTGCCTCATTGCTTTGATACAGTGTATAATATCTACAAACGGTATAAGAGTTTATCTGTGAAGTGCCATGAATGGTTATAATAACAACACAACATCATAAGGCATTTCAACTAAAGTTTTACTAAATCAAGTTCTATTTCATCAAAGGAGCATAAGCTCTGTAGTGTTCTGCTGTGTTCTGAACAACAGGTTAATTGTCTTAAGTCTTCCAGCAGAAGAATGCCACCCAAACTTGTCTGAACAAAAAGTGGTTTTGGTTTCACCACCTGTTTGGGGGAGAGAGTTGTCTATTTAATGCTTAGTAGCCAGCTCTCTGTCGCCAGCATGTAATTCCATAACTTAAGGTTAGACAGACTCCTTTAAGCAGTGTTCATCATGGATATATGTTTGACGATCATCAGATATAATACATATATACATACACTACCAATCAAAAGGTTGGACACACCTCATTCAATGGTTTTTCTTTATTTTTATTATTCTACATTGAATAATACATTTAATCTACATTGTAGATTAATATTGAAGACATCAAAACTATGAAGGAACACATCTGGAATTATGTAGTAAACAAAAAAGTGTTAAACAAACCAGAATATGTTTTATATTTTAGATTCTTCAAAGTAGCCACCTTTTGCTTTGATGACAGCTTTGCACACTCTTGGCAAGTTTGTGTCCAAACTTTTGACTGGTTCTGTATATATATATGACATTTATGTGACGCTTTTATCCAAAGAGACTTACATTACAGTGAGTGCATACATTTTTCAGTATATATGGTCCCAGCAGGAATCAAACCCACAACCTAAACGGTGTTAGCACAATGCTCAACCAACTGAGCCACAGAGGATCACAGGTTGGCAAAACGTCTCATTCTGAATAAACCAACGATCCAACTGAGATTAGCTCATTATTGATAAGTAGTTCATTCTAGTGTCTTGTTGCATCATCAGAACAGGCGCGTTTATAACTGATTTATAACTGATGTGTGTGTGTTCATCCTTTATTTATCCTTTACAGTACATGTTTCAAGTTTATTGGTTACGTCTCGTACACGAGTGCAGGGAGTCAAATTCTTAGGCTCGGTTCCTTGACAATGCAGCATACAAAATACAAATAATACAAATAATACAAATAATACAAATAATACAAATACGCAGTAGTGCAATGAGGTAAGGACAAGACAATAAGTGACATAGTGCAAGATAAGTGAGATAGTTGGACAGTGACGATTGTTGGGGACACAAAACAATAGACATGACACAATTGCAGTATAAATAGTAGAGTAAAAAAACACGTGTATAAGTGGTCCTATAGCTTCTCTCGTTAAGAAGAAAAAGGAAAAGAAAGAAAGAAAATTAGGGGACCTGTTTGAAATCAGCACCCACAACTCTCTCTTATGGTAGGCTAAAAACAGGAAGTGGGTGGTTTTGCTCTGATGACACAAATCGTGCAGCCGCGTGTCCTGACACGGGTTCAGCCTGCAGAATTTCAAAAAACGGCTTGAGCCAATAAAAGTGGAGATGAGTGGCACTACCCCTCGGGCTTCTGGGTGAATTTATATCCAATTGGCTTAGAGCCCAACTAAGCCGCAAGAGTGGTTGAGAAATGAAGGGTTGTGTTGTATAGGAAGGGTGTTTTTACTGTCTCCATGATAAACGCAACACAGGTTCCTTTTCCTAACGTCTAAATTGTGGTTTTGCTGTTTGCAACAGCCTCAGCACTGTCAGCAAAGGCACCCAGTCCTCTTTTTAGAGATCTCAGATGTGTACACTTTATACGACTCAAATGGAGCTGTGCTTCCATGGTTTATAAAAACCTGTCTACATTTAGTTATGTTATGCAGAAAAATAACCATTTGAGGACACATGTTTGATATAAGAGATGTGATTTTGCACATATTTCAATGCAACATTAAGCTCCCCTCCCCCCCCCCCCCCCCCCACCCCGTCAGTCCTGAGTACCCCTCCTTCAGTGACTGTTCTCTACAGGCAGCAGGGGATCTCTTTGCAGCACCTATATGTGACAGAAGGCCATGAAAGGGATCACCACAAGCCTCCTTTAAAGCTTTCACTGGTCTTTCAGATGCCCCATATGGCTCGAGTGGCTGTTTGTCAGAGGAGAGGAGGAAGGCCTTCGAAGGCCCCCTCAGACGCATGGGCAGGTCAGCCCAGAGCCCTGATCCAGTGACTATGTGTTAGAGGAGAGGAGGAAGGCCTTCGAAGGCCCCCTCAGACGCATGGGCAGGTCAGCCCAGAGCCCTGATCCAGTCAGATAAGAGGGACAATGGCCCAGATGACAGGAGATAAGGTTTACAGACAGTCTGAGGGGAAACGGTCATAAAGCAGCTGTTAATGCAGACTTAATTCAAATACGCCACATTAGCACTGAGTGACGTATCAACTTCTATTGTGTGATAAGTTGGCAAGATGGCTGAAAAGAAAGTATAGTTGATAAACAGTAAACAGTATGTCTAAATAGATCTAAGATAGTCTCTATACTAAAGGACTTTTATTCTATCAAAGAGAGAGAGAGAGAGAGGGGGGGGAGAGAGAGGGGGGGAGAGAGAGGGGGGGGGGAGAGAAAGAGAGAGAGAAAGAGAGAGAGAGAGAAAGAGAGAGAGAGAGATAAAGAGAAGGGGAGAGAGACAGACAGAGAGAGAGAGACAGACAGAGAGAGAGAGAGACAGAGAGAGACAGAGAGAAAGAGAGAGACAGAGAATTGTTTCTTTCATTAATAGGAAATAAACAGGTTTGTAGCCTATATAGCAATTCAGAACTCTTTTTTGAGGTGACCAAAAGGTCTAAAGGATGGGCGTCATGTGATGAGCATGGAGAGCCAGGGCATAACCACAGAGACAGGATGCTTATTAGCCTACATACACGTTAAGTGCAGGGCATTTTAACCTCTCCTTTGTAAAAACACTCACACGCATAAAATCTGTCGCCTGTGGCATTTGCTTTCAGCCCTGATTTATAGCATCACTCAACGCTATAAGACCGGGCCCATTAACTATTTAACACTGATGGAAATACAACATTCATGATAATTTCTGTCAAGAAACTATGAGTTGATAGTTGGAACATATGTCACTTTTCTGTGGAGAGGGGACAGGTCTCCAACACCAGACAGGGACAAAGTAGTGGTGGATGAATGTCAGCCCAGCCAGAGGGACAGCTTTTACTACTGCTCTGGTGCCTGGAAGTCTGAAAGACGACACTGTCCGAGCCCCTTGCCTGGAGCGAGCAGAAAACAAACAGTTGTTTTATTTTCCTTTTCCTAGTGTCTCCAGGAGAAGGCCATTTTGGAAAGTAAGAACGGCACCTGTTTGCATGATTTGTTGTTTTCTCTCTCTGCCTCTCAGCCAGGCAGTAAGGTATAATTATGGGCCCCCCAAATAAAACTGTACTCCTGATTACGGTGCCTTCAGCCTTCTGGGGCTCATTGTGACCCAATTTGAACAATATGCAGTTAGTTTGTTGGAACAAAAGTGTCTCCTTAGGCTGATTAGAGTTGCCGGTTTTTTTGTTATAATGCTGCCAAACTACATTTTTAGATGACGTTAAAGTTGCAGCAAATTAACGGAAGACAGGGCAGCAACGATCCGATTTACTATCCACACCCTTTGTTGCCTGTAGGACTTGAACTAGCAGAAATCCATACAGTGGAGCTGCTGCTAGGATAGAAGCGTTGCTACTTTTCAAAGGGAGTATGCCGTACACATACTCTTACTATCACGGTTGTGTGTTGTATTCTTTAAAGAGTAGAACCAAAGAGAGATTCCCTTGAGAGCAAAAAAGTTTGCCGGTTTTAAGCTAAGTAAACAAATTCTCCCCATGCTAGGGTTTCCTCCTCGCATTGTCCCTGTGGACAGATGCTAAAGGATCTGACTCTGGGCCTGGGGGGCTTTGTATTCCACAGGCTCTGGGGTTTATTTTCCCAGAGTCTGAAGCACAACTGAATTCTTCTCTTTCTAAAGACCTCTAAGACTTTAGATCCCTTTTCTGATATGGACTGTTTCTTTTTCTTTTCTCCTCCCCTGAATCGACAAGGATTGTGTTTTTGAGTAAACATTTTGGACCTGTAAATAATATATTTGCTTTTAATGCCCGTTGACCAAATGTCCTGTCTGGCTGCTCCCTTGTTGGTTATTTATTTATATGTTTAACCGCTGACATCAGGAGGTACTGTTGGACATCTGGCACGTTAAATGTTTTGCATTTACATTTACATTTATGACATTTAGCAGACGCCTTTATCCAAAGCGACTTACAACAAATTCATTTGTTTAAGTAAGTAAGTCATCTATCCAACAGTCATCATAAGACAAAGTAAACAATGCTCACACCAGGGGCCATAGGCAGTCGTAATGCCAGGAGGCATTTTTATTTATTTATTTATTTATTATTATTATTAACAGGAGAGAACTTGGAAGTGGGGGTGAAGAGGTCTCAAGGGTTGGGGTTAGGGTTAGTACAGGGGGGGTAGTGGGGGTGAAGAGGTCTCAAGGGTTGGGGTTAGGGTTAGTACAGGGGGGGGGGGGAATCAGCGCTTCTGTACTGGATCAGCGTTTTTTCTTTGTTTGGTGATTAGATGTGTGTGTTGCAATTTGTGGCAAACATTGCACATTCTGCATTCAGAATGAGATGCATGTCTGAGGGAAAGTTGTGATCGATTTGTAGGGATGAGACAGTGAAAAGGAGACACTTTGAGAAGGAAAATAGATGGATAAGGAAAAGGAAAGTAGGAAAATAGATGGATAAGGAAAAGGAAAGTAGGAAAATAGATGGATAAGGAAAAGGAAAGTAGGAAAATAGATGGATAAGACCGAATGAACCCCATTTCACTTCAGCACAAGCTTTGAACAACGGCATGAACCCCTAGTTTATGACAGGATGAAATTCTCAATCCATAGACTTAACTTGATATTGTAAAGACCACTGAAATAACCACTCAACATCATGAGATTGTGAGACGCACGTTGAACTGCATGCTGTTTTATTATTATTATTGTTGCTTTTTTATTATCACATGCTGCCTTAAATTTTGTTATCTTGTACATTTTGTTTAGTATATATTGTATATTTTTTAGTATTGTACATTTTACATTGGTTGGCATTCTGCGGACAGCAAAGCAAGAATTTCATTGTACAGGGAAACATGTTTTCTACTGTGCATATGATAATAAACACTTTGAATCTTGAATCTTGAATCTGTAGGAGGAGCTGTAGGAGACACACTCACCAAATGAGGAGATCTACAAACCTTGGGAGCAGCCACCATACACTCATATCGTGTTGTCTAATTATTATCTGTCAAGGACCAGGACTCTTGAGTATTTGGCTTTGGGCAACAGTGTCTGAGGTAGACTAGACCCAGAGCAATTTTCAGACCAGCCCGGTGTTATCAAGTGTCAGTAGACACTCTGTGTAATCAGAAGCATCTGCATGGCTGTAGGAGTTGTGTACAGTTGCTATCGTTGGTGTCGTTTGGTCCTGTATCTAGATAAGATGTGTGTATTTGGCTATTTTATGACAAGCCCATATACCACATACAGTGTCTTTATATTCAAACAGTAGAAATACACACCTGTACAGGTACAGTAACGCTGTGCTGCCATGTGTGCATTCCCTTGTAAACAAACAAAACGTAAAATAGGTTCATAAGGGCCGGTGCTCGACCTGGACAGCAGATTGTCAGAAAGTGCTTTGTTTGGACTAAGACCTCTCCCTTCACCAAACACGCTTTATTAGGTGATTATCCCTTCATCACTACAGATTTATCCATTATATTTTTATCGATTTATTTGTCTAACTGCATTTCGTTGTCTCTGTACTTGTACTCTGCACAATGACAATAAAGTTGAATCTAATCTAATCTAATTCCTTCATCACTACAGATTTATCGTGGCCATTTAGCACTATTTTAAAGCTGAAATCTACATACTGGACCTTTTATCCAAAAAGATGGCGTCCTTTTAAAATGTGTTTGCCTGTTTTTTTCAGATCATGTAGTTAAAAATGGTCATGTCTGGCTAGTAAGTGATTGATACACAATAACTCTCTTCTGTTTCTGCCCTTTACTATTAATTGACATCTTATTTTGTACAAAAAGGTTCACAATAGGCCCCCCTGTCCACTTACAGTTTTCTTAGTGAACCCTCTGGACAGTCATCGCTCAATCATCGTTCACCCCTCCAACGGAGGGCACAGACTCTGGCTTTCACTCGCACTTTAAATCAAA